>NC_134875.1:111813314-112158731 GCF_049852395.1 Peromyscus maniculatus bairdii | reverse complement strand
CTTTCATGCCTGACATCCTGATTTACCAGAATGTCCAAGTTACTAGACACCAAGAAAGAGTACTGGTTAAATGCACTTACAGAAAAAAAGAAAAAACAAAAAAACCTGAATGCACACTTAGCTTCTCTTCAATGTTTCAGAAAAATCCAGTGCGCTGGCTTCCATGAGTCCCAGCAACAGGGGTCACAGTGAAGTTCGTATTATGGTCATCTTCTGGGGGATGGTGAACCTTACATCCTTTGCCTTTGTGGACCACAATCAGAAGTCTAGAGGGTAAGCCATGCTCCTCCCCATTCAGTTGGGTCCCATAGGGATTCCAGAGATGGAAAGCACTGTGGCCCTTCTCTCTCTGCTAGAAGAAGCTACACTGGCTAGTTAACTGGCAAAGCCACGTGTCAGCTGGCCACATTCCCAGGCCTTGGTCCCAGACCTTCTCAATCAGAAACCCTGGGGACGGCACCCAGCAGTCTCTGAGGGAACACACCCTTCATGGGACTCTGATGCATGCTCAAGTTTGAGAACCACTGACCCTGATGCAGCAGGAATTCTATTAGTGGGAACTAAATGTCCTTTATTGGATTAAAAACTCTGGTTCCTGTTTCTATACCTAGATACAGTATAAAACATCTTTGGATGTCTCTTCCTCTCCCTTTCCACAACATGCTCTGCTCTCTTTCTCTTTTCTCCTGCTTTAAAAACTTAACATTGCTACTTAAACTGCGCATGTGCATCTACATCATCTGTAATGGAAGTCCAGCTGCAAAGCAGGCCCACATACATACGCACAAAGGAAATGGGCTCTCGTGCTCCTGGAGGGCAGCAAAGCTTAGGTTCATTCTGGGTTGCGGCCGAGGACTCAGGCCCTCCTCTTAAGGCCTCTTTCACAGCGGCAATTTCTCACCCTCCTGAGTGTCATAAGGAAGATGGTGTGTCCAGGACAAGCGCAGTGACGCACCTGGGGTCGTGCTGACATGGCACAAGGAAGGCCTAGCTCCTGAGAGATCAGCTAGCAGCCTCGTCTCACTGGGTGACTTCAGAAGGAGGACTCTCAAGTTCTGCTCTCTAGCTTGGCCCCACATTTCCTTTCGCCTTCTGTGCAAGTGCCTAAACACTTCCCAGCAAAACCATCCATGCTGATCTGGTGTGCTTGTGCCCTGACCCGGAAGCCACTACTTGGAATGGCAGTAAAGAGGTACAGAGAGGAACATACAGAGCTGAATACTCCACAAACAGACCAACACTCTGGCTATGCTTTAAGACTCAGCAATTATCACACTGGTATCACTTTTTGTCTCTCTTACCTACAGCCCAAACTCCATTTGAAACCTAATTTAAGGGCTAGAGAGATGGGTCAGAGATGAAGAGCACCTAACTGCTCTTGCAGAAGACCCAGGTTAAGTTTCTAGCATCTACATCAGGCGGCTGACAAACTTCAGTTCCAGGGGATCCAATGCCCTCTGGAGGACAGCTGCACATGTAGACATATAATATATGCATAAATAATAATAAATACATTAAAAAAATAAAACCAGGGCTAAAGAGATGGCTCAGTGGTTAAGAGCATATACTACTCTTGAAGAGGACCCAGATTTGTTTCCCAGCACCCTCTTAGCAGTTCACAACTGTCTGTCACTCCAGTTTCAGGGGGTCTGATGTACTTTTCTGGCCTCCATGGGCATTGCCTGCACATGGTGCACATCCATGCAGACAAAACCCTTATAATGTAAAAAAAATATAAAAAAAGTATTTTAAAATAAAACCTAACTTTAAAAATCAGAAAATCTATTCCTTTGAATATTTAATAATATTAATCCATCTCCCTTTAGTTCTTGCCAAGAGCACTAAACAAATTTTGGTGTGCATACAGGGGCGGGAGGTGGGGCATCTTGTCTACAGTGGGAGTTTCATACACATGTGTTTCTAACTCCACAAGATCCAGCAATACAGCATCAGAACAGATAAGCACCATATGATTTCAATTAGGAGAGTAAGTAACATTTTCCCTTTTACATGCCAAGTTAAAGACAATCACTGGATTTGAGTCCAGGGAAATCCAGTTCCCAAATGATGAATGTATCTGTTTCTCTTTGTGACTGTGGAATGTGAGTCCAGCATCCTGCTCAAATCGCTGGTATAACATCACTCCTCTGCTGGTATAATTCAGTTGCCAACTCCCTTGAGTGTAAAAAGTTTCTAATTACAGAACAATGCTTAAATTCCATCTCTGAAAGTCCCTTTTCCAAAGACCACCACACACAAGTCTTGCAATCCAAAGGCAGCCAGGATCACTGGGGTAGGGGTAGAGACTCCCTGCATCCTAACAGTTGGCAGCTGTTCTAGAAGGAGAGGATGATCTGAGAAACGACATGAAGTCATTACTCATGCACTCACACAAAGGCAAACCTAAGGGTAAAACCTGAGATCGAAGATAGCGCTTTAGTGTTAATCATCATATAACAATAGCATCTGATAGTACTTTTTCTCTTCCTGTCCATTATGGATTCATTAGAGCTTCTTGAATATGAGGCAAGAAAACAGACAAGAAGGCAGGAGGCTGTTGAGCACTGAGATGCCAACTTTGTGGAGCTGGTTCTCAGTATTGTGTTGAGGGGTATCCAAGAGTGCAATATGGCTACCCTTATCCTACTCATCTCCAGGAGATGGAGAGATACAGGGTACAGGACACAGTGATGGAAGGCAGTACAAAACTGAATCTACATGTAACCGTATCTGCAGCTTTTCAGTTTTTATCTTCCACCAAAACTCTTATCTTTATTTTCACACAGTCCTTTCATGAACACCTAATGACTCATGGCAGTATGAAAAGTCTTCTTGGCGTTCAGCAGAGAGTGGTAGGAACCAAGCATGTCAGAGTCAGAAAAGAACCAATACAAAAAACTGTCTTTACAATGGAGTGTCTTGTGGGCTCCCACTGGAAGGCTCTCAGTTGTGTATGTAACTGCCAATTTGCTTGCATTTGGTGGACCCCACTTCAACTGTATAATACCAACAGAAGATATGCCACAGTAAAACACATCTCGAAGTTCTAAAAATAAAAGGCACGACCTAGTACATGTAGTTCTAGTCCAGGGTCAGGGTTAGCCTTTGAAATACCTCCTGTGTTGCTATGTCAATTCCAACTTTTTGGGGTACACTCTCTGAAGTCTATCTTTTAAAGTTAACAATGAGCAAAACAAAATGCTAAGAATAATCTTCTGCTGGGCATGGTGGCTTGTGCCTATAAATTTCAGCACTTGAGAAGGCTGAGGCAGGAGGATTATTCAAGGCCAGCTTTGGAAGCACAGCAAAACCCAGCCTCAAATAAGCAAAATAAGCACATAAAAGTAAAAGTTCAAAGATAATTTTTTTTATTTAATTTTACATATCAGCCACGGATTCCCCTGTCCTCCCTCCTCCCACCCATCCCCGCCCTCCCCCTAATCCACCCTCCATTCCCACCTCCTCCAAGGCAAGGACTCCCCTGGGGATTCAGCTTAGCCTGGTAGATTCAGTTGAGGCAGGTCCAGTCCCCTCCTCCCTTCATCTAGGCTGAGCATAGGTCCTAGGTTCCAAAAAGCCAGCTCATGCACCAAGGACAGGTCCAGGTCCCACTGCCTGGGGGCCTCCCAAACAGTTCAAGCTAATCAACTGTCTCACTTATCCAGAGAACAGAGAGGGAGAACAAGGAAAGCGATACCATGATAAATGAAGACCCCATGGGAATAGAAAGAAGCAAAGTGCTAGAGAGGTCCCCAGAAATTCACAAAGATACCTCTACAATAGACTGCTGGCAATGGTCGAAAGAAACCCCAAACTGACCTACTCTGGCAATCGGATGGCCAAACACCCTAATTGTCATGCTAGAAACCCCATCCAATGACTGATGAAAGCAGATTCAGAGATCCATGGCCAAGCCCCAGGAGTCCAATCGGCGAGAGAGAGAGAGAGAGAGAGAGAGAGAGAGAGAGAGAGAGAGAGAGAGAGAGAGAGAGAGAGAGAGAGAGAGAATTATATGAGTAAGAGATATTGAGACCATGATTGGAAAAAGCACAGGGACAAATAGCCAAACTAGTGGAAACACATGAATTATGAACCAATAGCTAAGGAGCCACATAGAACTGGATAATTAAATTTTTTTTCAGATTATGAAATTGAGCTTAAGACTTAAGAGTTATTTAGATGATTTTCATTTACCTGAGTTGTCTTGGAAATTTAGAATCCAAATTCACTGAAGCTCTTTGCCTAACCACGGTTGAATTCTTGTCTGATTCATGGTTGCTTTAGAAGCAATTGTCAACTCTAAAACATTTGGCAGTTTAAGTATCTTTGTTTCAGAAATTGAGCAGGACCTAGACGTTCATTATTTTCTTATCCTCACAAAATTTGAGGTTAGTAGTGGTTGCCGGGTAAAGTGGGGAGCTTGGCTATCATCCACTTCCCATTAAACCTAGCACAAGCCTCTTGACATCAAGTACAAAGAGAGAAGATGTCCTCCTTGACAAATCAGAGGACCCCACTACCTCACTACCTCAGTCATTGCCATACATCAACATTCCCCAGCCTGGTCACTGGTAACAGCACCCTGACTTCTCTCTCTCTCTCTCTCTCTCTCTCTCTCTCTCTCTCTCTCTCTCTCTCTCTCTCTCACACACACACACACACACACACACACACACACACACACACTCTCACTCACTCACTCACTCACTCACACTATCTTACTTCATTCTGAAATAATCTTCAGAAGTGTGTTCCCCTACAATGCTGTACTAACCAATCAACTAACCACCAAAACAGTTAATCCCTAACTTGGTACATTTGGAAAACACTGAATACTGCTTAAGTTCTATAGTTACTATTGAACTCTATCCTTAAGTTTGTCTCAGGGTATTGCAATCTTCCCTAAGCATAGAACATCTTTTGACATCCAGGGAGACCCCACAAGAATGAGCAGTCTCTAGAATAAGTAGGAGAACACCATCCCTCTCCTAAGTTGTCTTAACTATCATCTCTGTGTCCTAGGATCAAGACTTGGAACTCACCTCCACTGACCCTTTTCACACCTTCCAGTGGATCCAGCAACAAAGTTCTTATTGCATATTCCGCCCTTCCTCTTTGACTCTGATCTAGAGCTTTTTACACTCTCAGGGATTTCTTTAATCATTTTTCAGACAAGGACAATCATCTTCATTGATTTGTCATAAGACAATTTTCAAGCACCCTCTACACTCTCTTAACACACCTGCATCGAAGCAACCAGAACACATACTGCTACTTCATTACTTACTGCTCATGCAAATCTCCTGTGCTGTCCAGTGTTAGATCAACTTGACACATAAACTAGAGTCATCTGAGAGGAGGGAACCTCAATTCAGAAGGTGGCTCCATAAGATCCAGCTGTAGGGCATTTTCTTATCAAGTGATCAATGGGGGAGGACCCAGCCCATTGGTGCCATCCCTAGGCTGGTGCCATCCCTAGGCTGGTGGTCCTGGGTTCTATAACAATGCAGGCTGAGCAAGCCATGAGGAGCAAGGCAGTAAGCACCACCCCTCCATGGCCTCTGCATCAGTTCGGCCTCCAGGTGCCTGCTCTGTTTGAGTTTCTGTCCTGACTTCCTCCAGTTATGGACTATGATCTAGAGGTGTAAGCCAAATAAACCCTTTCCTCCCCCAACTTGCTTTTTGGTCATGGTGTTTCCACAACAATATAAACCCTAACTAAGACATCCCCAAAGAAGAAATTTAAAGATGTACTTCTAATTCTTATATCTTGCTATACCTCCTCACAGTTCATATATTCTCTTAGCCTCTCAAGACTAACAACAAACACTCTTTAAATACAGCATGACCTCTTGACTCAACTTAGATTCTTCCAGCAGGGCTTCCAGATTTCCCCTTTTAATATGCTCATAAAATCTTTAGTATCTATCATTCTACTACATATTTTATGTTTATGTCTGTATATATGTATAAGCACATATATACATATATATATGAATACTCATATTCCTATATAGAGTATTGCACATAAATAGAGAGAGAATTAGTTGTTTGTGTGAAGAATTTGAGCCACATTCTTCTATTTATCATTGACTCTATTTCCTGCCAGGATCTGATCTGGCTCATCTGTTTGTTTATTGAACACCTCTAAAAGCATGCCTTAAAAAGGCAAAAAGGGCCATACAACAGTAACAGGAAGGGTGATGACTGCCTCTTTGTAAAATCAAAATAATTTTTAGAGAGTTAGGTGAGGCTTCCACCCATGCTTAAGTGCTCAATGAGGTGCAGAATGTAATTCAGACAATATTAAAATCAGAGACATCGGCTCTCCAAACAGTATATGAAAATACTGTTTGTATTTTACTCTCACTATTCCCTGGAGAGGAACCTGCATGCCAGCTTGTTAAAGAATTATCTCATTCACAGAAGATGAGCAAGTCAAAGTGAATGTACCACTTTTACAAAATTCAACCTGCCATTATACTTCGGGAGACTATTTTTGCTGTTATAACAGATAAAGAAAATTTATAAATACTCCTTCTACCAGGGGAATGGCTTCTTATCTTTTGATTAACAATACCTTCATTTTACATGTATCTGGAGAATTTAGGAAGAGACTGGGTAGGTAAGGGAGAGAAAAGGATGGTATGGCACCTGTGAATGGTATGTGTTTGGTTTGTCATGCTTTAACATTAAACTTGGACCAAGCCCCAATGTTTCCATGAATCAGTTATATGAAATTAATTTGCACATAAAGATCCATTCCAGTTCTGTGCATTTCTTTATATAATCACAGCCCAGTCCAGGCTATTGCTCTCACCAACCTCAGTATACCTGGGCACATCTCACTGGTAAGATTCAACTAAAGTCCAGCAAATAATATATTAGCTTTAACCAAAGTTTTCTACAGACATGAATCCCACACTCACTCATGACATTTTTACATGTAAGACATACTTGAGGCAAAGCTACCTTTTTATTCAGTTTTCTTTTTTTTTCATCATTTTCATTTTATTCAAAGTTGAAAGGACAAAACAACAATTCCAAAGAATGCAGTGTTTATATGTTGGGCCGAGGAGATAAGCATTAATAAGTGTGAGGAAAATCAAAGAAACCCAGCAATGTGCAAAATGAGAACATTATAAAAGCAAATATTTTCATTTCCCTCAACAGAAACAATTCACATAAAAGACAGGCTGGAAACCACACCACAGTGGCAGAGCTAATCATTTGAGGACTAACAGAGGATCTTACACTGTGTATAGTCTTTTTTTGTGATATTTCTAGGAGTATACATTGCCACCTTAGTAGGCAACATCAGCATCATCATGTTGATAAGAATTTCTTCCCAGCTGCACACACCCATGTACCTATTCCTCAGCCATCTGGCTTTTGTAGACATTGTATATTCAACCTCAGACTCAGATATAATGCTTATAGAACTCCTTGGACATGGGCTGGCCCTACCTGTGGCTGCCTGTGAAACACAGCTCTGTATTCCAGTGTCATTTGGGTCAGCTGAGTGCTTCCTGTTCATCTCTTCTCTCCTCCACACTCATGTTCCCCAGAGTCTGTTGTTGGGAGCTTTCTCTTGTTGGGAGCTTCCTATGTTGGTGGCTGCATGAATTGTTGGACATTTACTGATTATTTGTTAATTCTGTCCTTCTGTGGACCAAATCAGATAGATCACTTTTTCTGTGACTTCTCCCCTTTGCTGAAACTGTCCTGTTCAGATCTCTCCATTAATGGAATCATCCCCCCTATCTCTTCTGCCTCCGTTATTGTGGTCACAGTGTTTCTCATAGCTGTCTCCTACGTTTACATTCTTATCACCATCCTGAAGATGGACTCCACTGAGGGCCACCACAAGGCCTTCTGCACCTGCACCTCCCACCTCACTGCAGTCACTCTCTACTATGGGACCATCACCTTCATTTATGCGATGCCCAAGTCCAATTACTCTACTGAACAGAACAAGGTGCTGTGTATTCTACACAGTGGTCATCCCTATGCTGAACCCCCTCATCTACAGTCTGAGGAACAGAGATGTGAAGGATGCTCCAAGGAAGGCAACTGTTGGGAGTATAGTCATAGACCCTCTTCTTTTAATTCAAGAAATTTGTGATGATTTCCTTTAGTCGTGTCACACTTAGTATCCATCAAATGATGCTTAACTGATTGCCTGCTATTAAATTCTGTTTCTTTGCACTAACTCTCACCTTTATAGAATCTTCTTTTAAACACTAAAATGAATACCTGCCTCAGTGGTGCATTCTATGCTGGCTACTGCATGTGCAAACATGCAAGGCTCAGAGTGCTGGATCATCCGTGAGTTCTGGATTAGCAGCAGGGTCAGACTCGATAAGCATCATAGTCCACAGGGATAAACAGTACAATAAATGCTCATACAGAAGAGGAAAAATAGTTGTTAGCCAATCTACATGAGCAAATAAGCCTCGAAGACAGCAGCAATGAGGTTTGTGCTAAATTCAGAAAGATGGGCAGGAGTTGGCCTAAGAATGCAGTAGGAAGGGTGTTCTCGTTGAAGAAAGGCAAGTAAGTAAGGCAAGAATGAATGCAGGAGCTGGGTGCAGTGGGTACACTCAAGAGACCGAGGCAAGAAAATCACTTGAGTCGTGAGCAGATGGTCACAGTGTGATGTGGGTGGAGGCAGAGAGTAGCTTAGGCCCCCAAGCCAGCAAGGTAAGTTACAGTACTTTGTGACTTATCCCCAAGACATCTGGTCACCAGGAAAAGTAAAGAGAGGTGTGATGATCCAATCTGGGATACGACTGACGAGAGATGAAGAAGAAACAAAAGGCTAAAAACTAAAGCGACAGTGGGGAAGGAAGCTGCCTGTATCCTGCAGTTAAAGCAGTGAAACTGGACCTGCCTAGTCACGGCTCACAACCGCTACGGGCACAAAGCAGTGACGGTAACCTGGCTTGAATTTGACAGAAACAGGTCGGATTCTGTTTTGCTCTTGAGTCTACATGTATGCATACCACATACTTAGTGAGTGCCAAGCACGTGCAAAAAGACAACAGCAAGTTCACACTCGAAGGAGTTAGTCACAGAGACAGGTCCCTGGGCTCAGGACCTAATGGAAAGGGTCAAAGAAGACATGTTTCTCTGTGCTCTGCTGCTAGTGTGGAAACATAGTGGCAAAATAATAGGTTTTGTAATAGCTTTGAACATTTAGCTTCCTGTGAAAACACTAGTCAATCTCCCATTTGAAAACTAAAACACACACACACACACACACACACACACACACACACACACACATATATATATATATGAAGCTCTTGACACATATAAAAACATCTTTTTTACCTGACAAATTTAAAGTAAATTGTTTAATCGAGTTTGTCTCCTAAAAATTATTTTCCTAGAATGAATTTCCAGAGAAAGCATTGCCTCCTTCGGAGCATGGAAGGAAAATGAAGCAGCTTAAGTCCCAAGCAGTTCCCACTTGGAGTCGTGATTTGTTACATTGTTTTCAAGTGAACCACAATCTTAAAAAAATCTCAAGAGCACATAATGGAGTACTATTCAGCCTTAAAAAGACACGTCTGACACCAAAACATGAATGATCCTGGTGAATATTTTACTAGGTGAATGAAGCCAGCCATAAAAAAGAAACCCAAGGAATAGGGCATGGACACAGAAACTCCTCTGCATCTGTGGAGTCTGTGTCCATAGACACAATTACTCCAGAGTTAAAATCCTTGGAAAAGATATTGCCTCCATGTTACATCATCAGATATTTTTCTTGTTATCATTTCCCAAACAATACAGTATAACAACTATTTATATTTTATATAAGAGATGAACACCATAGGTTTTTATATCCATTGGTGGGAGCACCTATAAACAACCCCCATAAATATCAAAGGATGACTGTATTGTAGAATTCCATTTATTCTGTAGACTAGGAATTGAACCCAGAGCTTTGTGCTTTCTAGGCAAGTGCTTTAACATTGAACTACAAGTCCAGCTATACATCCATTTATATGAGTTATGTATAGCCTTAGTTGTTAGTGAAATACTCCTCTAAAAGATAACCTGCTGACTCCATGAAGCTAGTCACCAAATCTGAGTAGTGCCAAAGTGGTTCTAGCCTTAATATTGTAAGTCATTTTTTTTATTTTTATCAACAGCTCCACAGATTTCTAACAATAACACTCCTTTTGAATAATCAAATGGGCTCCCCTAACTTACAGGGCAGAGAAAATACATCCCAAGTTATTTAAGGACTGAGGAGATAGCTCAGTCCATAAAGTGTTTGTTGTGTAGGCAGGAAGCCCAGAGTGTGACCCTCAGAGACCACACAGAAAGCCAAGTAGGGTTGTGCACACTTGTAATCCCAGCATTGAGGAGGCAGAAACCTAAGGATCTCCTAAGGCTCACTGGCCAGCCAGTCCAGGCTATTGTTAAGCTCCAGGTCCCACTAAAATCATGTCTCAAAAAGCAAGGTGAACATCGATCCTAAAAAACAGTGCAGGAACTAGACCCCTGGCCTCTAGACACATGTGCACAAACATGTACACATATAAAATATTTAAGAAGGCTTTAGTGTGTTATTTTTAGGTATTATTTTTATTATTATTTTATTTATGTATTTATTATTATTTAGGTATTATTTTTTATTATATGAGTTCAGGTTCATGGACTAAAAATACGAGTTTCTTGAAGGTCAGGTATACACCTGATATGTTTTCTGTGCATATAGCAATAGACTTAGAAAGGAGACTCCAATATATTTCAAGAATAGAAATCTCAGTGAGGCATGCTGGCAACATGCCAGCAATCCTAGCATTTGGGAAGCTGATGGAGGAGGACCATGAGTTTGAGGCTAGCCTGAGCTATACAGGGAGTTAAAAGAAAAGGTAGGCTGGAGAGAAGGATCATCAGTTAAGAGTGTGCACTGCTCTTGTAGAGGACTTGAGTTTGATTCCTAGCACTCTTGTCTGGTGACTCACAACCACTGCAGCTCCAAAGGTATTCAATGCCTCTGGCTTTCATGAGCACCAGTACCCACATGTACATGCATGCATGTGAGCACTGGCGTGCACGCGCATGCGCGCGCGCGCGCACGCGCGCGCACACACACACACACACACACACACACACAATTAAACATAATAAAGTCTTTTTTTTTAATGGACTGGAGATGGTTCAGTAGTAAAGAACCCTGGTTATTCTTCCAAAGGACCCAGGTTTGATTTCCAGCACCCACGTGGTGGTTTACAACATCTGTAACTCCGGTTCCAGAGGCTTTAAAGTCTTCTGGTCTCTGCAGGCACAAGGCACACACATAGTGCATGTGCATACATGCAGGAAAATGCCCATACACATAATTTAATACAAATGAAAATAAAAGAAGTGTCAAGAAAAGAATGGAGATTCTCCGAAGAGAGGTCAAATGAATGGAAAATCAGGGCATTCCTGTGACATGTAAGCAGGACATACTCAACAACAAGACAGAAGTGCCCTCCCATGTAAGAGGAGATCTTATTGTCCTTGACCTTTGGTTTCTGACTTTTTCTATGTCTGTTTCATTAACTAGGATGAGAAGATATGATGGAGGAGGGCTGTCCTAGGCACCTTTAAATCCTCCCAAATACCTTATGAATCGAATAAGCTCAATACTTCTTGGAAAACAGTGATTCACCATCTATCAGAAAATAGCCTCATGGGGGTGCTAGGGACATCACAGTGAAACAAATCAGTCCTTTCTTTTGGTATCTAGTAATACGTTTGCACTGAGTAGAAACGGTCTCTAAAAGCAGCTTTACTGCCTACGTGATCTCAGGCAAATTACTTCACTTCTCCGTATGTCAGTTTCCTCTTCTGAAATGAAGATAACGATTAAAAAAAAAAAAGTCATGGATTTTCTAGAAGGATACAATGACAAGTATGTAAAGTGTTTGTTGTTGGATTTTACTGAATTAAAAACTCAATCTGGCTCTAGCAACTGCTCAATGTTTAAACTGCTTGCCGCACAAGTTCAAGGACTTAAGTTCAGATCCCAGGAGCCCACATCAAATGCCTGGTGGGCTGGCAGCCTGTCTGTAATAGTAGTCTCAGAAAAGTACAGACAGGGATCCCGAGAGCAAGCCTCCTGTCAAGACTAGCCATATCAGAGAGCTCCAGCTTTGATTGAGAGACCCTGCCTCAATGAAGAAGGTGAAGAGGGATCAATAGAAGATTATTACCAATATCAACTTCAGGCTCCTACATGTGCACAAATACCTTCATACACAAAAAAGGCATGCATACATACATACACATGCACACCACATACACACACAAAGGGGGGAAAATCAATCATCGTATTACCTTTATGTGAATTTTAGTTTTCAAAAATGCTCTATTACAACAGTTCTTTTTTCCCCAGTGGTAGGCTAGCTGCCCATTCCTTTGCTTGGGGACAGGAGAACAGCTTTTACAAGACAGTCACAGAGCAGGGACACGCCTGGAGGAAACTGATAAATCTAGAAAGTGGGAAAGGGATGAAAAATAGCAGTCACTGCCACAGAGCTGCTGCTGCCTGGGAGGTGAAGATTAGTGTGGGAGAGGAGAACTGAGGCAGCCACAAACCCCAGACATGTCCAGTCAATAAAGGTGGCACCTACAGTGAGTGGTCAGAACAGCACCCCAGAGGACCCTCAAGTGTGCGCCCCGGCCAGCTGCTTCTGGCTGCACCCAAACCGTTCTCTACTGTTGACGATGGAAAAACAACAAGGCGTGTGTGGGGGAAAACGGCCTGTTGTCTGAGAACAGAAAGCCTTTTATTGAGACTTTTGATACTCAGGAGCAAACACACCACCACGGAAAACTATCCCAAGCCATCTTTTACAAAGCTTGGCATCCATTCAGTAACGGATGAAGAAATTCTAAATTACTGGGCCAAACAGATACTCCTCCCAAGGTAACGGGTCCGACGAGACCACACACTCACATGGTACCGAGTTTTAAAGCGACTTGGAAATTACTAACAGATACTTAGCATGAAAGGTTGAATTCATAATCCTCTACCTGGAAGTGGCCAAGCCTCGCACCAAAAGCGGCACTGAAAGGCTGCTTTCAAGACTAGCAAGGGGGCTGGTGAGATGGCTCGGTGGGGAAGCTGCCGGCTGCCAAGCCTGATGATGACTTGAGTTTCACTTCCAAGACCCACAGAGTGGAAGAAGAGAACCGACTCCAGCAAGTCGGCACGCACGTGTGGGCGCGCGCACACAAACACACAGGGGAGGGGAGGGGAGAGAGGATAAGAGTGGGAATGAAAAGAAATACATGAATGTAGTTTTCTAAAAGTTTTCAAATAGGGCCTGAGGGCAGAGCTTATTGGTACAGCCCCTGTTTAGTATGTGCAAGGTCCTGGGTTCAGTCTCAAGTTGAATCCCTAGTACTGCCACCATGAAAAAGGAAAAAGATGGAGCCCTCCAGCAGTTCAAGGGATGTTTACAGAAGTCACTAATGTTATGGGAAATTTTATATAATGCTAAGCAAAAAAAGAAAGAAAGAAAAAATTCTGTGTGTGGAAACAATTCGATGTGTGGTATGATCTCAAGCAGTTAAAAATGTATGGTCAAACAACTGAAAGCTAATATTTAAAAACAGCTTCAGCCGTTACCCCAGGGAAGTTAAATTATCAGTGTTTTTTGCTTCCTTCTTATTTTCTAGTATTTCAAAAATTATTTTATAATCAGCAAAAATGAAGTTCTAAGAGATGTAACAAAGTGTGTTAACAAAGGTAAAATTTACAATCTACCTTCCCACATTACTGATGTCTCTCCTGAAGGTCTGATTTGATTTGCAACAGCTCCTAGCTAGTAGTCACATGAAGCTTTCATTTGTGTCATTTTATTTCCAAGTCATTGGGAAGGATGTTAAGAACATCAGATGTAAAATGAATCATGACAGTAATTTGTAAGACACCGCCCATATAGAATACACTCTGTCATTTGTCATCCCCTTCACTTAGAGCTCTTCATTGGCTCATATCCTCAGTGACTAAGTACATAATGTAGATCTTTTCTAATTAATGCTGTTCCAAATAAAGTATTGGGACATTTTATCACATTTTCAAAGCCAAGAATATATTCCCTCTTCTACTAATTAAACCCATGAATTCTTTTTTTTTTAATTTTATTTATCAATGTGTGCAGCACCAAGTTCCTCACCAGTGGGAATATCAGAGTGGCTTGACCAAAAATTGACAAAAAGTGACTGGCCAGAACTAACTGGTGCCAAAGTGGTGGTATCTGGTGGTGAGTGTAATCATGACTTAAAAGATAACAGAAGCTGTACACTGCAGACTTCATTAAAAAAACAAAATGTTTTATTTAGTTTTCAAACCCATGAATTCTTTATTTGTATTTCAGAAAAGGACTTCAACTATAATCAAAGGCCACACTTACAGGGGCTGAAAAGATGGCTCAGTGGTTAGAAATACTTGCAGGGGACCTGGGTTCAATTCCCAGCAACCACATGGTAGCTGACAATCATCTGTAACTCCACTTCCAAGGAATCTGGAGCCTCCTCTCTGATCTCCATTGGCACAGGGCACACATGTGGTACACATTCATATATACAGGCAAAACACTAATACACATAACATAAATAAAATTTAAAATCTTTTTCAAAGAACAATGCTTACAGATTCTTCATTTCTAGTCTTTAAAGAAGTATGGTTTCAAGTAATGACAAGTGTGATCACATACAGGCCTACCTACTCCTGTTAGAAGTAGTTATTTACTGAGGAATATCCTAAATTCTGAAATTTCATAGGTTTCATAGACATTTCATTTCTTTAAGGAACATTTCCAATTAACATGATCTTGATTTGCTTTCTTTAAAAAAATCAAGACTGACTTATACTAAAATGGGATTCTAGCTAGGGGTGAGGACAGATTGGATAGACACATTTTCTTTTTAAAAGTGTGTGTGTGTGTGTGTGTGTGTGTGTGTGTGTGTGTGTGTGTGTGTGTGTATGCTTATATCTGTGTGTTTGAATGTATGTTTGGGGGTATATGTACACATGTATGCAAGTGTGTGTGGAGGTCAGACGTTGATGTCAAGTAGCTTCTATGGCTCTCCACCTTTAATTACTTATTTTCTTGAGATAGTGTCTCCCCCTGAACCTGGAGTGCATAGATTAGGCAATACTAGCTCACCACCAAGCTTCATATAGCCTCTGTCTGCACCTCCTAGTGCTACAGTGCTCGGAGTGCAGGGTCATGCCACCAAGCTCTCTCCCTTTTTTAAACAAGCATCCTAACTCCGGTCCTCATACTCATGTGGCAAGCACTCCACCAACTCAGCCACCTCCCCAGACCCTAAGAAATGCACATTTAAAAAATATATAGCATTTGTATGTTTATAGCTTTTACATACTTGAATTGTGTGCTTGTAGAGTATATGTGCACATGCATGTGAAACCAGAGGGCAGAGGAGGAGGTGAGAGCATTCCTCTAATGCTCTCTACATTGTTTTCTTTAAATAGGTCTTTCACTGTACTTGGAGCTTGCTGTTTTGGCTAGGCTAGCAGGCTAGAAAGCTCCCAGGATCTGCCTATCCTTGCCTGCTAAGGCTGCAGTTACAGGCATGTCCAGCCATGTCCAGATTTTACATGGGTGCTAGGAATTTGAACTCAGCTCCCCTTGACTTCACAGCAAGTGTTCTTACCCACTGGGCCATCTTCCCAGCCCCCTAAGTGCACTTTAATAAGGAATTTAAAAAATAATTTCTAGTCTTGTAGAGTTGAGGTTTAATATGGTCTATACTTGGCTGTCTTTCACATTCACTCACATTTCATTCATTTAATGTCAGTTTAACAGCAAATATGAGGAGGAAGAAGACAGTTCTCTTTAGGCTGTAATTCTCTTTAAGATGCCTGAGTTTTAGACAAATTAGATCCTTACCATATGAGCAAATGGTAAATGTTTCACCATTCATTTTTCAAGTTTCAACTCTTCTGTGCTAAAATATTTCTGTCTCTCTTTTTTATCTATAACATACACAAAAACACCAAACTACACAACACATAAATGAAGAAAACAGGGAGTCACTAATTTTACTCATGTGCTTTTCTCATTTGACTATGTTACTTTTTAGTTTGGTTTTTATTATAATTTTTAGACAGGGTCTCATTATGTAGCCAGTTAACATGGCACTCACTATGTAGACTAGGCAGGCCTCAAATTCACAGAGATCTACCTGTCTCTGCCACACAAGTATTGGAATTAAAAATAGGCACCACTTATCATGCCCAACTTTTACTTTTTTCTTTTGAGATGGAATCTCATGTAGCCCAGGCTGGTCTTAAACTAGCTATGTGGTGGAGGATGACCCTGAGCTCTACCTGCTAAATTCGAGGATCACAAGCATGTGCTACCATGCTTGGTTCTGTTGCTTTTTAAGGGGCATTTTTAAAGGATGACTAGACAAGATATCCAGTAAAATAACTCCATGAATATATTTTTGGTCTTCAGTGATTCCGTGTCCTCTTCTGTCACAATGGAGAATGCTTGTTTCAATGTTTGCCCGCCAGCTCCCAGAGCAGCAATTCCTCTTTGTGCCTTACACAAAGCCCTGCTATAGGCTCCGCACAGGGAAAACACAATACAGATTCATGGAGGACAAAAGAGGACAAAGACCAGGAATGGTACTTTTCGAATGAACAATACATTCGTTACTTCTGGTTTATTATATTATATTTAATATGATTCTGGCAAACATGTTCTAGATTGGTCACGCTCCTAAAATTTACAAGGATTTACAGCAAAAAGATTTCTACATTCTTACCCCCATAGCCCAACAAAGTGAGTTTATCAGTCTTCACCACAGGCTGCTTCTCTCTTATTCCCAAAACCTGATCATCATGATTCAAGTTATGGGGTTCCTCCTTTCTGTCATTAGTGGAATCAGGGAACAGTCTCAAATGCTGTGAAGTCTAATTTCCTCACAGACATTGCTTAGCCAACTCTGTTGGTTGTAATGCCTAAGTCCACAACTCCAGATATCTAGTTTCAGGTTGAAATTAGTTTTTATGGGAGCTGGAGAGATGGCTCAGGAGTTAAGAGCACTTGTGGCTCTTACACTGGACCCAGGTTCAATACTCAGCACATACATGGTGGCTCACAACCATCCATAACTCCAGTCCCAGGGGATGTGATGCCATCTTCTGACCTCGATGGGTAAGAGGCACAAATATGGTGTGTGTGTGTGTGTGTGTGTGTGTGTGTGTGTGTGTGTGTGTGTGTGTAAATGCAGGTAAAATACTGACAGACATAAAATAAAATATATGAATCTAAAGTAATCTTTAAAAAAACTAATTTTCATTTACTGCCTTGTCTCATAGCTCCTCAGAATATCTCTGGCCTCTCTGTAGTCAATTCCATGGCAAGATCAACCATCAAAGACTTCTTAGAGTTGGAATAGACAAAATTCAAGGTTTGCTCTCACACAAACACACTGCTTTACAGCCCCATACAGTCATTTTTTTTTACTATAATACTTTGAAACTTGGTGATCCCTCTATGACCTAGATGCCTCTCAGCCTCCCATTAACTTTCTTAAAACCTCATTTTGTCTCTATCCAGCATAACAACGTATGACCAAAGGTCACAAAAACCTGCGGTTGTTTGAACTCTTCTTTCTCTGCTTCTAATGATGCTTAACTGTAGAGGTGTTATTGGGGGGTTGAAGCAAAATAAATGAATTATAAAATTAGACATGCAAGATCTATGAGGCATGTAGCTCTCTCTCCCAGTGCAGGAACTGAACAGGGATAAGCACTGTGCCTTGAGAACTAGAGAAACTACTTCAGGCCCTAAAACCATGACACTCTTAGCATCATCACTTCAGTTATTACCAGTTTCTCCTCACAGCCTAGAAAAGGTACCCAGGAGAAGCTGTTTCCTGGGGGAAAGTGAAAGTAGCCCTGACTAAGAAGGCAAACGAAAAAGAACAGACTGAACAGATGCTACCAAAGCAAATGGAGCAAAACATATTAAAATCACTGGCGAGTGAAAATGCTTAGCTGGTGAATGAGTAAGAAAGCGAAACAGTAAATTCACCCTTCCCACCTCCAAGTTCCTAATCTTAAATGAACAAAACAAAAAAACAACTTCCAAGTGATCCAGACCTCAGTGTTCTGCCATCAGTTTCCCAAACCCTGCCTGCTGGATACCTACAAGTGCAAAGGTGAGCTGAATCGAGGTAACACTTCAATTAACACTCAGAATTGTAGGTTGCATGAAGTGGTTTTAAGGGTGACCTTTTGATGAAAGGGAGCCATTTACAGAAATTCTGGCACATGCCTTGTTCATGAATTGTTACTTTTAAAGTTGAGTGCAAAACACCTATTGAAAGTGTGCGTATGCAGCCATTTGTGGCTAGAGCATGCAGGGGCACACATTTATTTGGGGCCCTGGCCTGAGCAAAGGATTAGTTTTGTACCAATTAAATGGGCTCCAATGCCATGAAGAAATACAAGTTGCTGACCTCCTAAGCTCTACAATTTAAATTTGTTAAAAGTGAGAAACACAATACAATTCAACTAACATCAGCAGAACAGTTTGTTTTCAAGACACCATTTTTTTTTTTCGAGACAGGGTTTCTCTGTGTAGCTTTGCGCCTTTCCTGTAACTCACTTGGTAGCCCAGGCTGGCCTCGAACTCACAAAGATCCGCCTGCCTCTGCCTCCCGAGTGCTGGGATTAAAGGCGTGCACCACCACCGCCCGGCAAGACACCAATTTTTTATAGCATTGAATTTATTCTACCTACTGAACCCCAGTTGGTCAGAATCTTATTTTACAACTAGTTGAGAATATCAGAAAATCAGGCTAAGTACAAAAGCATGATTATTCCAATGGCCAGCCAGATATATGCATGTCCTTGGATATCAAGAACCAAAAGCAACAAGCAATCTCAGGAATAAATATTATGAAATAATCATTAGTGTCAATAAAGAACAAAAGAGGACAGAATATTTGCCAATAACTGTATGCCCCATTGAAGAATATCAATCAACATTTATAAATAATTCAGCAAATACATCATAAAAGGAAGGACGGCCATTTCTTACTCCTGAGCAATTCTCTAATAGAAGACAAGAGAAAAATCAACCATATAGCTAACTCTTCCCACTAAGAGGAAATCAGAATGAACAAAAGCCCACTGGAGAAATTTTAACCTTCCAAGTAAGGGGGCTAAGCTACATGAAAAGTACCTGGATACTGCTACCTGTTTGTTTCTTTGAGGAGTGTGGAAAAGAGGGATCTGGTTCTTCCTCCAAGTGATATGCAATCTTTTTTTTTTGCACTTGTGCAAATATTCGGCTGCTTAATGGTGACTCCGAGGCAGAAGACCTTTCCCCCAACTCTTTAACTCCTCAGTTATCAGATGAAAAACATAGTAATCAGCTCCTTTCATGACAGCCATCATGGACACATATTAAACACCTGACATTTGCTGGGACAGCTGCTATCAAAAACAAAATAAAAGCAGGAAATAGTATGGACAAGAGATGATGCAGAAAAATTAGAAAACCCGTGGACTGCTAGTGAGAATGAAATGTGGTACTACCACTGTTGGAAACACTATGAAGGTTCACCACGGCCCTAAATTAAAATTAACATATAATCCAGTGAATTGATACAGAAAGCAAAATGGAGTTTGCCAGCAGTTTAGGGGAAGGAACTATAGGGCGTAATGTTTAATGGGTAGAGTTTTGCAAAATGCAGAAGTCCTGGAGATTAACAGTAATGACAGCTGCACAATGGTATGAATGTAGCTAATACCACAAGCAGCTTTTAGAACACTCTTGGGGGGGGGTTGGGTTTTTTGGTTTTGTTTTGTTCTGTTTCTCACTCCATACACCAGACTTGCCTTGAATTTATGGAGATCCCCCCTGCCTTAGTCTGTGCCATGCTAGGATTACAGGTGTCTATTTCACACCCAGTTGTTGAAAGCTTTTTGGGATTATTTCTATGAGGAAGTTAATCTAAGTGTGAAGCATTATAAAAAGTGAACATTTTTATACCACTGGTAGTAAAGAAACCATATATTCAGGTTGTTGTCACTTAAAATAAAATCGAAGTCACATAAGCCATTAAACTTGGGAAATTTCTCTTTTAAAAATTCAGCTTGAGGAACCATGCATGGCAAATTTATAATTCCAGAATGCAGGAGGTGGAAACAACAGGGATCAGGAGTTCAAGATCACCCTCAACTACACAGTGAATTTCAGGCCAGCTTCAGCTATATGGAATTTTGCCTCAAAATAAGAAAGGAAGAAGGAAGGGAGGGAGGAAGGGAGGAAGGGGGGAGGGAGGGAGAGAGGGAGGGAGGGATGGGCGGATGGAGGAAATTTATCAAGGACATAACTGGGTTAGATGTAATGATATATATATATATATATACATATATACATGTATATACATATATATACACACACAACAATATTGGATGTTTGTTTGGGACAGGGACTCTCTAGCACAGACTAGCCCACAACTATGTAGCCCGGAGTGTTTTCATATTCATGGAAATTCCCCTGTCTAAGCCTCCTGAGTGCTGGTACTGTAGATGTAAGCCATCATGCCTGGCCTGAGAAAACATTCTTAGTTTTTAATATTAAGGGTATGAAAAAACTATTAAAGATAGAAGCAATCTAAGCAGATATGAAGTGGAGTTTGGTTCAATGAACAGTATTGTAGCTCTCTGATGGTTAGAGATCTTAAAAAAAAACACCATGTAGTTACCTAACAGAAAAAGGTGAGCCATACTCATTAAGTTTTCAAAACAGGAAGCATGTACTATGGCCCTGTTGTTGGAAGATTAGTGAGAGGTGTGCCCTACGTGCACACATATTCTGGCTCAGAAAAAGTCTGGGAGAATACACATTAAAATGTTAATTATAATTTCTCCAAATACGAGACTAAGAGTAGTCTCTATTTCTTCATATACTTCAACTATGAGGCACTGTTTTTACTATTGTTATTATTACTGCAAAGAACTTTTGACATGAACGAAGCAACAAAGCTATTTAATTTTGACCAACAGGCAAATGGATTCAGGAAGCACTCACCTACAGTAAGTAGCTTATAGCCTTATAGCCCTGGAAACATGAGGGAAGCAGCAGAGCAGGAACCAGCAGGGGCCAGCAGGGAACTCTACTTTTCCCATCTCCAGGGCCTTGCCTGAGGGCCAGATAAGCTCCTTGAGGACCAGCAGCTGCTCAGTCTTCCCCACTCATATCTTAAAACCTACTGGGCTCTGGCCATTTCCTGCGTCAAAAGTTATACTCTGGGTTATTTATCGCAAGTTAGAAGGTATGGAAGGACAGGGACAGAAGAGGACAATGGTGGAGAGGGACCAACGAGAACAAAGCATAATGACACAAATGTATGAAGACACCAAGAAGAAACCCATTACTTTGTATTCTGATCTAAAAAATTAATTAACAATGAATCAGCTCAGAAAAATTACATTTAGAGGACCAGCAAATGTCAGATCTCTTTCCCTAGGGGTTGCTCCCAAGCTACTGCAAATGAACTTTATTTTATTGAACACATGGAGCTCCCTCAAATGTCTGCCTCTGTCTTCCTAAGTAAGCAACAGATGCTATTAAAAAACTATCACGAAATTCTCTTATTCTTAAATAATGGGCTGAAACAACCAGCTTCATTCTTGCCACACTATTTTCCCTTTAAAAAAGTTTCAAAAAAGTTTTAAGTTAAAGCCAATAGAAAAAGACATCAAGGGACATATTTTACAGACTTTGCCTCTTTCCTTAAATTCCTTGTTTTTAGTGAGACACTGGGCTATGGAAGACACACAGTAATCACAAGCCTTTTCTTATCCTGTGGTTTATTTAGGGAATTTTATTTTGTGTCTGGAAAATAACAGACTTCTGCTTTTAGGTAGACAAATAATGAAGGACTCAGAGAAACATGACCACCTTCTACTGGCCAACTTAGGGATTCAGAGAAATATGACAACTCTCTACCGGCTAACTTTTAGAAAAGCAAGCAATCCACAAATATAAACACAAATATAAACATTCAGCCCCACAGAGGCAAATATCTTTATCTCCAAAGTAAGCAGTGCAATGGCCCCTGAAAATCACTACTCACAGTTTCTCCATTCACGAGGAAAACTCCAAATGTCTGGGACCCCCAAAGGTGAAATGCCCCAGAGCTGGCTTGTTCTGTGGCGATGTTCTTCTTCCCTAAACTAACCTGAAAAGCAAGCTGGATTTGTTGACTGCACAAACATCTGTAATTGCTAAACATCTCTGTGACATGGTGCAACAGTTAGTTACCGCTTGTGCCAACTGCCCATCTAAATTACTCTCTGCAGTATGAGCACATGAAAACCAAGGCACAAAGAAATTGGAAACATCTGTAAAAATTAATGGCCAAATTGACCAAAGCTGTGGGGTAGGATGGGGGGGAGGCGGGAATCAAAAAAAAAAAACAGCTAAATAGCTCCAGTGCAACATTTGACTTTAGAAAATCACCCTTACATTTGAAAGGTTCTTTCTGAATCCATCCAACAGCGACTGCCCCCTCCACTGTGGGATTCCAGCTGGCCCAAACATCATCATTTTAGCAGAGCCGTGTAAACACAGAACAAGTCCTACTATAGAATGCTATAGATAAGACACCGATTAAAAGGATCTAGTTCCTCTCTAAAAGGAAAGAGAAAGAAGTACCTCTTCTCCCATCATGCAGCCAAGCCTCCTCTCTTCAGTTTGTAAAGGTCCCAGAACTACCCTGAAATCCTCCCACTTCCTTCAAACAGCCAAAGGCACGGAGCCTGAGGACCCAGCCTAATCCTGAGTCATACTTGGGACCAAATGAGGAATGGGAAGAACAAAGCTTGCATTTGTTTCTGGTTCAGGAAGCCAGGGCCGATTCAGGGCTGGGGTGGCTTCTCCAGAAGTCCTCCTCCCTCACCTACATCTCGGCAGCAATGTAGGTTGCCTCCCGGTGCCCAAAGGTGTGACCATTAGGACAAGGAACACACTGAGTATTTATTTGGCAGGACTCAGTGACCACTTGTGGGTTTTTTTTTTAATGTGAGAGGGAAAATCAAAAGCTATCTTTCAACAGATTACATGCCTGGGTAGTAGAGGATATATAAAATATGTTATAAAAAGTACAGATACTTTTCTAGAAATAATATCAGTCATATTATACAAAAATTACTCTAAAAATTAAAAAAAATTAAAGGGAAAACAGCACTTACTTTATGGATATGCTTCCCCTAAGAAAAGCAGTAAGACTGCCATCATGTCATCAGAAATAGCCCAACAGACTAGAATGAAATATTTAAACATCTTGTTTTCCCCTAAATGAGATACCACATGAATTACCATTTTAATGACTTTAGAGCCCACTGGTGAAGAGTTCAAAACTCTGGATCCACAAGATGAGATAAAAATTCCAATTAGGTCATTCCCAAGCTATATAATCTTGAGCAAATTAAACTTTGTTCACCTTGATTTTCTCATCTATAAAATGGGACTAATGGAAAAGAGGATATAGTTCAGCAACAGAACACTTGCCTGGCATGTGCAAGGTTCCGAATTTGACTCAGAACTACAAAAGGATAGTAATAATGGCACAGACCTACAGGATTATCTAGGTGACTAAATGATATACAGAAGACTACATGCTTACAGAAGAATCTGGTACACAGGAAGCCACTATTATTACTAGCTACTACTACAAGTTCAGGACAACTTCACAAATCAGCAGTATCTTCTTCTTGCCATGTTTCTTGTATTCTTAGACTTTGATGTCCTGTTTAGTAATGAACCATGGTTAATATTTAAATCTCTTAATTAATCTAACTTAAAAAAATGTATTCTATACTTATTAACTGCCTGCATTGTGGCCAACTCTAGGTGGCTTTAAGTGAGATGCTGCCTCAGTCCTCAAGAAATGTATAATCTGAGTAAATCTGACACAGATCTGTTTATATATGACATACATAAAAGCAGTGTGGGAGATATCACTAGGTGTAAATGACCAGTGTGACGCAAGTGCTGAGGAATTAGCATTTGGAATGCAGAACACAGATAAGAAATCACCTTATCAAAACCTAATTAGGATGAGAGAGAACAGACAAAGCAGCCCAGAGGAATTTCAATTCATTTCTTTTGACACTCCTCCCTCAGTGAAATGCAGCATAAGTGCCCAGGCCCTAAGTATCAGCTTCACAGAGTGACTTCTTCCAGAACCATCTAATATGGAAGGAAAGCAAAACAAAATAAAATACAACTATGAAACTTCCCAGGGGACAAGCCTGCCTACCCTCACCTCAGTCAAGGTGAACAAGGTCAGCAGTGAAAAGGGGAAGATATTTTGAGAGCATGAGCCCTTGGTATATGATGTAGCACGAATGAGCTTCCATCAATAGAAACCCTTCAGACAAATGCCAATTTAAGAACACTCTACAAAACTCGTAATTACCAAGGTCACCAAAACAAGAGGAATCTAAGGAATCAAGCTTGACTAAATATGATGCGGTATCCTGAATGACAACCTAGAATTAAAAAGAGGGCTAAAAACTAAGGGTACGTGAATAAAGTTTGGGCTTTAATCTGTAAGGACACATCGACATTGGCTCAGACATTGAAACAGATCCCATATTTACATGGGCTGTTAACAGTAGTGAAAGCTGGGTATGGAGTGCATAGAAATTCTGTATTACTACCTCTCTATAAATCTAAAACCATTCCACAATGGAGAACTAATTTAAAAACTAATTAGAAAACCGAAACAAATTAAAAGTTGAGCATGGTGGCACAGGCTGGTAATCCCTCCCATCACTTGGAAAACAGAGACAAGAAGCTGGGGAGTTCAAGGGCATCTACAGCTTCATAGTAAATTCAAGGGCTTGTTGGGCTACATGAGACCCTGTCTCCAAAAATCTAAATAAATAAATACTAATTAGGATAGGTGTACACAGTACCACACACCTACAGTGAGCATTTGGAGGGTTAAGCAGAAGGGTAGCCTGGACTACATAGGAAGTTTGAATCCAGCCTGGGCAACATGAGAGCCTGTTTTTTGTTTTTTTGTTTTTTAAAAAAGAACAAATTGGAAAGATAAATTTGTTGAATGTCCATGTGTATATAAATGAAACACATAGGTGATATTTATACATATACACAACTATGTGCATGTATATACAAATGCAAATGTAATTAAACAACGCCCTCCTAACTTTATCTATGGCTAGTTCATCTATGAACAAAGATAACAGAATGCTGACTCCTGGCTTTTTGATTCCCCAAACACACAGAACAATTTTCTTTGAAAGGAAAGTTGGCTCTTCTATCAGTTCTGCTGCCAACCCAGGCAATGGCAGCCTGGCTTAAAGAGTGCTCATGAGGTGGGCCCATCTGCCCCTTTCCAGGAGCTACTAGAAGTTCCTGGTGCCTGGCCAATTAGTCACCAACCACAGAGCCCTGGGCTGGCAACTCTCCCAGCTACTTCCTCTTCAATCTCTAGAACACATTCCCAGGCACCTCCCTAGTTATCTCCCTAAAGTGCAAATCATGCTGCTACACAGCTGAACTCCTCCACCAAGGTGCCAGCCCACCCAGAAAAGGTGCAGCCTATGAGCAGACTGGCAGTCTCTTATGGAAAGAGGCACCATTTCCCTTCCAGCTACCTATCACCGTCACCACATGACAGTCCTTGCCCTCTATTCAGTCTACCTATTTGCCCCTTCAATGTAATCACACTTTCTCTTTATCCATACACATACTGCCAGGACCATGACTTCCCATCATCTTTGAACACTCTGCTCAGTATCCATGTTCCTTGAAAATATCTCCGGATACTTCCTTCCTTTTCAGCATCCTAGGAAACTTACTTCCTCCTGATTCTCACTGATAATATGGACATAACTGCTAGTCCTTGTCCTTGCCTTGTAGGGACCTTTATACACACAAGTTTGTCAGATCAATGGATAATCCATGCAGGCATAGTAGTATATGCTTATAATCCCAGAACTTGGAAGACAAAAACAGGAGAATCAAGAGTTCATCATCATCCCCAACTACATAGTAGGTTGAAAAATCAGCCTAGACTCCATGGTACCCTGTCTCAAACAAAACATAAATAAAAGGTTTGGGGACAATCCATGGTATCAGTCTAGAAAAGTCTAGAAATGATGACTGAGCCAAGGCATGACTTAGGAGAGAAGTATTAAATTCCAATTAACTAAATCAGACCTACCCCACTCCAAATCAATAATCATCCAGGCAAACAAATAATGTAAATATAGCATCTGGGCCAGTGGTTCTCAATGTTCCTAATGTTGCAATCCTTTAATACAGTTCCTCATTTTGTGCTGACCCCTAACCATAAAATTATTTTTGTTGCTGCTTCATAACCTTAATTTTGTTACTGTTATGAATTGTAATGTAAACATGTGATATGCATGGTGTCTGATATGTGACCCCCCTCAAAGGGTCATAACCCATAGGCTGAGAAGCACACTGTTCTAGATATACCACCTAGCCAATCTTTCAATGTGGACTGCCACCCATTCATCATTTAGAGAGAAATCTCAGAGTGCCATTGATGATCTATGCAAAAAATTTGGCGATGCATCATTAAATGAGTAAGTGAGGCAATTAATGAATAAATGAAAAGGCAATCTTCAGCTAGACCACAAGCACAACACCAACACAATGAGTTTTCCTTTATAATTTTAACTGGATTAAGACAAAACACACTCTTCACTTATCTAGTCCACAAGCATTTACTGAAGACAAACGATACATAGTAGTTTTAACATTTTTTTTTCAAGGAATTGTAAATACAATAGTGACTAATGCAGACAAGGTCCCAAATTATGACATTTACTTTCTAGTGGCTGACTTCAGACTTGGTAATATGAAACAAACAGTTACCACAAGTATAACAGAATGCAAGTCTATGATTGGAGTTTCAAATCTCCCATAATCAAAAGCTAAGGAAATTTGGGCTGGAGAGATGGCTCAGTTGGCAGTGTTTGCCATGCACACATGAGGAATTCCTAGCACTCAGGTAAAAGCAGGCGCAGCAGGTGAACCTATAGTCTTGGTGCAGGGGAGGTAGAGGCAGGCGGATCCCTGTAACCAAGGTGAAGGCCAGACAAGGAAGTGCACGCCTTTCATCCCAGTACTCAGGAGGCAGAGGCAGCCAGATCTCTGAGTTGGAGGCCAGCCTGGTCTACAAAGTGAGTTCCAAACAGCCAGAGCGACACAGTGAGAATGCCTTAAAATAAAAAAGGTGGAGAATGACTGAGGAAGATACCTGACATCAACCTCTGGCATACACATTTACACACTACATGAACACTCTCTCTTCTCCCCCCTCTCTCAAAGCAATGGTGCTAGAAAAGGTATTGCTATTTATAACAGCTCCTTTCTAGTAAAAAAGAACCTTAACCAAAGCGATTATTATGTGACAAGCACTTTTCTAATCATTGTACATATTACTTAATCCTCACAACACCCCTAAGTGACAGATCATCTTGTTATTCTAATTTTAAAGATGAGGAACATAAAAGCACTGTATGACTAAATTGTCCTAAAAGGAGGCACAGTTGGGATTTGAACCTAGTTTATCTGGCCAGACTGTTTAATACCCATCAGCACTCCTAAAAACACAGGTGTGTGTGTGTGTGTGTGTGTGTGTGTGTGTGTGTGTGTGTGTGTGTGTGTGTGTGTGTTTTGAGGTGCTATTTCACACAGCCTCAGGCTGGCTTCAAACTCACTACATAGCTGAGCATGATCTTGAACTGCGGATCCTCCCGCCTCTACCTCCTGAATAACCCTACAAGATTACACCTTGCTTATGCAGTGCTGAGGAACAAACTCTAGGCTTTCTGCATGCTGGGTAAGCACTCTGCCAACTGAGCTCTATCCACAGTCCTTAGAAACACAGTTGCAAGAGCTTCTGAGAATATAAATCTTGGTGATGATCTGGCTGCAGTTAAATATTTCTTAGAAAACACACCAGGCTGAGTGTTTCACAAAGAGAATGTCAAACATACATAAAACAGAAGAAAGCATCCAATGTGTCATAAAGTAACCCCTGGGGGTAGAGAGATGGCTCAGTACTTAAGAGCACATTCTGCTCTTCCAGAGGACCAGAGTTTTATGCCTAGCACCTGTCAGGCAGCTGACCACCACCTGTAACTCCAGCTCCAGGGGGTCTGGTGCTCTCTCCTGACTTCTATGGGCACCCGCCCTCACATGGGGCACATGGCTCACGACAGTGTATGCACACACACACAAACACACACAATTAAAAAAAATAATTTAAAAATAACCCTGTAATACTGTTTCCGATTCCCTACCAACCCCTTCCCCACTTTTCCTAGACAAGGAAATATGGATACAATGGGAGTAAATAAACTGGTCTGAGAACCCCATATGCTTTATTCAACCAGTGTGCATCCTAGTGCGATCCGCTCAGCGAAAGCCATGGAGTTTCCAATTACCCTAAAGATGTCATATAACCTTATCTTTCCATCCAAATAAGGAATATCCAATAGGTTAAGTCTTAGATGATTTTTTAAATGTTATCCAGTTGTGTTTTATTAGTCCAAGAATATAGTAGCTCCTGGGGCTCACCAGAGCTTGTTTCTCTTCAAAGGATTGGAGACTATGGTGGTTTGAATGAAAAGGGTCCTTATAGGCTCATATGTTTGAATACTTGGTTCCCAGTTTGTGGAACTATTTGGGAAGGATTAGGAGGTGTGGCCCTTGTTAAAGGGGAATATGTCACTGGGGATAGGCTTTGAGGTTTCAAAAGACCACACCATTTTTAGTTAGTGCTCTCTGCCTCCTGCTTGAGGATCAAGTTGTAAGCTCTCAGCTACTATTTTAGACCATGCTTGCCTGACTACTGTCATGTTCCCCACTATGATAGTCATGGATTTGTCCTCTAAACTTTAAGCCCCAAACAAACTCTTTCTTCTATAAGTTGACTTGGTTGTGATATCTTATCACAGCAATAGAAAAGTAACTAAGATTTTTATTTCTAAATTTATATTTAGAGGGAGAGAGAGAGACTGAGAGGGGTATATGTGTAAGAGAGAGAGAGAGAGAGAGAGAGAGAGAGAGAGAGAGAGAGATATGCAAATGCCATAGCGCATTGTATTGAGGTCAAGGGACAGCTGGAAGGACAGAGTTTTCTCTTCCTGAGGATCAAAGTCAAGTCACTAGGCTTAGTGGCAGGGACCTGTGCCTGCTGAGCCATCTTCTCGGCCTCAAATCTCATTCACAACAAAGGTCATTATTTTGTTTGGTTGTTTGAGATAGGATCTTTCTGTGTAGCACCGGATGGCCTAGAAATTATACAGACCAAGCTGGCCTTGAATTTGCAGTGATGCCCTGCCTTTGCCTCTGGTATGCTGGGAATATAGGCAGGTATCGCCTGGTACTTATATAGTTTAATTCTACTATAAAGTTTAATGAATTTTTACTAGAATGGATAAAAAGACTACCAGAGATATGAATGAAAATATTAAAATTCTCTTAACTGCAATTTGGCTGATTGAAACAATTGATTTATGACTTCCATTTACATACAATTTAAATTTTAATTCTCTGCCACAAACAAATGCTTCAATGTTGATACCATAAAGGTGTTAATTTGAATGACTGTAATTCTATAAATGAGATTCAAGCTGATGGGAGTTGAAAAAGAGACTGCCACAAATAAAGCCTAGTAGAAAATACAGAAATACAAAATCCTTTCAAGAAAGAGATGTCAGAAATCTAAGAAACATTATATACTTCCAACCTGCCAAACTATAATGCTTCAAAATATCTTTTCTAACCTGGCTAAAAAGACTGACTCCAAAATGATTAGGGGAGCCAAGACTAGTCCTGACTATAGAGCCCAAACATGGAATAAGTTGGAACCAAAAGCAAGGACCAGTCTGTATAAAAAGCCATATCAAGTTAGGTCCTGGGCCTCAGCCAAATATCTGCAACTTATTTACAAACGATGTAACATCTGCCATCCTTTATCTAAGCGGTTAGTGGAGAGCAATCATCTCAGGGACTCACCAACAAGTGCTCTAAACTGCTGAGCCATGTCTCCAGGTCCTATTGATAGATTATACTTACATCTAAGCTTAACTTAAATGGAAACATTTCCCCACAACTTTCCTTTCTGGTAATCTCTACTAAAGGAATTTCGAACATACACAAAATGGAGCATATACCAAAGCATATCACTTGCTGTCAACAACTACCAACTCATGAGCTACATGGCATATGCCTGCAATTCCAGCATTTGAAAGGCAAAGGCAGGAGGATCACAAGTTCAAGATCATCCTTGGCTACACAAAAAATTTGAATTCAGCCTGATCTACATAAAATCCAGCTTCACAAAACACAAAGAAATTATCAATTCACCACTAATCTTGTCTCCTCTATAATATTTCATCTGTAAATATTCCTATACATTATACAAATTGTTCATAAGTATACCCATTTTGTAGTATTAAAAAGTGTGTATATGGGGTCCCTCCTTATATCTTAATAAGAGAAGCAAAAACAATAACATTCACTGGTTTTTTGGTTGGTTGATTAGTTTGTTGTTTTGGGACAAGGTCTCTATACAGTCCAGGATGACTGGAACTGGCTAAATAGATGAGGCTGGCCTTGAATTTTCAATTATCCTGCCTCAGTCTTCTGAATGCTAGGATTAAGGTATATAGCGTCAAGCCTGGCTTTACTATTTCTATTTTACAGGGGTGGTAAAGGGCTATTATTTAGTACATCCCCTGACATATAATCTAATCATTAGGTTTGAGTTTAATAGATTAAACAGATGTACAAGGGACTTGGGAGATGATTTAGTTGGTAAAATATCAGCCATGCAAGCATAAGAACCTGAGTTCAGATATCTAGTACCCACTTAAAATTCAGACATGGTAGCAAACATCTGTAACCCCAGCACTGGGGGGCAGAGACAGACAAATACATGTAGCTTACTGAGCAGTCAAACTGGCCAACAAGTGAGCTTTAGGTTCAGTGAGGAAACACCATGGAGAAATATAGTGGAGAGAGATGGAGGGAGACACCCAATGTTGACTTCTGGCTTCCATGTGTACACATACTCATACCCACAGCCACACAAGCACAGTCATACACCACACACACACACACACACACACACACACACACACACACACATATATATATATATATATACATATATATATATGTATATATATATATATATAGAGAGAGAGAGGTGGGTCTTTGTCAGATCCTTTCTTTCCTCATACAAATTATCAAATCAGCCATGTCAGAAGATCAACTGTCCCACCCTAAGTAGGAGACATACTTGGCTTCATATACCAAATTCTGTTGTGCAAGATCCAATTTGCTTCTGCAAAATCAAAGCAGCAAGCCCCATTTTAAAGGGAAACTTCCTTTTTTAAATATAAATATTGAATACAAAACCATTTCAAAAGTGAAAAGAACAGATTGTACATTAATAAAACAGTATCACACCCATCGGCTCTCCAGCCATATTGTGTAATAACATAATGGCTCCATAAATCTATGCAACTACTCATTGCACCAACAACAGAGAGTAGAGATAGTTTTCAATCATTTCAGATGTTAAAAATGTTGCCTGTAGCCACTCAAGCAAACTGGGAAGTTCATGTTTGCTCCCAAGGCTTCACAATGGATTAAGGGAACTTCTAGTACATGATTTCACTCTGCAAGAAATCAGGAACCAGGTATATGCACGTGCACTCACATACATACACACATACACCTTTACAGTAAATAACTCTGATAAAGTTATTGTTTAATGTCACTACCACCAATACACTATTTCACAGAGAAATAGTTAACTACACAACTGCTTTATTTTCAACAGTGCACCTGCTCTATTGTTCCACCCAGCCCCCTCACTCTACAGAGGTCTGCAATCTCCAAAGCACCATGTTAATACATTTTAAACATTCTACCTTCCACCAATATGTGCCGTGTACACAGTGCACAACAGTGAGAAGAAACTAAGAGCCCTATGAGGGTGCTGAGATATAGACAGACAGATGCTAGGCATAGTTAGGCAGAGGTGATGGGGTTTCATAATCAATTAGTCACACACAACATCAAGGGAATAAAGGGAAATAGAGATGGCACTGTCTTCATTGGAGATGGGGAAAGTTGTGGGCGAAGGAGAATGTTTGTGAGGGTTGGATAAACTGATGGGAATTGGAAGCTCTAGGTGTAAATGATAGAGAGACAAGCATAAAGCTCTGTCATTCTTGAAAGAAATGTGCTAAGACATAAACTTGGGAGTAGTTGGTAAGAAGGTACACATATCTATAGCCTTAGCACTTGGGGGGCTGGGGCCGTTGTTTAAGCCCAGGAGTTCGAAGGTCACACAGTGAGATCTCATCTCAAGAACTAATAAACAGGGACTAGGGAAATGTTTGGGAAGTTTAGGCACAAGCCACACAAGCAAGAAGACTGGGCTTCAGATCCCCAGAACCCTTGTAAAAATTGCATGGGTATAGCCAGCCACTTGCCTGTAATTCCAACCTCAGAATGCAGGGATCTGCAGAGCATGCTGGCTAGTGAGGTTTGCCATATCTCTAAGCTCTGGGTTTGACTGATAAACTCTGACTCAATGAACTTGGTGGAAAGAAAAGAGTTAAGATTCCTGACATCAATATCAGATTTCTCCACATGTACACATGTGTGTATACAGAGAGAGAGAGAGAGAGAGAGAGAGAGAGAGAGAGAGAGAGAGAGAGAGAGAGAGAGAGAGAAAAGGTTTTATGTTTGACACTGGTATCACTATTAATAACTAAATATATTACTGTCACCTAAAATAAATATTATTAATAGCAATAATAAGTCACACACATACACATCATGTCACCTTGATTGAGTCAATGGTCACATTCTTTTCAAATACTGCAATAAAATGGAGAAAAACTCCATCCATCATTCCTTGTCAAGATGGGTACTCACTTTTTTGTAGCTACTTCATGGAATCTGAATGTGGCCATGGGAAACAAAAATGTGATCACAAGTTCAGACACTAACAACATAGTTTTTGGATGACAGGCAACATCACATATTGATTACTAAAAAAGCAATACTGGTTCTGCAACACTTCAACAAAGGACGAGTTTAAGTGAAGCATGCCCCAATTTCTCCCTCTATGCCTTTTCTCTAAGGCACTAAATGTCCAAAATGCCCCCACCCTGTAGAAGCTGTTTCTAATGCTTACTGGCACTACGGAAAGTTGCTAGTGGCTGGATGGATAGTGCAGTTTCTACAGCTGCAGATGCTGATGCACCCTTTAAAATTTGACCTCACTGAACAAATGAAAACCACAAGCCAATGGTAGATCTGAATTAGAAGTGTTGCCAGTACCCTATCCCAAACCTGTTGGCACAAGAGTCAAAGAAAAAAAAAACTTAACACTAAATCAAATGAACAAACATTTCTTAAGCACAGCACGAGTGTAGCTTATTATAATTTGGAAAATTCCACAGCATTTATCAACTCCCAAGCAAGGCTATGATGCTCAGAAGTGTACCACAGTAGACGTCAGCGGTAGCCACAGAGCTATGGCTCTGGGTGTGTTGCCATAGCAACCATGAACTCAGCAGCAACATGCTGTCTGCTTCTCACCAGCCCAGAACCCGAAGCAGAAGAAAACAGCTAGCTTCCTGATGGGAGCAACCCGGGGAGTCAGAATGCAAGCTGTCTCCATCATTCCTGTGCACACACAGGAGACTTCCTTTCATCAGTCTGAAATTGTCTCTACCTAACTCTTAGAAAACAATCCACACAATTGCTTTTCTCCGTTGCATAAACACAATCAACACACTCAAGCACAAAGCATTAGTGAGAGATTTTAGGGCATCTGAAGGCTGTCAGAGTCATATATTTAGCTGGGTCCAGGTATGAGGGGCTTCTCTGGAAAGGAGATGGGGAGAAGTATTGAACCATTTGAAAAGTCATCCTGAGAAACATTCTCAGGAAAGTCCTCCAAAGTTCTGTGTGTTGGACCTGATGCCCAGGGTAGTACCAACAGGAGGCTGTAAAACTTTGAGATGTGAGACCTGGTGGAAGGTCCTAGGTCACTGGCCATGTGCCCTTAAAGGAGATTATAGGATTCTGAGCCTACCCCCTCTTCACTATCCCACTCATGAGTCAGTAAGCCAGTTGGCTCTACTATGGATTCAAGGTAATTATCTCAAGCCAAGTCGTATTTTGTTATAGTTACAGGAAGCTGACCATCGTAAGAATGGTAAGAAGTAAGCAGCATGGAAGCCATTCCTGCAAAGAAGGGGAATCCAAGGAGGGATGGCACACAGCGAGCACAAAACGGCACTGAAGCCAAAGTCCCCAACCTGCTTTGGAATATCCCGCATTGCAATGAAGTCAAACAGGAATTGTCAAACCTACCTTTTCTACCGGCAGGAAGTCATTTTCTACTTCGATTGACCTCGGTCTTAGTTTAATTGGCTTGTCTTTGAAAATGTCTCCGAAGCCCACTCCTTTGACTTTCTTGGGCTGGATGGCTGCAGGTGCCACTGTCCCGTTGGCCCCTTCCGACTTGGTACTGCTAGAGTCACCGCCATCACTCTCGGAGCCTGTGGTTTCTCTTAAGCCTGCCAACAGTGAGGATGGGGAGAGAAAGAGCTCAGAAATCAGCCCGAGGCCACGATCAAGAACTTCACAGCTGCCCAGAAGCCATCTCTGAAAGTGTGACTGGGCTTCTGTCCTTAGAGTGCTGACTCAGGCTGCCTCTGAGTTTTGTTTGGTCTTCCTACCCCCAAACTTTCATTTTAAGCAGTGAATTAAAATAACTTCTCAGAAACTCTAATTTCATGCTGATCTAGTTGTACATGTGACATTTCATATGCTTCACTGGAAGCCTGGTTCTGATCCAAAATGTTTACCCATGGCTTGTGTGATACGAATCCTCCCCGCCCATACCTGGCCTTCCCACTCAGTAAGTACCACATACTGTACCTCTACATTCTCTGATTCATGTCAATTAGTGATTAGCAATGAAAGTAACATTTCCTAAAGGGAAACTGTAAAGCTAAAAGTGATTTAAACAAATTAGCAATGAAACCACACAAAATTATGACTGCCAAAGACTTAAATCTCTTTGGATGGCTTCACAAGGAGTAAGTGCATGCAGGCTTGTTCCTCTAAGAAAGCATTAAAACCGAACTTGACATCACGACAGTGTTTCCTAGCAAGACGATGGTGTTTGTTAAAGACAGAAAGAAAACTGCCTTCCCAGAGGCCAGAATCCCAACCCTATGACTCCGCCTCCTTCCTCTAACACCACCATCTTCCCAGAGCTAAATCCTTTCCCAAGGAAAACACTGGGGACATGACACTCTGCCTTTAACCTATCGTGACATACATTGGGAGGTGTATAAGACAGTTATCAGCAAGACAGTATCAGCATTCACCTCCCCAGATGCTTCGTCCCTAGGCTCTGCCCACACTCGTGTTCTAAAAGGAAGAGCCTATTTGAGTCTGTGAATTTCTGGGTATATATTCTTCCTTTGGTGGTCAGGATGTCAGTTTTGCCAGCCAAAGGAAGGGTCTAAAGGATACTTCTTGGAATACTCAAGTTCTGTCTCTAAACCATATCTCTAAGGTTCTATATTTGTAGGGTAGCTTTTGACCATTTATTCTGTATCCCCTGACCATAACGATGCCATTGAGATGAAAGAATGCCATCAATTTTCTTTTGTTAGTGGCCAATTGTACATTAGCTTCCTGTGGCTAACCAGTCCATAGGAATGATACACCAAATAATTATTCACACAGAGTATCATAAAATGTTGAACTCATTTAAGCGAGGAAGTCTCAGAGCAAGGAAAAACTGTTAAATGCAAACAGATAGAATATAGAAAGGTCATTATAGATTGCTAACAGCTTTCAGAATCAAAGCGTGAGAACCATGGTTTCCTTTGTTGCTGCCATTTTCCATAGAGCAGTAGTTCTAAGCCAAAAGGGTGGGAGAGGAGGAAGATAGCTGGTGCATATTTGAATTAACTAAAGCACAGCAATTGGGAGCAGAAACAGAGGACGTAATGAGGAGGGGGCCAGCTGCACGGCATAGGGCCAGATTGGTGTGTACAAACAGGGAGGACCCCTGGATTAGCTATCCATCTGTGGGTTTATCTGTTCTTTGTTTCCGGGAATACCCATGCTGGAGATATAATTTTGGAGTCTAAATATTGTGTCATTTCCCCTTTTACATGCTCTTATTTTGCTGTATGGATTCTTTCTATGTGATAAATGGCTTGCATATTCTTTTCATGTTTGGAAAGAACCAGTGAGGGTGAAAAAAAAGAAATAGTATAAAGAAACCACATCACCTACCAACACTTACCACTACCACCACCTCCATCACCACCTCCAACACCTCTACCACCGCCACCACCACCTCCTCCACCATCTCCTCCTCCACCTCCACCACCTCCACCACCTCCTCCTCCTCCTCCACCACCACCACCTCCTCCTCCTCCACCACCACCTCCACCACCTCCTCCACCACCACCACCACCACCACCACCACCACCTCCTCCTCCTCCACCACCACCACCACCACCACCTCCTTCTCCTCTTCCTCCTCCTCCACCACCACTGCCGCCGCCACCAGAAGGCAGCAGGGCAAACAGGGTAGAGTGTATCTGCTTTAGTTCTTCAGAAAGAGGAATTCAGGGGGTTCTTCTGTAGTTCACCATGAGCTACAGCCATAACCTGGTCTCCATTGTCTCCCTAATTTCACCAAGTTTCCACTTGTGGGGATTTGTTGCCTTCCGGCTCATCTTACTAACTTTACATTAGCACTTGTAAGAAATAATCTATTATACAGGGAATAGATGCACAGTCACTCAGCCACACAAGCATGGCCTGGGAAGGAAACACACGGCAGATTTTTCTTCCAGAATTCTGGCAGCTTGATTCTATTAATTTTTAAGAATGTAAATTATATAGCTAAATATTTGCATTGATGTAATAACTCAAAAATCTAGTTCTTTCCATTTGGAAGGAAAGAAAAGTGACTTTATTTTCATGTGTGTTGGGTATTCCTTCTTTTAGCTACTTGTGTCTCTCATGGGTATCTTCTTATAAAATGTCCCCATATCATATTCTGAATGCTAGATGGCACTCTCAGGCCGCTCAACCTACCGAGTGGAATGTAGGCCAGGGCCAGTTTATGAAGGGCACATCACTGGTCCACGAAGAGATAGTGTAAAAAGGTATGAGGGTTTGGAAATGACTTTAGCATTTTGGCATTATGCATTGGTGTGACCTCCAGACACGTGGTCAGGGCAGGGCATGGACAGGAATAAGATCAGATCTCCCCACTGAGCCCAAGAAGCACACTGCATGCTAAGTCATATGCAGTGGAATTGTGCACCAGTTCAGAGTGGAATACAAAGAAAAATACCTTCAGCTCAACCATTTGAGGACTGTCCTGGTGCTCCTGTCTGAACTCTTTTATCACATGTATGTATATAATTCAAGGGTATAAATATATGTGTACCACAGTGGATGTTCTTCCCTCCCAATGAAAACAGAACAAAGCCTCCAAAAATTTGCTTCTGCCAGTCCCATGGCTGTCCACTGAGGTGCAATTCACCTAGTTCCAGCACCCATCAGTCCTTGATCGTTTTTTTAATTTGACACATCCACGTGTAGGCGCTTGTAATGTAGCAGGAACTGTTCTAAGGGCATCATGAAATTAATTCATACACCTCATTTCTTCAACTTTTGGCAGCCTTATTTTAACAACACAAAAGGCTGCCCATGGGTCCTGCCAAAAGAAGTCTGCCGTGTGGTGATTAGCTGAATGAGCAAAGCCAAACACTGTATCTGGCATGGACTTCCATGCCAAAATCTTCTTTCTTTGAACCACACAAATGACAAATGACCCGCCTGGAAAAAGCAGCAACTAGGAGAGGTTGATGTCTCCACCAGAAGCCATCGTCCACTGTCATGACAAAAGCTACTGCTTCATTCTCTGCACATGTGGTTCATGCACACATGTCACACACATGAGAAAGGCAGAAAGCGAACAAGACAGCGCCGGGAGTTGGTGGTGAGTGTCTTGTAGCACACACCAAGGAAATGGAACTTATTGTAGGCAAGTAAGCCCATGTCCTTGGTTCAGAAATTCACACGGACACTTGGCATAAGCGCGGGCAGCTCAGGAAAAGCACAGCTGCATGGAAACCCACAGGTGCCCAGATCTTAGCTTGGTGATGGCCTCCTGCTGTTAAGGTCACTCACTGTAATAGCGTCTGTGGCTCTCCGTCTTTCCCGGTGCGGCGCGGTACAGAATTGTCCCTTCAAAGGTAGTCTTTCCTGACAGTGAAGGAGAGAAGAGAAGGGGAGAGAAAAACAAGAGAGGGGGCAGAGGGGAGCACATGATGGCGAAAGAAGGAAGAGGGAGAGTCTTTAACTGAACTTGCCTTCAATGACTGCGCTGTAAGAGCTTCATCCATGCAATTAATTCAAGACCATTAGGCAGAGTTTCAGAATGTTACAGAATGAGCCCCAAGTCCCCACGTAACCACAATGGCAGGAAATGATCAGATTTGGGACTTGCCTCTAAAATGACTGACATGTACATTATGCCCAGTTAAAACTTGGAAGTCAATTTCACATTTTAACTTAAGAATAGGAAAACCTCAATTAATCAGCGAGAATCCAATTCATAGGATTATTCCATTAACTCAACCAGCAAGCACACTCTTTCCTTTGGAGAGTGTGACATACACATAAAACAGATCTGGCCCTTCTGCCTCTGTCTTTTATTCCTAGAGCCCCACATGGTAAAGGCTGATAGTCAAGCTCCAGTATTTAAAACAAGGCACAGAATCCTCAAAAAATTTGTTGGGCAGGGGGTGTGGTTCAGTAGTAGATTATTTCCTAAGCAAGTATAAGGCTCTAGGTTTGATCCCAGCATCATAACATGAGTAAATAGAAGATTTGTTACTTCTCAGCACCTTCAAGAAAGACAAGATAATAACAAACTACAGGGGAGATTTTACTAGTGAGATTTGAAACCAAGAGTGGCACCCATACCAACATGAGGGGACGTTTTGGTTTAGCACCAAGGATATCAGAGAAATCCTGTTTCTTGAAACATCTTAATTGAGGTTTTGCTGTGTCAATAATGAGTCTGTACTTAAGCATTGAGGACATAGGACTCATCCAGCTTCAAATATCGTATTTTGATACAATATGACAAGACTGAATACATAACTAAAGTCCAATATCATTGGATCATAAGAACACAGATATATATATATTACTCCAATTTAAGTATACACATACCCACCCACCTTCCCAACACACACACACACACACACACACACACACACACACACACACACACACACACACACAAACACATACACACACAACACAGAGAGTATCACAAGATGGTAAAATGATTTGAAAAATAATCTCAATTAATAAATGTATTATTAAAAGAAATAAGTTCTGTTACAGCTCACGAGTTAAATACTCGAACAGGGAGGCAGGCTTCTACTTTCATAGAAAGTTGAGAGGTACAAAGCATAGGCAAAGCGTGAACAGGGAGTGTAACTGAAAGGGCAAAGGGCAACTTCTCTCACTCCTTACAAACTCTCCGCCATCAGAAGAGGAACTCTGATAGGGTCCGTTTCCAGGCCTTGTCACTCCCAATTTATGACACCAATTATGAATGATCAGATCACTCTAAAGAGATGAGGTATTGTCATTCCCATGTGTTACAGGAATGCTAATATGCCCTGTTTGGAAATCTGCCCTTTGGGTCATAGGCACTGCAGCCAATTAGAGCAAAAAAAAAGTTAGGCATTCAAGTCAACATGTGTGGGCCCAAGTGGTATGCACAAGCAACCTCAGCTGCTCAAGAAGCTGAGGCAGGAGGGTCCTAGAGGCCACCCTGGGCTACATATTGAGTTCCAGGCCTTGGGATACAAAGTAACGTCATGTCTCAAAAAATAACCAGAGGCTGGGAGCTGGTGGCACATGCCTTTAATCCCGGCAATCAGGAAGCAGAGGCAGGTAGATCTCTGTGAGTTCGAGGCCAGCCTGGGCTACAGAGCGAGATCCAGGACAGGCTCCAAAGCTACACAGAGAAACCCTGTCTGGAAGAGGAAATAATAATCACTATCTATAAAGAACAATCTAGGGAAGCAACAGAGTTTTGTCCATATGCTTCTTGAGGAGCTCCATGACAAAGGCAGAGCAAGTCAGCAGCTAGTTTTTATTCAAGCAAATTTTCCTTCTTCTTAACTTCAAGGACTTCACCATTCCTCCTAAACACAGCTGCTGGTGGGAGAAAAGGCCTTCTACAAACAGCAGCCGTCTTCTCAGTGTCAGCAAAAGGGAGGAATGAAACAAAACAGTCGATATTCCTGATTCCAGCAGAGCTTTCATGTTCTCTGCCACAGGAGCAAGTCTGAAAATCCCAGCAGGAGACAGACCATTGTCCTGATATGTCCACTGTCAGTCAAGCCAATCTGCAAAGTCCCCCTGCCCACTGGGAGCAAGGCAATCAGAGAGGTAGCCTGGGCTAGGGCTAGGTAAGGACACATAGGTACTCTTACCTGAGTGAGGAGCAAAAGAGACAGGCAATCAGAAAACTCATGTATATGATGCATATGAGCAATATTTACCTCGCTGGGGGGAATTTTTTACTATGACCATTAAATGTCAGGGTTTTTTTCCTAAGGGTTTCTCTGTCCTGGAACGCACTCTGTAGATCAGGCTGGCCTCAAACTCAAAGAGATCTGCCTGCTTCTGCCTCCTGAGTGCTGGGGATTAAAGGTGTGCACCACCATATTGGCTTAAATATCAGTTCTTGAAGGCAGTCAACAGTATGGAAGGAAAGAGTTTTAAAATTCAGAGAAAAAACTATATGCTATGTTAGCATCTAACTTTTCCTGAAACTCTGTTTGATCTATTGGTTAACTGCTCTCCACTGCCAATAGAATGCAAACACAAACTCAATGCCACTAAATACTAAAAATGAAAAATATTTAGTGATACCACAGAATGGAGTTTTTCAAAATATGTTGGTATCATGGATGTGGTATGCAATGAAAGCCCTCTTAGATTTGTCTTAGCTTGACAGGTCACCAAAGCACCACAATCTAAACATTCTAAATAAGAAACTGGGAAAGCAGAAGATTATGGAAAATAATTGACGATGTTCCTGTAGCTATAGGATTGTTTTTTGAGTTGTGGTCTCATGTATCTTAGGCTGGCCTTGAACTATCTATGTAGCTGAGGATGACCTTGAATTTATGATGCTCCTGTATTCACTCCCACGCAAACACTGGGATTCAGTCTATGCCAACATACCTAGCTTATTCAGTGCTAGGGATTAAATCCAGGCCCTTGTGCATGCGTGACAAACATTCTAAAAAACCTCAGTTACATCTCTAGCCCAAGGGTTTCAAAAAGTAATAATTACAGTTTTACAACAATTATTTGAAAATAAGTAGTATCAAAACTGTTAAAATGGAAGATTCATATATATTTTAAATATGAGACAAAATATATACTGAAATTGGATAATACTCACAATTTTTTTGTCACTAAGTTCAAATAAATCCCAGAACCAGGATAATGTGTGATTATAACATTAGCTCATTAATTCTATTTCATAATATTTAGACAATGGGAACAAATATGAAATTATAGATAAAAAAGACACTTAGTCCCCATCTATGAGTGTGGTAAGAATAAACTTAACTTTAGGCAGGTTTGAATTCAGATGCTGTGTGAGAAGTTGATTTGCTTGTGTAATGGAGGTGATGACAGACTATGTATAAAAAGCTTGCATGTCATTTTGGTCTCCTAACTTAGAGCCAGGCCAGAGCTGAAATGGAATTACTATGCACATAAGCACAGTCATCTGGCACTAGGCCAAATGACCAGAAAATTCCTACCCACACCTGGCATCTTAAGATTCTGTCTGCACTGTTGATGCAAACGTTTCTATGTTCTGTTTTAGAAAAAATGAATTTACTAAACACCTTTTGTGTGTGTTTACTAATGTGATATGTAGAAGTCCATTTCAGTATTTAAAAAATGCTTGTTTGGTACCACTCTGTAAGCCCTGTCTGACCAGATCTTACTGATAATCAATGACAGCTGAGTTCAAAAGGAAAGACAGTCAGACCTTAGGAATCTCCAAGTAGAAAATCTAAAACCACCTAAGAAGCTCTCTCTCTCTCTCTCTCTCTCTCTCTCTCTCTCTCTCTCTCTCTCTCTCTCTCTCTCTCCCTCTCTCTCTCTCCCTCTCTCTCTCTCCCTCTCTCTCTCTCTCTCACACACACACACACACACACACACAATCTTAATCTACTCACATCCCTAGATCTAATATCAATTTCTTGAAATAACAAAACAGAGATGAAACTATCACAAGTCAGATCATGAGAAACTAATGGACAAACAAACAGCTTCTTTAGCAAGTCGATTGAACAGAAGGAGGACCTATAAAGGGAGAAACTGATAGATTCAGAGAAATTTGAAATACATCAATGAACACATCACTGTGGATGTACCTTATTTGGATCCAAATTCATGTCAACAAATTTCATACAAAAAAAAGGTTACGAGAGGAAAGTGAACACAGCACTCATTGCTTAATTATTTAAGGACTCATTGTAATTTTGTGTGCATGTGGTAATGGGACCTTAAGAAACTCTTTTATTGATACATATTAAAATATTTATGGGTGAAATTATATAATATCTAAGATTTTCTTTAAGATAAAACAGAGCAGGAATGTGTAGGGACATAATGTCAACAAATTAGCCATAGACTGAGAATTGATCAACTGGGTGACAGATACACAGGGATTCTTTATATTATTCATACTTTTACCTATGTTTGAAATCATCTATAACTAAAGATTATTAAAATCTTTTTGAGAAAATATATCTAAAGTTTCACAAATTCCAAGTATGGTTAGAAAATGTTTTCAAATTCAAATATGCAGAAAGTTTCTGCTATTACTCAAATATGGATCAACCTATATGACTGCTAATTGTCCTTGGCAGAACAGATTACCCTGAACAGGGGCTATGAACTGTTAATATTCTGATTCTTCCCTTGAAATCCCACCCCTTGGATCCGCCATACATCCTGACATAAAAGCATCATTCTAAGGAAAAACTCCTCCCTTTCTTCTCTCTCACTTCTGCTTTTCCTTGACCTCTTCTTTCTTCTTCTTCTTCTTCTTCTTCTTCTTCTTCTTCTTCTTCTTCTTCTTCTTCTTCTTCTTCTTCTTCTTCTTCTTCTTCTTCTTCTTCTTCTTCTTCTTTCTCTCTCTCTCTCTCTCTCTCTCTCTCTCTCTCTCTCTCTCTCTCTCTCTCTCTCTCCTGTCTTGCTCTTCATCTCTCTATTCTAATAAACTCTCCATGTGGATGCAGCATCTGGCTTATGAATTTACTGGCTGCCACTGCCACTGCCACCATGCCCACATGGCATGCATCTGCCCAGCATATTTCCCTGAATGTGTGGGATACCCTCGCCCCCCACCCCCCCATGCAATAATTCATAACATTGGTGCCCAATGTGGGGCATGATTGGACATCAGACAGCCAGGTGCATTTGTGTGGATGCTGGGAATTGAAATCTTCTGGGCCTATCAGCTGAACAAGTGCTGCCTTTGGGGCTTCTGTTCCTCCCCCTGCCCCCAACAACCACAGAGAGACTTGAGTTTGCTGCCTAGGTAGCAAAAAGCTGTCTCACTTCTTAAATTTATCCTTCTCGGATCTAATGATGTTTGATGACTAGGGTATCAGTTTAACAGCCCCAGTCCCAAGATTAGATATATATGCTCTCTAATTACAGACAGGTATGCCTCATTCACAGACTTCATGGTATAGGATAGACTGGTTTCAGATATAACTCCAGAGGTTTAAACTTTTAATACTGATAAATGCAGCTTTAACAAACTTATAGAACATGGACTACAAAGAGTTTTTATGAGTCCTAAATAGATTTTTAACCCTTTTGCCATGATGTAAATTCATTCCAGCTGTCTTAGAAATACCCACAGGGTCCTGGGAAAAGTTTTGCTACTGCATCAAGAAATCTGGTCTGATGAAAATTAACAATCTCCAGAGCCCATTTCTGACCCCACCTATTTTTTTTAGCATATTTTGCAGATTCATTGTTCCCACCTGACCTCCAGAGACATAGCAGATGCCATGGCTTCTATACTTCTGATTTGGTGTGTCACTTCCCCCCAAGCTCCTGGAACACCACTGCTGCAAGCTGCCTCCTCAGCTCCCTCAAGGAACGTTCCTGAGGTCTTCTGCTGTGTGTGACTCCCGGTTCCCCCCTCCCCACTTCGCCCCTTGTCAGCTTGAAGTATCCTCAAGAATTCAGCGCCCTTGTTCCCTCACTTGTTCCCATAACTCACCTGTTTTTATAACAATCAAAATGGAGGAATGTTAATATTCTGATTTACCCCTTGAAATCCCACGCCTTGGTGCTGCCCTGCATCCTGACATAAAAGCCTCATTCTAAGGAAAACTCCTTCTCTCTCTCTCTCTCTCTCTCTCTCTCTCTCTCTCTCTCTCTCTCTCTCTCTCTCTCTCTCTCTCCTGCTTTTCCTCCCATGAGGTGTGCATCCTCATCCTCTCTCTCTCCTCTTCTTCTCGCTTGTGAATTGCTGGCTGCTGCCACCATGCCCAAGCCCCACAGCATCTTGTCCAGCATGTTTCCCTGCACACATTGGATACCCTCAGGGTATCCCCCTCACACAATAATTCATAACATGAACCAAATGTCATATGTAAAAGTGTATGAAAAGCAAGTTGTAGAAATTTTTACCTATCATTCAAGATAAAAATGCCTCCTTGGAGTAATAAAGGGCTCATCAAGAATTTATTAAATACCTACCATGTGACAAGTAGTAATGGCATACTTCTTAAGTACAATGCCAATGTTGCCTCTATCATAGTCATCTATTGATATACAAAACTCATAACTTCAAGTATTTGCAAAGTATACAAGTAAGAATGCACACATTCAAAGGAAGTAGTGTTTATGTTCATGTATGAAGTGAAGATGTACAAAAATTCACTGTACACACTACTCTCTCCATATTAGGATACAGATTTTAGCTATAATGACAAAGAAAACCCTCATTATAATGTCTGGTAGCACTTAAAAGAATATTTCTATGTTATCACTGTAATCTCTAAAAATTACCAATATGGTACAAAGTTTAGGATCTAACTTAGCCTCAGATTCATGTAATTAAGCAATCACTGAAGAAAAATGGATTGCCATTTACAAAGAGTATTATGTGGGCTGATCAGACAAAGACTCTGATTAAGTACATTTTGGCTCATAAGAGAAAAAAAGCTAGATATTGTTTGTACACAAACTACATTTTCTATCTCTCAACTATAGGACAAAATGCATTTTGCATTTACTGTAATTATAGGTGATGTAACCACTGGGGGAAACTGGTGAAGTACACATGGGTCCTCCCTGTATAGTTTGTGTTTATTTTTACAACTTCCTGTGAATTTTAATTCCCAAAAGGTAAAATATATCCAAAGTTCTAACACTTTCTCTGGTGAATATGGTAGGAAGAGAATAAGCAAACCATTCTAAAAAATCAAAGGTCCTATTTGGATAAATCCCATCAATATACATAATCTCTGCAGCAATGTGGTCTGGTTATATATACATTTTAGCATAATTCTATGATGAAGCAAATCATGAGTGTAGACAAGTACTGAAAACACTACCACTAAACAGAGAGGTGCTACTTCTCTCTTTCAGGGCATGGTTTCAATTCACAAAGCACAAAAGACATTATTCTTACATCTACTCTTCTATGAAGCCCTTTTTGACTACTACAACCCCACATTACCATGGTATTGGTGTTGTGGACTAGAACATTTGTTTAACTATGTAAAGATGTGTTGCTTTTGTTTATGCTGCATTTGTTTAACAGATGTGTTGCTGTTTTTTTTTCAAGTTAATGGAAACAAGTCTTTATTAAGTAACTTTTAATATCAGAAAAGTAAAACTCTTATAATTCTCTTACAGCAAATATATAATATCAGTGCTTTGGCCATCTTAAGTTAAAGGCCCTTTATCATAAAATGTATGGTTTTAATTTTTTCTCAAATGGAATTTATAATCCCTATGACTTCCCTACATATACATAACAAAAGAGTGTAGTAAAATTAGCAAATACTAAACTATATTGATAATTTATCATTCTTAGTCTGTGGTTTTTAGAAACAGTACATGCACCTAATATATGTCGATTCCTTGGCTTATTAGTTGCAGTGTACAATGCAACAAAATACAAAACACATGCTTGGTGACATTCGTCCATATCTACAAGACGGCAGCTAGAGATTAGGATTCAATACTGACAATTAACTATCCTACAAGCAATTAGCATTACATCATAATATGCCATCAAGGCAACTTTTTTTATACTGAAAAATCAAAATAAAAACCGTTATTTGTAAACTTTATACGAAATATAACTCTTCAAGTGGAAATAAAAAATAAAATTTGTCTATTTACTATTGAATACACATAAGATTTCAATTTTTGTTATACTGAGAAAAAAAGCTCTTTTGTGTTGGGAAAATAACGCTTCAAAAAATAATTAGTAGAAAAACCCACCAGTATAATGTTTTGTCCTTTCAATGCCAGCAAATTTGGGGACATACTGAGGATGAAGTTAAAACATCCACAGGTGTGTTGCTGTTTTTATCTTGTCTGCCTAAGGCACCTGAATTAGTCTAATAAAAAGCTGAACTACCAATAGCTAGGCAGCAGAGGAAGGCAGGACTGGTGGGCGGAGAGAAAAGGGGATCCAACCAGCCAGGGACCAGCCAACCAGACATGGAGAAAGCAGGAAAGCAGGATGGACAGTATGAGATGAGGTAAATGAGCCTTGAGGTAGCACATAGGTTAATAGAAATGGATTATTTTTTTAAAGGCTAGCTAGAAACAAGCCTAAGCTAAGGCCAAGCATTCATAATTAATAATAAGTCTCCATGTCATGATTTGGGAGCTGGTTGATGGCCCAAAGAAATTGCCAACTACAGACTGGCCTCTCTGCCTTTGTGCCCCACTCTTCCTCAAATGTCAACTCCTGAGGATCTTTCCCGAGCTTCTGGGGATATGTGTGCCTCTTTTTGCAAGGTGAGTTGACTGAGGGCAAGGTCCCTATCTGCATCTCATTTGTCTCTGACTTTTCAAGTCATCAACAAACATCTTAGTAACTGTTGGAGCTCAATAGAGATTTAATTAATGAAGAATAGAAGAAGGAAATAAAGAAGACAAAAAGGAATGGATGGATACAGGCAGGCAGATAGAGATATGGGACCTGTTTTTCTTAATTGTATACATAGGAAGATTACAGCAAACATTTTTTTTTATCAAAACCATCCATTCTTGTTAGAAGAACATGATTCTCTAGGGACATCAGATACCCTCAGCAATAAACAGCTGGACTGAACATGGCCACAGAAACTACTAGATTTCTCTTGTTCTGAAAAAAGAAAGCTAGTAATTGAGTTGGTGCTACAGGTAGGTAAAAGACAGCCAAATGGCTGAGAAGACCATTCTATTCAGTCAAAACCTCCAGTACCAGGGATTCTAGCACTACATGCTTTGAGTAGAGAGTCTGTCACAGTTACCTTTCCATGGTAATGACCTGGGATGTATTTTGGAGTACAATTTGTTTCAATTATTCCAAAAACTATGGGATGTATTTCCTGAAACTCTTCATTTCTGAGAATATATAGCTAAGATGGTACAATGCCAAGAGGTAAAGACTTACCCAGCAAGACTGTCCCTAAATCTCCATCTCTGTATCAGTAAAGGAATTAGAAGGTAATTTTTAAATGTAGACATGATGTTACAATGGCCATGGTGGCAAAGAGAAAACAAATAGCTAAACACTAACTGGTCATGTCCCAAGTCTATCTTAACAATGAGAGCTATGGTGGTTTATATATGATATTGCTGTTGGAACATAGATTTCATTTCCTCATGGAAATAAAGTTATAATAACCTGATCTTGTTCTCCTCCCCCAAAAAGCATATTTAATCCACAATATTCCAGAGATAATGTATTGTTAATGTGGGACATAGTTACCAGGCATGATACTATTCTAATGTACAAAAGAAGATTCCAGAGCAGCTAAAATTTTACTGTGGATTAGGGAGACGGGGTGCAAAAGAAACTCACTGCTCTACTCATTTAGCTGGCCACAGTAGTGGAAAACCACATGGCCCAGCTCACAGGTGAAAGGAGTTCCCAAATACTTCACTTGTTCCAAACATCTATACCAATCCTTCATATCCTAGACTCAAGGATAGAATAGAATTTGAAGCAGGAGGGTTCTCGAGCTTTGGAATTGGAAGGAACGGGTCCTGCTGTATCCACTGAGTCAACCAGCCCATACATTTGGTTCCATGTGTGGCAGGCTCTATGACCCAGAGCCACTGCTGAGATACCAAGCAGAAAAGGTCACCTAGGTACTTTTCTGGAAATGGCTTCAACTTCCAAGTCAAGCCTTTGTCCAATTATACTGCTGGTTGAATAAAGGGATACCAAGGCAATAGAAGAATACTATTTAAATTAAATTTTTTTCAAAATGGAAAGTGACAATATTTAAGAATTGTTTTGGTAAGACTGGATTGTCCTCCTCTTGTCAGGAAAGAAAGACAGCAAGTAGCATCACACCACTATGACACAGCTGAGTCTCCTACAACATTCATGCCCATGACCTTGGCTCAACACAGCACAAGATAAACACAGACGCCCACATGGGAAGTTGGGTTAGTGACTGGGAAAATAAAGCTTCCCGGTCCTGACCTTTTGCTCCATGAGCTGGAAAGGGTAGCAGAGAAGCTGGAGGGAAACCTTCAAGCCCTGGAGAAAAACAGACCTGAAGTTTGTTCTCACCATTGCAAAAGGGACCATTTCCTTATCCAAGATGAGCCTGGCCTCTTGACTATCTTGTCATATATTCAATAGAACTGGCATGCATTTATCTTGTACACAGTACCTTGCCATGACTAACTTGATTATTTTCCCCCAAGTTCATCAGAAGACCCTAGAGAATATTGATCATCTCATTGGGTTCATTTAAAAGATAATTACAAACTCAATGGGAAATGACATTCTAGAAGTATAGAGAGGCACAGCTACATGTGCTACCATGAGCCAGTACTACCATGGCTGAGGGCTAGCATTCACGTATCCAGAGGTATATAGAATATGTATCTATAGGTCACATCTATACAGTGATAAACTTACTAAACCACAGTGGGCAAGTTACTCTTGCCAACAAAATACCCACAAGATTTTGTCCCAGGCCTTTGGCATAGAACAATGGTGCATAAGGGAGGCTAGGACAGAGCCCACTGGTCTCTTCCCTTTCCTGTTCAGTATGGTAGACTTCCTTACTTGATTTGGACAGCTGCTCATCCTGGGAAATGCCAAGCTCATCAGACTCTCCCGACAGCTCCTTGATGAAGTTGGAAGGAAACATTCCAGTCTTCCCATTGAGTACACCTTCCCACCATCCTTCCTCTACCTGCAAAGAGGCAAAGAGAACAGAGGTACAAGATCAAGTTAGACATGTCTTCTAGCTACATGGTGAAACTCACACCGAAGAGGAACCCAAAGTTTCAATGTTACCAGAGAAACAGAAAGTAGGCCCCATGGTCTTAACATTCAGATAGGTAAGGGAGTTAACCTGGAACCCAACACAAATGAGCAAAATGTAACACTCCATTTTAATCAACTTCTAAGTGAAATTTGACATTTCCTTTGGCTATGAAAGTAGGTAACATACCAATATTAGAAGGACCTGTGACTCATCATGAATATTTTCCTATCACATCACAGATGCTGTGAGTACCTCAAAATATTACTTGTGCTACTTTGCAATGGTATAAATTATACTTGCTGGATGGTATTTGCTATTTAATGTATTAAAAGGGTATCACATAGATTACTGTATCAAGTACTTTTGCTTTTATTTGATGTGTACTTCACACTAGTTTCCTTTGAAATTTCCTGTGTTTTGTTTTATGATAACCACTATTAAAACCAGGTATGGTGGCACACATCTGTAATTCCAGCACTCAGAAGACACAGCAAGGAAGATAAATAGTACCTGTGAGGCCAGCCTGGATTGCATGGCTAGGTCAAATGGCTGGAAATACGGCTTCTTAGGCAAGTACTTGTCTAGTATCCACAAGGCCTAATTTGCACTCTCAGTACCACAAACAAACAGCAGAAAGGAGGAAGAGGAGGAGGAGGTGTGGGGGAGGAAGATGAGGAAGAGAAGAGAGGGAGGGAAGAGAGGGAAGGTTTCTGGAGATAATCAAAACTAGACAGCTGAGAGAAAAAAATATCTATTTTCAATTAAATAAAACCATTTTTAAGTTAAAATTTTTTTAAAAAAAAACCAGCTCTGAGCTAAGGGCTCAGAAGGTAAGAAGATTTCCTGTGAGTTTCTCCTGGAATGTGGGGGAAGGATTGGAGTGTCAGAGGGTAGGAAGACTTCAAACATCTGAATACGATGTAGGAGCTGGACCAGAAAAGCAGTGAGAACAGACAAGACAGGTTCAGTTTTGAGGTGTGAACTGGTCTTGGTCAACTAGCTGGGGGCAAGTGAAAGAAAAATTGTCTGAAGAATTCGAGATGGATCCACTAACAGCAAAGTAGACCTCTGAATGTTTGGTTGGTTTCTTGAAGGAAAAATAAGGTCATTTTGAGAACAAGCAAGCATTAAGTTACCAATAAGGTGTGGGCTGACAGAAAAAAAGAGCTTTAGAATTTTTCTATATGTATATATTGCCAGTGCAAGCCAAATATACTTTAAGAACTTAAGTAATTCAAATAAAAAAGAAAATTAAAACTCAAATCCCAGTTCAAATTCCACCCTGAAACTTAACAGTTATGTGAACTCATTCCTTTTTCTCCTGCCAAAATAAATCCTCTTCCCCATCTGCCTAACAGAGCTGGTTAACACACCTCAAGTGCATATTTAAGCATGACCTTTGTCTCTGTCAGAGGTATATGCATTATGGTTCTATGCTAGAATCTGGGGATGCAGCACTATATATGGTAAGCACCTATTTTTGCTAAAGAAGGTGATAATCTACCAAAATAGGAAGGTGTGACTAAAGACTAAGGCTGGCAATACAGGATAAATAGAAGAGAAAAAGACCATGACTTGGTACAAATCAAACTTGTTACATGAAGTTGAGCTCACTTAGATTCGGGATGGCAAAACAGAAATTTGAGAAAAGATAAATCAAAATTAAGGTAGGCCTTTAAGAAATTAGAAACCGTAGCTATGATTAGGGTAGATTTGGGGCATTCCAAAAGGAGAAAGGGGCTAATGAAGGCCAGAGAAGGGAGACAACCAAAGCAATACATTTAGAACACTCATTAGAGAACTCATAGGATACAGCTTTGTAGAGTAGTGGTTACATCTGCATGTACAAAATCTTAAGGGAAGAATTCACACAACAGCATCCGTGTATGGCTGTCCTGGTGATTATTCATTATCAGTTCACTACATTTGACATCATTTCCACTGACCAGCATTTCCATGTTTCTATGCCAACTCAATTGATGTGTATCATTCCTTCAAGAGGGTTTTGATAGAATTAAGATAGTTGGAAGGGTTCACTGTGAGTCTGCTTGCACAGGATTTGTAGCATGGGGTCCTTGTGCTACCTCTGAATAAAGAAACATAAAATAACCCCTTTCCTCCCAGGAATCACAGGGCAAGGGGAAAACCCAGGGCAGGACCCTCAACTGAGTGATATGTGGTATAATCCTGGGCTGCAGAGGGCAGCTGGACCAACTCCATCGATTCAGTTTGATGATGTCTGAAATATTCCCGTCTCCACTAAGCAGCTCTAGTGTGAGACTCCAGGGAAGCACTCCTGATGTATAGGATCAGCAGCTGCCTACCGGGAAAACAAAGGTATCTTCACCCTGCCATACCCCAGATGCCAGCATCACTGTCATTGCACAGCCTGCTAGGCCTGTGGGAAAACAGCAGAGGTATATCATTAGCCACACAAGTAGAAGGATTGGCAAGAAAACCATTGCTCATCACCTGGGGGATACTCTTCCAATTGCAGCTTCCATGGGCATAAGGGGTGTTTCTTTGTGACCTGAGCCCTTCCTGGGGGAAAGTCTGGTACCAGAACCACTGAGCACTGTGTAATACATTTTTTTCCTGCAGTTTGCTGCTTTTGTCTCAAGACTAAGCCTGGAGATAGGAGAAAAATTATCCTTGTTTTCAAACTAGCTCTCTTCAGAGATCTGGCTCAATTTCCTACATAAAGACAAGGACACTGAAGCCCAGAATGATGATTTCCCCCTATCAAACTCAGTCCCAATGGATTGATGTTAGGGAAATTATTAAAAGAAATCCTATCAAGTCCTGATTGCTTCACAAAAAGTTTTTTTTTGGGGGGGGGTTGTGTTGGAGGAAATGGGAATCTTCCTATGAGGAGCAGAAGGGAACAAGAGATCCTGATTATGTTACCACTGTTGATTATTTTATTTTATAATTTAATTTAATTTTATGTATCAGCCACGGATTCCCCTGTCCTCCCTCCTCCCCCCACCGCCCTCCCTTCAGCCCACCCCCCATTCCCATCTCCTCCAGGGCAAGGGATTCAGATCAGCCTGGTAGATTCAGTCGAGGCTGGTCCAGTCCCCTCCTCCCTTTACCCAGGCTGAGCAAAGTGTCCTTGCATAGGCCCCAGGTTCCAAACAGCCAGCTCATGCACTAAGGACAGGTCCTGGTCCCACTGCCTGGGGGCCTCCCAAACAGTTCAAGCTAACCAACTGTCTCACTTATCCAGAGGGCCTGATCCAGTAGGGGGCTCCTCAGCTATTGGTTCATAGTTCATGTGTTTCCACTAGTTTGGCTATTTGTCCCTGTGCTTTATCCAACCTTGGTCTCAACAATTCTCACTCATACAATCCCTCCTCTTTTTAGCCGATTGGACTCCCAGAGCTCGACCTGGAGCCTGGCCATGGATCTCTGCATCTGCTTCCATCAGTCATTGAGTGAGAGGTCTACCATACCACTCTTGGGCATATTCCCAAGGAATGCTCAATCATACCACAAGGGCACATGCTCATCAATGTTCATAGCAGCATTATTTGTAATAGCCAGAACATGAAAACAACCTAGATGCCCTTCAACTGAAGAATGGACAAATAACATGTGGTACATATACACAATGGAGAACTACTCAGCAGAGACAAACAATGACATCATGAGGTTTGCAGGCAAATGGATGGATCTAGAAAAAATCATCCTGAGTGAGGTAACCCAGACTCAGAAAGACAAACATGGTATGTACTCACTCATAGGTGGATACTAGATGTAAAACAAAGGATGACTAGACTGTTACTCATAACTCCAAGGAGGCTAGCTAGAAAAGAGGAGCCGGGCGGTGGTGGCACATGCCTTTAATCCCAGCACTCAGGAGGCAGAGCCAGGTGGATCTCTGTGAGTTCGACGCCAGCCTGGGCTACCAAGTGAGTTCCAGGAAAGGAGCAAATCTACACAGAGAAACCCTGTCTCAAAAAACCAAAAAAAAAAAAAAAAAAAAAAAAAAGAAAAGAAAAGAAAGAAAGAAAAAAGAAATGAGTACCCTAAGAAAGACACAGGGATCTCCCAATAACAGAGAAATTGATGAGATCTACATGAGCAAACTGGACGTGAGGGGGGCCGAAATGAAGGGCAAGGGTCGGGGGAAAGAGAGCTTAGGGGAGCGGGAGATCCTAGCTGGATCAAGAACAGAGAGGGAGAACAAGGAAAAAGAGACCATGATAAATGAAGACCCCATGGGAATAGGAAGAAGCAAAGTACTAGAGAGGTCCCCAGAAATCCACAAAGATACCTCCACTATAGACTACTGGCAATGGTCAAGAGAAAGCCCGAACTGATCTACTCTGGTGATAGGATGGCCAAACACCCTAACTGTTACCACTGTTCTTAATTAGCTCCTGTAATACCAAGCCTGTGTGGCCATTCCAGTGATGTCACCATTTATTAAACAGTTATCCTGTACTGCCTCATGATGTTGGGATAGATTCATTGGTGAATAAAACAGATAAAGACCTCATCCTGGAGCCTGAGGGATGGCCCCATACCTAAAGTGCTTGCCATGCTAACAGAGGACCTATATACACTCAGCACCCATGTAAAATTCAAGTGTGGTGCTGCACACCCATTATCTCAGAACTGGGGAGGCAGGGATAAGAAGACCTTGGGGGTTTGCTGGTCAGCCTCTCTAGCTGGATTGGTGAGCTCTAGGTTCAGTGAGTCTCGAAAAATAAGGTAGAAAAATGATTAAGGAAGGAAGACACCTCTGGCTTTCATACACAAACCCAGGCACACACATGTATGTTCTCTCTCTCTCTCTCTCTCTCTCTCTCTCTCTCTCACACACACACACACACACACACACACACACACACACACACACATCCTGGAGAAATTTCTAGAACAAAAAAGGAGAATCTGCACAGCTTACACACCTTCTGCTTAGAAATCAAGATGGCCTGTACTGATGCTTCTGTATTTGAACACAGAAAAAGAAATGTGTACCCTTGCAAAAAAGTATAGACTAAAGATGGTACCAAAGGTCCACAGCTTCTGCCCACAATAAGAAAGTAAAGGGAGCAGATGCCCACCTTCTTCCCATGCCCACCCAATTCCAACTCATCATCCGTCTTCTGTAGCACCTGGATCTAGGCTGAAAGTAAACCCCAGCTGTGCCTCTCTGTGACCAAAGTGGCTAACTTAAGACCCCATGACTGTGCCCCCAAAGCCAACCCTACCAATGGCTCAGGGCTGGGAGCAAAGCAGTTTCCAACTAGTTCTGCTTGAGAAAGGCTGAGTACAGACACAGTTTCCATCCTGGTACAACTTCCATGTCTTTACAAGGAAGAGCCTTTACATGGGTTCAGGGCTCAAGGAAGTAATTTATCTATCTTAACCCCGTTGGAAGCTGAAGAAACAACAGAGTCAATTTCAAACCCCACCTACCCAGCCAGCTTTGCAGACATCACCTACATTTTTTAGGCAGGGAAGATGTATGGGAATGAAAAGGTAAAATGCTTTCCCCTTGATAATTCTCTTACCAAGTCCTATGTAACATCCTTGAATGTTTTCTTTACATGTCAGTTGTGCAAGAAAGGTAATAAAGGTTTACCAAATCTAAAGTCTACCTGAGAGTAGAAGCAGCCAACAGAAAAAAGCCACATATACCCAAGGAATGCTCTGGTGTTGGTGTGGGCCCCAGGGTTCTGTTTATGTCTTTCCTTAGAACAATGAGGTTCCTCTTTGGGTTCCTGAATGCTGTGTGCACCCTGTAGCTGCTGCTGAAGCCCAACATGGCAGAGACCTATTGGGCCTTCGTGAAGAACTCTCCCCTTCTGATGCCAATGGGAATTGAGGGCCCAATACGGCCAGCTTTGGCAAGCATTAATGTAAGCCTAGGAATTGTAGTCATGTGGTTGGATTCTTCAGAAGGTAATGTATGGTAACTGCTTTTTCAAGTATGTTTGAAAATGTGTCACCAAGACACCTTGGAGATTAAGGATAACCCTGAAAGTCACTGTCCTCCATTTGTTAACAGTAGCATGCCAGCTAAGCTTTTTCATTTCACAATCCTCTTCAAGTTGGTGTAGTACCTACTTTTCAGGAGTGGCTCTGTGCAACATTTATTGGCCTCCTGAAATTCATTTATCCCCCTTTGAAGATATCTTAAAATTTGTGAGCCTGAATATAGCCATTATGAGACCATTAGTTCTCCTTGTGAACTGCCTGTTTTTCTTTATGATTCTTAGTTGTTCTTTTGCAGAGCTGCCAGCTTAAGTCATGCTGGGATCAAGAAAATGGGACTTGGCGGTTTGTGTTCCTGGAGTTGTGTCCATGCCAGTGGATGCCTACACGCTCCAGAAGAGAATTTGACATTGCTGCTGCCATTGTTGCTGTTATACCAGTGGCGGACACCACTGCTACTGTTTCTGGGATTACAATTTCATAATTGCTTACTATAGCCATTTGCTTTTGGGATACCATCTTACAAGGACTCCAATTTGCAGTAAGGCTCGTTAAGGAAGGGATGGCTCAGTTGCCTTTAGCCTACTGGCTATGGGTGGGTTAGGACTTCTGTTGGTCTTTTCTGTGTCAAACACACAGACTGCAAGCCCAGTGCCACTTTGAGATCTTTGGCAGCAGTTAACTCTGCAGCTCACACACAATTGAGCCTGTATGATAATGAGTATTCAGAGATGGGTAATGCCTGGGGGGCGCTCACCAACCTAAGATAGAGCGCCTATGTGGCCTGGGCAGGTATCTCTATGACAGGTAAGGTGACCTGCTGACGTCCCACGCAACCTAAGTCAGAATCTCATTTTGTAGTAAAAGGGGGGACCTGTAGGGTCCTGGCCCCCGTTTTGAGTAACTGTTGCCTTGCTTGCTGACCTTGACCCTGATATCCTCCCTATGCTAATTCCCTACCAGGTTCCACCCTCCTGAATGCATAAGGGAAGTTCCTTGTCTGTGTATCCTGCATAATGGGTGTTAACAGCTTAGATGCAAGATTGTAAAACATTGGTAGCAAACTTCTGCCCTCTGGGGTTCTCCCATTGTGCTTTAAGCCTGTATTTAAGACCTCCCTCCTTCAATAAAAGGCATTCGGCATTTAAAAAAAAGAAAAAAGAAAAAGCCACTTAAGGGTTGCAATCACTGTTTTTAGTCAATGGCTACCTCGTTACTCAAACCCCCTTCAGGAGCAGGCTAGAAGGGTAAATTAGGATAGGGACAGAGGTGTTGCACAGAAGCCAATGAAGTCAGTTTCAGCATTTCAAATGCAGTTCTCTTTCCATAAAAGAAAACCAGGCATATAAAACTCTAAGGGCTATACTTTAACATTTCTAGAAACTTCCTTTTTTTTTTCCAAAAATAGGGGCTAGGGAGATGACTCAGTAGGTATGAGTGCTTACTCTACAACCATGAGGACCTAGAATCCCTACTACCCAAGTAAGAAGTCGGGTACGGCTCCACATGAATATAAGCCCAGAATTTTAAGGAGGAGACAGTCAGGTTCCAAGAAATCCCTAGCTAACTAGCCTAGCCAATGCTGTAAGCATCTGGTTCTATCAAACTGTTTCAGGATAGTAAGGTAGAGAGTGATAGAGGAAGACATTTGATACCCTGCTTTGGCCTGCACACACATACCCACAGGCATGTACACATGCACACTCACTTATGCCACAAACAAACACACGCTCCTCCAGAAGCAATTACATGAGAATTTCAATAATAGTGATGTTTCCTACCTATGAAATGTAGTTGAAACGAAAAGGTCATTTATCAAGTATCTTTAAAGTTGAAATATAATTTGTACTTCTTAACACTATAGTAGCTCAGTTTTGAAGGCTACACCTATATAAACAAACAGGATATTTTATTAGTCTAGAAAATTCCTATGTGCCCTTTCTCGGCCAATCTTTAATCTTATTTCAATCACTTTTGATTGGCTTCAGTTTTTCTACAACTTCATATAAATATACAAAGGCATAGTTTAATTCTATAAATAGTGTTTAAAAAACAAACTTTGTTTCTAGAAAACATTTTTCTATCAGTGGAATTAATGGAAAAAGATTTTAAGGGGGGCACTTCCTGAACATATAGATATCTACATTATTTTCCTTTACAGTTTCTTGAAATAACTATCTCTGTTGAATAAGCCTTATCTAGGTCCTAAATCCCCGGTCAGTAATTTCCCCTAATTCCTTCTTTCTAGGTAGGCTCAAAGAGTTCATATACACAGGAGGACTAATTTTAATTTTTTCCCCTCTTTCCTTTGGAAAAAGCCTATTTCCTAAGAATGGACCTTCAAAAGAGAAATCCATAGTGTAATTGAAAGGGAAATGGTTTTTTTTTTAAAAAAAAAATGGAATTTCTATGTAAGGCTTAAACAAGACAGAACAATATCCATGGTTGTCAATGGAGTAGAAAGGGTCTGGAGCCACAGATGGCTCCACACACTTGGAACCCCAGCATTCAGGGAGTGGAGGCAAGAGGAGATCTTGAGTCTAAGGCTAGCCTAGACCATTTAGCAAGTTCCTGGCTGCCCTCAAAACTAAAAAAGGGGCCGGGCGGTGGTGGCGCACGTCTTTAATCCCAGCACTCGGGAGGCAGAGCCAGGCGGATCTCTGTGAGTTTGAGGCCAGCCTGGGCTACCAAGTGAGTCCCAGGAAAGGCGCAAAGCTACACAGGGAAACCCTGTCTCGAAAAAAACCAAAAAAAAAAAAAAAAAAAAACTAAAAAAGGGTAAGGGAGGGTTTGGTTGCTTGTAGGGCTTCTGGAGTAGTGTCATAGTCTCACCCTTCAGAGCAGTCAGAGCTATTCTGCAGATCCCCAGATTCCTAAAGAACTCTAATAATGCTTTACCATCATTCTAACGTGAAAATATGAACAAAGTGGAAACCGAATGAGTAAGATAACCTTTTTGATGAACCAAGAGAGTGCAAGTTTTATCTTGTCACCTCCATGGGAGGAAATCGCCTGTGATGATGCCTATGCCTTGGAAAAACCCCAGGGAAGACACCTTAGGCGATCTGTCTCTTTGAAAGCTCAGTGGAGGCATTCCTGCAGCTTTTCTAGCAATGTCTTTCATTGCATTCCCCAGCATCTGCTTCATATTCCAAACAAATGTGCATGGGTAGCATCTTCTTTACCCCCCACGAGGGTTTTCTGCCTTCACTTCCTTGCTCATTTGTCAATTCCATCATCTGTCACCCTTTAGATTCTTAGCTTCTTGTAATACCCTCCACAACTAAACTGAGCCTATTTCAATGTGCACATTCTGTTCAATAAATCTGAGTCTCTATAAATACAGGCTCTCTCATGATGCAAGCATTCAAATATTTGAGAAATTTCATAGTTATGCAAATCTACCATATATAAATCTGAACTTATTTTTGGCCATATAGTTGTGGACTGCACGGTATGTTGATGATTCAAATATAACTACTTTTCTTCACTTGTTGCTGTTGTTATTTGAGATAGGGTCTCTTATAGCCTAGGAGGGCCTCAAATGTACTGTTGTAGCTAATGATGACCTTGAATAACTGCTCCTCCTACCTCTGCCCACCTAGTGCTGGGATTATAGATGTGCATCACTACACTCAGCTTACCTTCCCTTCTAAACATGGCAGGCATCCTTCTCCATAATATGAATACTTCAGTACCTGTACACACTAGGAAAACAGATGTGTTCACCACTAAGTTAAACAGAGGACAGTTGTAGAGAAGCCTGAGTCATTTAGATGATCAAAGTCCAATACTAAGATTTTTGTATTAATGTTGCCTTTTTAAATAAGAAACAGGTGTACTTCTAAAGCAACATAGATTCTTAATGGGGGAAAATGGAGACATGTTTGGATTGCCTATTAAGTAATCAGCTTTTGTTTTATTTTCAGTTTTTGTTTTTAGAGAGAGGGTTTCTCTGTGTAACAGCCCTGGCTATCCTGGAACTTGCTCTATAGACCAGGCTAGCCCTGAACTTACAGAGATCCGCCTGCCTCTGCCTCCCAAGTGCTGGAATTAAAGACACGTGCCACCACTGCCTGGCCCAATCAGCTTTTTAATGAACTTCACCAATTTTTAGTATATGTGCTGTGAAAGAGAACACTGAATTTGACTTCTCTTGAGCATGAGTGAAAGGAGGAGGAAGGAGCTATCCACCCACACAGAGGTTTATGTGACTGAGTGAAAGGTTGAAAGCATTTCAAGAGCCTGCTTAACTCGAGCTGAGTGGATCCAGTCTCCTTCTATGGGCATAAGAGGAAGAATGCAGACAGTTTCGGAGCATGCAAGTTACCATCTTTGCAAACCACAAAGCCAGTTCAGGCTTTAACTCCGAGCCTGCAGCCCTCAGTCACCAGCCAGGCTGACTAGGAACCTCTGAGAAATGCCTCCAAAATTAATCCCCAAAAAAGCACATGAAAAGGAAAATTTCACAACATTGCCACTGTGGGAGATTTGTTAAGACCAGCCTCATCCAACACAGGAAAAGAAAGAAACTCTTTCCTTAGACTACAGATAACACAGACAGGAAAACCAAACAAAACAGAAGCTCCAAGGCAGTCTTCAAAAACAAAAAGGGAAAACTCCAGGGGACGACAGATTCTGCTCCCAGTAACCTTGTCCCCAAACCACATGTGTCTGTCTGTCATGAGAACCCACTAGCATTTCTCTGTCTTCTCCACTCTGGACCAAAACGACCCAAGTGAGTATTCGCAATGACTTATTTCAAAATGAAGGAAAAAAATCAATCCACCTAGGAATTCCGAGCTTGCCACTCTCCTCCCACAGCGCCAGCTTGGTGCTTTAAGTTTGCAGAGATGGCTTTTCCCACAGCTGAGCCAGGAGGTGGAAGTGGGGTGGGGGGGGCTCTCCAGCGCAACCCTGACTCAGTCCACTCAGGGACTATCCCTTGTTCTCGTCCTTCACCACGGCTGAGGGCTGCAGGCTGGTAGTCAATTGTGCCAGACAAGGAGCTCCTACTTCTCCTATCAGGGGCCCAAGGCTGTTTCTTCCCAACCTTTTAGGCCTTCCAGATGCATGTTCTTGGTTCCATAGTGCAAAGACAGGTGTGGGAAGAGAAAGTCAGTGCTAAGAAAGGATGAAGGTAACAATGTGAAGGTTAAAAGAAAAACTGCTACCAAACTGAAAACCATGCGGGTGGGGAGCTACAGAACTTCAGAAGGATGCTACACTTCCATTGCTTCTGCCACTGGTCCACTTTAAAGAGAGTGCAAATCAGAGAAGATACACTGGGGGGATATACAAAGCAAGAAACTCAACCCAGGAACCCATCCTCAGGGAAAAGGCATTAGCCCCCCCCACACACACACACATACACACACACACATATATACACGAATACAATGAATACTGGATATAGGCCTGACCCTGTATTATGACTCTGTGTTGAAAATGCACATAGGTTGTGATATTTTAAGTTAATATTAGATACTAAGGTGTATATATATAACTTTAAAAAAAATTTGACTCAATTGTTTCCTAAAAACTAACCTACAGAGTCAAAATCCTAAGATTTGTCTTTCAGGGACAAAAAAATAGGTTGCATTTCTGTGTAAACAACTCTAATAGTATTAATCGATGAAGATGTAATTATAATACCTACATATACAACTATGTTGTACTTTCACATTTTAATTTTATTTATTTATGTATATGGGCGTTTTGTTTGCATCATGTATGTCTGTGTAGTGTGTGCATGCCTAGTGCCCTTGGAGGCCCGAAGAGGGTACCGGATCCCCTGGGACAGGAGTTATGAATGGTTGTCAGCTACCATGTGGATGCTGGAAATTGAACCCATGTCCTCTGGAAGAGCAGCTAGTGCTCCAATATACTGTACTTTCAAACAATCAAGAGATTGGTTGATTCAACAGTATCACAAAGCTTTGTGTTCTTACCTTTATCTGTCCCTATGACTTAAAGAATTTTGTTTACTTGGGACATTTTTTTCAGTCTCTGGTACCTTTCTAATGCTGTTTTATAATAATTAAAATATTTTTTAATTTTCTGTATAACTGTATAACTGTTTTAATACAGTTCCTCATGTTGTGGTGACCCCCAACCATAAAACTATTTCTGTTGCTACTTCAGAATGTAACTTTGCTTCTGTTATGAATTGCAACATAAATATCGGATATGCGGGATATCTGATATGTGACCCCAAAAGAGTCACGACTCACAAGTTGAAAACTGCTGCTCTACTAGAACCAGAAAAGAGATGCCCATAAGCACATATACAACATTCACCATCAAAGGACAGATCTTTATACACTGATAATGACAAAAACATCTGGGAGATCAATTGAGGCAATAGTCGATAAAATTTTGAAAATATAGGTTAAAAGGCTGGCCCTCAGACTGTACAGCTTTCTTTTTCCTTTTTCCTACTGAAGCAAACTGCAAATGCAGCATAGAATCCAGTTGGAAGTAAGCAGAAAAAAATCTGGAATTGCATGTGATGGCCAGTGGTGGTGGCCAATAGCTCATGTCCTCTAGGTGAATATAGTCACAAGTGCAGCAATTGTTCCTCAAGGACAACCCATGGCCCTTTCCTCACCCTTGACAAGCAAAAGTGTACAGTATTTCTCAGGAATGTATTGATCATGTTTCTTGTCCTTGATTTGTGTTCTTAAAGCATTATTATGACAGTGAAGGAAAAAATCATCTATGACAGGACCATTTTCAATTCTTTCTCCCTTTCAATCTTGGATCACATGTATATAGATCTATTTCACATGATTATATCCTAGTGTATGCAATTTTCTGTTCTAATCTGTTCATTTATTTCGCAACAAACTGTTTTATAGTTCCATTTATTCACTTACTTATTCAACAAGCATTTATCAAGGTACATATTAGGATTCAGGCACTACTCCAGGTACCACAAATACAAAGACAGATAAAAGCCAGGTCTATGCCATTGAAAAACTCTCAGCTAGGAGGAATATAACCAATAATTATAATGCAAAACATCATCATAAATCAATATTTAAAGGCCTCTGTGTGAACCATTTTAATGGCTTCATGTCTTCTAGCTAGGTAATACAACTTAATTTCTTTTCTTGATTATTTTTCATTATTATAAACACTGCTACAATTAACATATTTTTCTGTTGTACATTTTTTTAACCATTTTCTGCAGATAAATTCTTAGTAATGAAATCAGAGTTATAATTTTATTCATATTTTTATAGCTATTGGCATTCTTTCATGTAAGTATCATACAACTATACAAATTCACCACTTACACTAGGCATTGCCAACAGTCTGACCAGTAGATATTTTTTTTATTTTAATGATATGAAACCTACTAATTACTATCTTAATTTACATTTCTTTAATAAACAGCAAGGTGAGATATTTTCACATAGTTAAAATTTTTTCTAGGTCTAGACATGGTAATACATACCTGTAACTCAACACTCAGAAGACTAAAACAGCAAGAACCCAAGCTCAAAGCCAGCTTGGGCTACCAGTGAATCGTTGTCTCAAAACAATAACAAAAATAAAAATACTATTCTCCCTTGTGGGATTTGAATTTATGGCAAATTCATGTATCATTTGGCATTGCTCTAACAGCTTCCTCATATTTTTTGTTTGTTTGTTTTTTAAGATAGGGTCTCACTATGTAGCTCAGGCTGGCCTGGAAATCAAGAGATCCTGCTTCTTCTGCCTCTAGAGTGCTGGGATTAAAAGCATATGCCACCTTATCTTGTACCTTAATATAATTTTCATATGCTATATTTATACATTTTATAACTTACTACATTTTTTCCTATTTGTTGTTCTCTTTGTTTAATTACCTCAAATCATATACTAATTTTTAACGTTTTTATTAGTCACATCTATTTTATCATAGAGTTTCTTCCGTAGGTCTGATCTTAAGAAATTTGCCCATCATTATATTATGTTCTGTTCAGCTATCTATTCATTCCTTACCCTTTTAACTTTCAATAAATGTTTCCTATGTGCCCTGCTTGACATCGGATATTTTTAAAGACTGACTAACATATTAGCACAAATTACCTAAAACTTAGAAACAAAGGGGGTTAAAGCACATAATGATGAGAACACCATTAACTGCTTCTCTAGAGACACATATCTTTGTTTGACAAGAAAAACAAAAGCAATGCAAGTGATTCTTACCAGGCTACAATAAGAACAGACTGACTAGCAGAGATGCAAATGATCTGTCCTCTAGAAAAGATAACCCCAAAGGTCTCAGTTTAATTGTTGTACTGGTCATAACAGAGTTTGAAATCTAAGTCAGCCATCTTCATCAAGTTACTCATCCCTTCCATCTTTATCAAAGCTTTGTTCTTTCACAGTTCTTTTGGAGCCAACCTTCCCATCTTATAGATCTCTTACTGGTGGGGTAAGGCCAGGTTAGGTTTCAATGAGTCTGGAAATCTGGCTTCTGTTAACAGTTCTACCACTTGCACCCACATGACAGCTCACTTCCAGACCACCTCGACTTCCACCCTGTTTTCTATAAACCATGAGCTTCTGTAACGTCAACTGATAGCCAGGAAATACAAGCAAGTGGAAAACTTATTTCTTTCTATACAAAGAGCCAAACACTGAAGCAGAATGAATGATGATGTTATAAATCCAAGGCACAAGATGCTCAAAGCCTGGGGGAGCAGAGCCCAAGCAGCCCACCCCGTATCTCTAGGAACATTTAAATACTAGTAAGGTTCAGTTTGGATAGATAGGATCAAACTTTCAAAGGAAAATGGCACAGGAGACTGAGGGTGTCCCCAGTCAATGGATCTGGCTTTGCCCCTTAGCCCTGCCTTATAGCTGAAAGTTTTTTGTGTCCCACTTAGTCCGCAGCTGCTTAGACCCAAGTAAACACACAGAGGCTTATATTAATTATAACTGCTTGGCCATTAGTTTAGGCCTACCACTGACTAGCTCTTACACCTAAACTCAGCCCATTTCTATTAATCTATATGTCGCCACATGTTCTGTGGCTTTACTTGTGTGTCATTACAGGCTGCTCCCTGGACAGTGGGCTGGTGTCTACTCACTCAGTTTCCTCTTCCCAGAATTCTCCTTGTCTGCTTATCCCACCTATACATCCTGCCTGGCTACTGGCCAATCAGCGTTTTATTAAACTAGTGTACAAAAGCATTATCCCACAGCACTGCCTCTGCTAGAATATTTTGAGGGTCTTTGTGCATCTACACCATAAAGTGATCAGGATGATTAAGTTGGCTAATGTGTGAAGAACATCATCATAGAGCTAGAAGTGTAGCTCATATGTGAGGCCTAGTGTTCCACACCAGAACAACAACGAAAGTACTATAGGCAGCAAGTAAGTCTTGGGTGAATGTGTGTTGTTGACATGAACATGGCCCTATCAAAGACTCCAATGCCTCAGACCCATGGAAGTGACAAAAACTTCGCCAGCTGAGGCTCATAGAAATGACAAAGTCTTCCTCTGGTCAGAGCACAAATGTTGACAATGAGTGCAGAAAATGTCCACTGTAGCTTTCTTCCCCATCTCCCATGTTTATAGCCTGACGACTGCTCCCTACAGACTGCACCCACTGAGATTTGCTAAACTGGTCTTCTTGCCCAGCTGTATAAAATACCCTGCCTCCCCCTTTATCTATATGTAATGATGCCACCTCCTTGCTAAACTGTATGCAATGACCCGCTTCCCTGATCAATTGTGTATAATAAATACACTAAGTTGGTTTTTTTTTTGTTTTTTTTTTGGGGGGGGGTTGGGGTGGTTGCACCTGCAGCTTCTCCATTAAAGAGCCCAGTCCACTCAATCCAAGATTTTCTATGGGTCTCTGTGTTTGTCATGTCTTCATCCCCTTGCCACCCCCAGTCAGGACCCAAGCTATGCAAGAACACAGAAACAAAACAAAAAGCTTATCATACCTGTCACATACTTGGTCTTCTAATAAATGCCACATGCCTCTTTCAATTCTCTCTAAATCCAGTATTCTCCACAATGAAAAGTGAACCCCTACTCTAAAGATGAATCCCTGTTATTGTGACCAGGGTCCATCAAAAGTAAACAAAAGTAACAAAAGTAAACAGGAATGAGACAACATTGAAATTCCAAAGGTATGTCACAAAGACAATGGCTTCAGATGGCTCCACATCTGACCCCCACCTGGCCTAAAGGAATTCCTCTGACAAAACCAATTTCCCCAGAGACTCAACTAGATGATCTCTGGAGTCTCTTTGAGTCTGAACATCCATTGCCAAGGCCAATGGGCCTGCGCATCTGCAGCAAGGGTTCTTCATGGCTGGATGCACAGGTGGGTCTGATAGCCACATGAGGCATCAATGTCACTCAACCACTTGCTTACCTCTCCTACAACCTCTATGATGTCCCCGACTTTCAGCTCAAGCTCATCGTCATTCTGGGGCAGGTAGCTGAATGCCACCTGGCATCGGCGTCTCCGTCGATCGCCTGGATGGGAAAAGCAAAATATTTAGATACAGTTCTTCTCTCACATCCCACACTAAGGTTTTAAAGAGAGGCTTCCTAGGCATGCAGGCAAAGTAAGCTGATTTGTCTCAAATATGCTTTCTGGGGCATGGCTAGAGGCACAGCAGCCCTGGTCTCTTACAGAGGCATTAGAAAGCAGAGCGATGCTTCTTGGTGTTTTGAAAAGCTGCTGGGTCAGAAACCCATGGATATGAGAAACTGATCCATTGGTGCAGAAGGCAAAAACCCCACCCCGAAGCACTGGAGCACAGTGTTGCCTTAGACACACTTCCATACATGATGGTACTTTCTATTTGCTGCTGTTGATTTATAATGAAAGCTGATGTGATATGCTAAAGAAACCAGAATGGTCTACTTCTGATGCTAGCAAGGCAAAGAGCATTTCCCCCAAGTGTGCAAAGTAAATGAGAAAGTGTCCTGGCATTTCTCTTATTAATGTCACCCTTTCAACACACTGGACCTGGAGCCTGATAACCCAAAGCCAATTTGATTTCTACTATTCTTGGTACCATTTCAAAAGTCCCACAGGGTTCAACATAGCCATCTGTGTCCCAGGGGATGCATTAGCAAGATCCCTGGCTGCTTTCACAGAACCCACCCAGGCAAGTCAAGGTTAAAAGTCAGAGCCATACTTCATTTAGAGGACACTCAGGGTTACACCATGTCATTTACACAATGGGTCACACCAGGGAGCCTCTGACTTGAAGCTGGTACAAATACAGATGCTACTGTCTACAGAACATCCATACTGCCTATTGCATTGTGGGCATAAAAAACATGCATGTGGAATGGCATGCAGCACTGGTAGTAGAAGCCAGGGCAAGGTAGGTACATGAGGGCTAAGAACTGAGATAGGCATTGCTCACAGCTGACCAGCTCACATCATTCCTTCACGCCACTACATGGCCTAGAAAATCACCAGGATCATCGACTTCAAAGAAGTGCACGTAGAAAGCCAGCATTATTTCTGGGTACTGCCCCTGGAGACTCTTTTTCTTTTCTAAGCTTTTCCCTGAAAAAGGAAGTCCCTGTAGGGGTGATTACAGAGTACATTAGTCCTACCCCCACCATGACATCACACAAAAGGGAACGTGTTGGAACTACATCTACAGGCTCCCTGATCAATATTTTTCAAAAGCCAGTGACCTAGTTCTTGCTTTCATTTTTCTCTGTGTGGACCTCCCTAAGGAAGAACAGGGTTGAACACAAAGAGGAGGGCAGAAGTTCAGAATCAATATCTTGTCTAATCACAGCTTCGGCTACTACACTAATGAGCTCCACCTTTCTGCACAAAGTCACACGCTACTGAATCTTAATAAGAACAAACTCAGAGCTCACAGGCACATCCTAGGCTAGCAATGTGTCCTGTCAGCTGTAAGGAGGGCCTGGCCCTGCGTGGGCTAAGGACCCATTGCTTATTGCTTCTCCAAAGAACAAGGCTAGCCGACTGGTACTTCAGGGGAACATGTGCTGTCACGAAGTTGGGGATGATCGGACACAACTGTAATCCCAGAGCTCAGAGGGCTGAGGCAGGAGGATCCTAAGTTTCAGGCCAGTGCAGGTTATTCAGTAAGATTCTATTTCCAAAACAAAAACAAAAGCCGACCACTACTGCTCTATAGTTCCCAACAATACAGAAGGAAATTCAAGTTCTGGACATGGTGAAAGATACACAATTCTCACTCTAACAAAGAAAATCTCCATGACAAGGCAATTGTGGTACTCCTCTCTGGCCCCCTGGCCCATATATGTACCTTAGGATGAAGTTCTATGAGTTTTCAATGCCTAAGTTTTCTTTCATTGCAGGGGATGGAAGAACTATGCGGGCACCACAGTGTGCCCTCAGAGGTCAGAAAACAACCTGTGCAGGTGGGTTCTCTCCTTCTGCCATGTAGATCCTGAGCACTGAACTCAAGTCATCAGCTTAGTGGCAGGTGCCTTTATGTACGGAGCCGTCTCATTAGCCCTCCATCATCTAATTTGATGCTGAAATGAACTCTGAAGACACAACTCTAAGCATGAAACAAAATAACAAATGTCTGAAAACCGATATAACCACAGAAACCACCAAATCCAGACCAAAGGGACTTAATACCCAAAGCCCCAGAGGGTTCTAGCTGAAGCCATAAAATTTAGATACAATTGTTAAGGGAAGGGGGAGGGTAGATTATATGTAAAATGAAGTAGTGAAGCGGAATACTATGGGCAGAAAGGTTTAAGCAGAGAGGTGTGAGAGTAGTGGGGAACTTAGGCGGTGAGGGGGAAGGGTAACCCAAATGAAGATGATATCACAGGTCACATGGAACCTTAGTACTCATATCCTGACGTAAAAAAATGAGTGGAAGAGCCTGGCAGTGGTGGCCCATACCTTGAATCCCAGCACTCAGGAGGCAGAGGCAGGCGGATCTCTGAGTTTGAGGCTAGCCTGGTCTACAAAGTGAGTTCCAGGACAGCCAGGGCTGTTACACAGAGGAACCCTGCCTCAAAAAATAAAATTTAAGGGCTGGAGAGATGGCTCAGAGGTTAAGAGCACCGACTGTTCTTCCAGAGGTCCTGAGTTCAATTCCCAGCACCCACATGGTGGCTCACAACCATCTGTAATGAGATCTGGCTCCCTCTTCTGTGTACATAATAAATAAATAAATTTAAAAAAAAAAATAAAATAAAATAAAATTTAAAAAAATGAGTGGGAGGATAGTAAAACACGTGTGAAATGAGAAAAAAAGGGGGTACTGAGGATTAAAGGGTTAACTGGGGATGGGAAGGAGGAACAGGAGAGAGGAGGTGGTACTGGATGGTTAAACCAAAACAAAGAATCCATGAAAAAGCTTTATAGAAACTCACTAGTTAGTGAACAAGTTCCAAAAGACATTTTTGTTGTATTTTTGTCCTGCATGGGTAGATGATATCACTCTCAGAAGGCAGTGGTTACCAAATAAAAATCACAGTACAAGACATGGGATACTTCTGCATAAGTTATTGGTCAGGAAGGCCCCAGATCCCCAAAACAACACAGACTAGTGTCATTGCCCTTAATTAGCCTCCATAACTACATGGTTAGACCCTTATTGCTGAAGGCTGCAGAACATAAAAAAAACCAATCTCACCAACGAGAAAACTTGCAGTTTGACTCGCTTCCATAGTGCCAGAAGGTGCTGTGCACGCTGCTGCTGGAGGAAAGGCATCAACGTTCTTACCCAGTGCTGGACTCTGCATGCTGTGATGCTGACCTACCAGGCGGGCTGTGTCCACTGGTACAGCAGTAGCATGGCTGTCATGAGGTAGCCTGACAAAACCACTGCTTTAGGACTGTATTTGAGGCCTGATGCACAGGAGGAATTTCATGCCTAGTATTGTAACCCTGGTCAAATATCCATGAATGGGGAGGTCATGGGCTCTAGAGTAGAAGCTGTTGTTGTTACTCTTATACTCATGCTATTAAATTTCTTTCCAAATACTTGTGTTTAAATTCATAGACCTCAGTTACACTCAAAATAGTTTCTTTTTGCCATGGACAACAGTCATCGGATGTATAACTGGTTAAAGTGCTGATAATATGAGACTGAGTTTTCAGCCCCATGGGACATCTACATTAACCCCACTACCAAGGCTCAGAGAATGTAGGAACCAGAGGTTGGGAGGAGTGCTGGGAAATGTGGTCTTTTCATCATGACGCGGCTACTGCAATCATGAACTTAAAGCAGTTGTGATTACCTGAACAAGACCTACACAAGAGCAAGCCAGCCGGAATTCCGCCATAAATGATCTTCATGTTCCAGCACTTAGGAACTGCTGTCAATGAATAGTGGAGGGAGAATCATTCTCTTCTGAGGGGATGGCCATGGGTAGGAGGCACAGCTGTATCTGATGGGAATGGCAGATGTCTTAAAGTAAGCACAGCTGCTTGATAAAGATGCAGCAAGCTGAGCCACATGATGGCTGCCATGCCACCTTTGGATTTCATCTCCACCTGTTGCATTCTTGGAAGACTTTGTTTTGTTTTGTTTTTTCAGACAGTTTTTCTCTGTGTAGCTTTGGTGCCTGTCCTGAAACTCACTCTGTAGTCTAGGCTGGCCTCAAACTCACAGAGATCCTCCTGCCTCTGCCTCCCAAGTGCTGGGATTAAAGGCATGCACCACCACTGCCCAGCCTAGGAAGATTTTTAATATTTGCACAATTTGGGGAAATTGGATTGGTGGAAAATTTCTTATGAATTATTTATGCCTTTCCCCAGGAGTGCTGCTTCTAAGCTTCCCCAGGTAAGTCCTGAACATACTCCCCCTCCTGCTTTTAATGAAATAGCCTTATCTACTTGAAGGTCTTCCTTACACCTTGGAGGTTGTGACACAGATAAAGAAGTCAGAGGTCTCTTTATGAGGCTATGAGACATTTTGGAAACATCTGTCCTTGTACTTACTGAGGAACAAGACTGTCAAAACAAGGTAAACTTTAAAAGGTCAGTAAGATTCAGTGGGCTAGGGGAGTTGGTCACAGTTCAGATTGCAAGCCTCTTCCCACTATACACTCAGGCAATTACATGGCAGATATAGTAATAAAGTCAGATTAGCTGAAGTTATCTCTGCCCTACACAGACACTTATATTGATGAGAAAAGCATGGAGTGGAAATATGATAAAATAATGAGATGTCAGGACCTCCCTTTCTTAGAAAAGTTAGCACATGCAAAGTCACTGTGATATATTGTGACTAAAAAACAACAGAATGTCAGGATTAGACATATAAACAAATTCTATAAAAATGTAAAATATAAACATTGTATTATGCTAGAATTTGAATAATAACTGCAGCAGCTTTGGCCTGAGAATTTTCTTGAGCCCTCTGACCATTAAGAGTTAATAATACACTACTTGGGACATGGCAATATGCCCAGTCTGGCTTGAAGATTTTGTTTTGGTCTAGCATCCTTGAAGTAACCAAAGCTATCAGCCTGAGAACAGGCTGTCGTATGCCTCTAGATTCTTAAAAATTGGGTTATGGGTTAATGAGTAAAAATGATAACTCTGTTCATCAATGTTGTCAAAACTTGAGGGAAAATGATTGGAAATGATAACTCTTTTCTGTCATAGTTTATTAATGATGACTAAAAGATGAGCAAGAAAAGGTGAAACACATGTCCAAAACCAAAAATGATATGCTCTATGTTTTGGAACAACATGAATCTATCCCTGCTTACTAAATGTTATATAAATAAAAAAGCACTCTGGTTGCTAATGAGTCAGGCTGCAAGATTCTCCCAATCATCATGCCTGGCTCATTCCTTCCCCCATGACTCCTTACATCCTCTGCTGGGACTTGGCCACTGCTGAGGATGGCTCCCAGAGGGTAGGTTTCCCATTCTCCAGTGGAATGCCCCCCCCCACATGCACACATGAGTAGCACTAATTGAACTTAGTGGATTATCAAAAGTACAAAGACATGAAGTTGGTAGAAGGTGTTGGGGATGACATGAGAGAGTTGGAGGGAAGAAATGGGAGGGTAGATATGATTATATCTCATCAGATTCTCAAAAATAAAGTTATAGGTAAATAAGGCTCAGTGATTAAGAATACGTGCCACTCTTGCAGAGGACTTGGGTTCAGTTCACAGCACCCATATATGGTAAAGCCAAGTCTAGGGGACCCAACATCTTCTTCTGCCTTCTCAAACACCTGCATGCGCCCATGGTGCACATACATACACTTAGGCACACACACATATATACATAAAACCACATGAATAAATATTTTCCTAAATGTAAAATGTAGCACCTAGCCCAACACTGTACAAATGGCAAAGGCCACAGTGATATATTCTTAGATAAAAGACTATTATAACAGGTTTAGGACCTGGAACAGAATCATCTGACTTCACCTCAACCAAATCTATGCATTTGAGACCTTAAAGGCTTACATGGTACAAAAACAATGATGAATTCACTAATCAGGCTAGTCTATATTTCTTAAATGATTCTGAGGAGGTTACTTAACTGGTGCCATAAAATCCTATAATGCACACTGTCAACATACTAAGAAATGCCCCCAGAAGGCACAAAGAAAGGATTCAGAGGCAGCTGATGCTAAAGGTCACCTGACTTGAACCCATGCAGAAAGTCTTATTTTCCCTACATGAGGCTAGCTCATGATCATTTTTTCTTTGTTTTCATTTCTTTGTTTGAACCAGGGTCTCTCTAGTTAGTCCAGACTAGCCTCAAATCCACAATCCTCCTGTCTTTGCCTTCCAAGTGCTGGGATTACAGGCATGGGGCATCACACCTCCTGATATCCATATCACTGTATCTCAACCACATGAGTTATAAATAAAAGAGCTGGAATGAGCAACCATTTTGCAAATGAGGATACCAAAAGATCAGTGATTTACTCAGGATCACTAAGCTCATAAGTGGCAGTATATCCTTGGCCTGTGTTCTGAGGTCTCTCTTCAGTCCTAGATGAACTGAATCAATTCACTAGTCCCAAATTCTCTGGAATCTGTATCAGCTGCTTCCTGTAACACTGTGACATCGCCCCAACTCTTCACTCTGGCTTTCATTAGAAAGTTCCTGAACTGCAGGCCTCCTGTTTTTCTGGGCCTCAGCTCTGTATATCAACATGAGTGCTGGCTTCATGTTTACACCAGTGTGGGTGTAAAGAGGAACACCAACTTGGGAGAAATTGTGTTTCAACTGCATTCACCTATCATAACACAGAGAGTTTCAGGGTGTCTCTTACCATTTTTTCTTGCCCTACATTTCACTGGCATTTACTATCGAATCACGACCTTCCTTGAAAAGGTAGGTACAATGACCAATTCCTTCTGAGGGGTTTTTGTCTTTGATCTTGAGAACTGGAAACAAACATGACTTGCCCACATCTGGAATTTGGAATCTCTTACTTTCAGTCACCATCTTCCTGCTCAGACCAACTTGTGACACACATAATAAGCAGAGCCAACAAAATACACACACACACACACACACACACACACACACACACACACACACACACACACACACCTACATTAGGAAAACTAGAAAGTGCATTGTAAGTGTTTTCCATTATTCATGGCAATACCACTGCCACTGCTTATGCCAGTCACTTACGTGTTTTCAAGGCAAGGCTACTTGAACTTCTCATGCTTAACTGAAAGAAGGAATAGACATAATGCACATGCAAATATGTATGCATACATGGCTTAACAAAAAAGTAGAAAGAAGAAGAATGTTACGATGCATATTTGCTACATTTCTACTTAATAGCCTTATAGCATGTTGGTCCTAAAATACACATGCATGAGTATGCACTCATATGCAAGAAAATGTACACAGACATATAGCAAGGCAGGCACAACCTCAACTCTCTCACTAGAGCTAACAGCCACATTCCATTCCTACAATAATTTGATTAATAAAATAATATCAGCTAACATTTATAAAGCACTTATCCTCAATGCTTATGACTATTAGATACTTTACCTGTATTGTGACATTTCATTTCAGATTGATCTCTAGGTAGAATGCTGGCTCTCTTTTTATAGACATTGAGTTTCGGGAGGACATAGCAATCAATTATTTCACCAGAGATTTTATAGCTTATAAGTAAAGGCTTAGTATTTCAAACCTTTGACATAATTCTAGAGAATATGCTGCCCATCCATCTGGCTTTTCTTAAAATGAATCTCAGCTCTGTCTTGTGGCTTCAGAAAGAGCCATGTGTAGGGGGGAGGGGGTAAAAGGCCGAGGGTAAAAGTGTTTTGATCCTCAGAATCCACATAAAGGGAGAAGGAAAAGGAGAAAACTGACTCCACAAAGCTGTACACACACACACACACACACACACACACACACACACACACACACACACACACACCCCAAAATAATAGTAGTGGTGGTAGTAGTAGTTGTAGTCGTAGAGGTAGTAATATTTTTGAAGAACTGGATGGGCTAACAGAGTACATGGCTAAGAGTTGAAACCAGAAAGTGAAAAGACCTAAATCCCAAACATTTCCAGCAGGTACTGGGAACTAGGGCCTAGAGGACCCTGTCTTAAATGAAATTCACCAGTTATGTGGAGATACATTGCAGTATATTCTCCTTCTCTAAAAAGGAAATGGCTGAAATTGGAAACCACACCATGACTCCAGTCTCAGAACAAGGCACATACTGATGTGACCCTTCATCCTATAGTCTTGTGGCATGTGAAAAACTACATCAAATCTGTTCAATGACCAAAAAAATAGAACAAATAACACCATGAACAGAAAGAAAGTCTTTTGGTCAACTGACAATTCCTAACACTCACACAATCTGCTTTTTAACACTCTACATCTACGAACAGAAGGAAACTATAAGGGCTTAAATTATTTAATGTTTGGATACTGGAGATGTAGTGTGCTCGCTTAGCATGAAAAAGTGCTGGGTTTAACCCCAACACCACATAAACTAGGTATGGTGATACACTGGCACATGATTGTAACCAGACGGGGAGGGAGAGAGAGAGAGAGAGAGAGAGAGAGAGAGAGAGAGAGAGAGAGAGAGAGAGAGAGAGAGAGAGAGAGAGAGAGAGACTGACTTAGTAAACAAATTACTAAGTTAAAGTCAAAAAGGAAAATCAGAAGCCCCCAATTTCCTGTTTACAGGGTTACTTCTGGCATATTCCCTAGACTGTTCCGGGAACCACCTCTACCAGAATCTTAAAGTGCAGGTTAGACCTATTGAACATTTCTGTGGTAGGGCCAGGGACCTGCTGTCTCTCCACGGGGTAATTCTCACAAAAATCTAAACCTGAGGTAATGACTCAGCACCACAATTTTTAGGCAATAGAAAAACACCTTAGGAGAACAGGCAATCAATCACTCCTTGGGGGGCACAAAGCCATTGATTCTCAGTCTTGGCTACACACTGACATCACCTAGGGACCTTTCAGGAAACGACTGATACCTTCCTAAATGGCAGTCCCTGAGGAACTAGATTTCCACAGAAAACATTTTCTTCCAGTGCTGGTGAAAAGAAAATACCAGATGAGACTAAAATGGTTGTGTCAAAATTTATGAAAGGCCACAAGAATCAGCTTTGCAGGCCTCCCAGTGGCACCTGTGGGACCAGGATGGCATGTACTGAGGGGTGTATTACAATTTGTCTGATATGTTCAACAGGTGGCAAGCTAGATAGGCAGGCAGATAAGAGGAGAGAGTTATGGAGTGAGAAGCAAAAGCTCTTTCTGGAACAAAAGAATATTGACTTATAACATAAAGCAATGTAGACATATATGATCTCAATTTTTAGACATCATAGTAACCATTGATTGTGGCAAGAATCAATGTCTCCTGAAACCACTGTGTGAATGCTTACTGAAGATGAGGATATTTAAAGAACCTCCAGGTATCTCCCTCAAATTGCCATAAATTACAAAAGGAAAACAGTCCTCTTAGAATGGAGAAAGCTGGCAGGCACAGCCTTACCCAAATGAGCAAAGTTAACATCACGGATCGATCGAGAGGCAACCTGACATATACCACGTGTCTCCTAATCAGCTGTAGCTACAGAATGCTGGGCAAAAACACAGGCTTCAGTTTAGCCAGCAGGACACCAAAGTGAGGGACAGTCTACCAAAACTGCCCTGACTTTTTTTTTTTTATTAAAGTCTGTGTCACAAAATATTTCTGAAGGGTAGGGAACTACTCCACTGTCAAAAAATAAAACAAAACAAAACAACACCAAAAAAAAAAAACCCTAAAACAAAACAAAAAACCTGATGGCCCACAAATGGGATTCCCGTGTGTGCAAAGATGTGTGTCTCGGTGTCTATATGCATTTCTTGTGCATTTTCTTTAACTCTTTTCCTTGCTCGGTGTTTTGTCCTATTCCAATTTGTTTGTGTTTGTTTTATTCTATTCTTATTCCGTAGATGCCTGTTTGTTTTCTCACTAGAGACAGAAAGGGAGTGGGGGGGGGGCAGATAGGAAACAACAATCAGAATATATTGTATGAAAATAAATTTCTTTTCAAAAATGAAATAAAACATAAAGACAAATAAGTGGATACCCCAATAAATATATTTAAACGTTAAATGTAATTAGTGAGACTTTTGTGAGCATTATCACATGGAGAGACAGCAGGTGCCTGGCCCCACCACATAAATTATTGGGGGTACTGGGGAAAATTGAGGATGCGCTAATTCTAGATAATCATGTTACATTAATCCTCCTTTTCCTGAGCATGTTAATTCTATTGCAGTTACACCACACAATGCCTTTGATTTTCAGAAATACATTCTGAAGTACTTAGGGACAGTGTCCTGATGTTTGTAACTTACTCTGAATTTAAGAAAAAGCAAAAGAGGGGTGACAATGGAGAATCGATGTGAGTCTACCAGTATTGTTAAATTTTCTGTAATTGAAAATTTGTTTGAGCACATTTCTGAGGGAAAAAAGAAAGAAATGCCTGTGGTCTAAAATGTAGTCTGGGCACGTGAATTTTTAGAAGCTTCCGGAGTGACACTAACATGCAGCCAATGTGGACGAACATCTAGACTGATGTATTGTTCAAAGAATATCAAGATTATCATGTTACTGTAGTGCCCATGTTCAGTATCTTTTCCAGCAAGGACGAGAAGACATATGACTCAATACCCACAGTGTTAACATATAACCCAGCTAAATGCTGCCATGGTGTGGTTGTATTTCACAGTTGTACTAAGTAGTTCTGAGCTTTGGACATGTACTCTTGGGAACAAGAGAACAAAGAAGACAAAGAATCTGGCATGGTGCATTAGGGGGGTGCAACAACTCCCCAAGTTAATGAGCAATATGTCAGCTTCTCAAAGAAGCTGTCCTTGAGGTGGGAGCTTCCATTTATGTGAGAAGGCAGAATTCTCATCACAGGATGGAAAAGCAATATAAGCCAAATAAATCAATGTGGAGACTAGCACATGCCACTTTAGACATGGAGTGGATTCTGGATGAAAGGGAAGAGGTGTGCACTCCGCACCATGCCCTTCACTAGCAATATTGCCACTTATCAGACTGTCTCAATGTGCTGCATCTCAGAGGAAGGGCACTTCAGAAGGCAAGCAGACTCCAGAACAAAAGGGACCGCCTAGGTCTTTCTCTGCCAAGCCTTCTTGGCTGCAACTGGACTGCTGCAGTGGCACTAGGCAGGGTGGAATCTAATCAGCACTGCCAGGTCTGTGGAGTCCCGAGAAATGAGCCCGCTTTGTTCCTAAAGGGATATACACAGTCAACAGCTCTGTATGGCAGAAACCAGGAAATCCATTTGTGGGCTACTTCAAAGGCGAGGGCTGTGAGGAAAGCGGTGAAAGCTATTCTAGTCCTTACTTTGTCCCAGAAGGAAAATGTAGACACAGTGGGGATTCATTTCTTAGGGCCTCTGAGCCATGGAAGGTGATAAGGGAGACAGACAGAGCCGATCATTACATAAGAAAAATCCACTTCATCTTGCTGGATATGAAGGAAATGAACATCTAACATCTTCTATGTAAAGGAACTATGTTTACTCTCAAGACCTAAGTCCTTTCCCTCAATTCCTCACACCAAACAGTTGACCACACCTTTAGGGACAAACAGCAAAAAGACTAACTTGTCTAAGGCACATGAATTAGGTATCAATCCAAGATACTGCTAAGAAGGAAGCTAAGACAGAATCTCTGTGGGGCACCGTGGGTGTCAAGAATAAGGACTTCATTTTAGAGACAATGAGAAATGGGTGAAAAATCTCTGGATAGGGAAGCATGGAATAAAGAGTGACAAAACAATTTATAGGAAAGTGGTTGGTGTCAGAGATGTGGGGAATGGCTTGGGAGTGATAGCCCTAAATCAGGTGAACTGCGCAAGAGAAATGAAAGGCAGACATAAAGCCTCAAAACCACAGTGGGAGGAATCATCTACCAAGGAAGCAAGGCAGTCATGAATGCAGATAAACACAGTACCATCATCAGTTGATGAAATCTGCTGCCTCCTTTGGAGCCAGTGACCCTCTCTTACTTGTCCTTGATCCCAGCATATAGACCAGAGTGTGTCTGGCAAATGAATGGATTAATCAACTAGTGAATACTTCCTACTCATATTGCCTATGGGTCATCATTTTGTGAATACAAATTCCCAGACATTCCAAGAGGCACTAGAAGGACGGAAATGGTAGAGGAAAGGCAAGATAATGTTTCCTCATGATGCTAAACAGAGACCCTAACATATGTCTACTTAAAACACAATGACATCAACTGCACATAGTGTCATAGGCCTATAATCCTAGCAATTTGGAGTCAGATACTGGAGTGCTGCAAGCTAAAGGTCAGCTTGGTCTACACAGTGAGTTCCAAGGCAGCCAAGGCTACTTAATGAGAACCCCCCTTAAAAAAGAAACAAAAGGTAAGTAGTGTCTTGAATTGTTGACACTATGGGAAGGGAAATGGGGCAGATATTGTAGTGTTGCCATTGTCCCTCATTCTCCACCAGAATGCAACACACACACACACACACACACACACACACACACAAAATCTGTGAACTTATATAATAATCTATTCCTAACTATGAACAGAAAAATCATGCATTGGTCCTCTAAAAGACAGAAAGCATTTGTTTTAGATAGCCAGGACATATGTGTCAAAAGGTTTGGGACAGCATTGTTTCTAATAGCACAGAGATCTACATGTAAAACATTCTGGATGTCCACTAAGATGGGAGGGCCTGAATAAATCATGGAATATTTAATAATTAAATACAAGACACTGCACAAACACTGATGTGAAAAGGTGTCCATAACATATCAAAAGACCAAATATCATATGGAGACACACATTCTCTAACTGTAAGTGCCATTACTATCTTACTTATGCCTCATCACCCAGGATCTAGCTCAGAGCATGAACTCAGAAAATGTTTATTGATAAATAAATGAATCCATTCAGCTATCAATCTGTGAAGGCCTAATACAGTCCATGAATGAAAGAGAACATGTGTATACAGACATATTTGTGTAAGCACAGAAATTGATGTGGAAAACAATACCACCAAAGTAATGATAATAGTTGGGAGTGAGGCATAAAGATTCATTTAAGTGCTTTTGCATATCAATCTGATTTTATAAAGAACATATAATATGCTGAAATATGTTTCATTTCAAACAACATCAGTTATCAGATAAAATAATTACCTTGTTTTATGAAGCTCATCTTCATAGATGCTTAACTTGCTTAAATTACATTAATGGCAAGTTCCTATTTCACAAGTAAATAAGTACTAATTGAATCAGACAAAACAGATGCATTTATTTCACAGGCTGAATGACAAGGGGGTTTCTGACCACCCTATGGCAAGAAGCCCATTAAGACAGCAGGAGATGTGAGCTCAAAGAGCTCCCCATCTATCTCATACTCATCAGCATTCCAATCAGATTGCTGTTAGTATCCTAAGGAGACCACAGGATCCCATCAGAGCCAATCTGATTGCTTTCCCGGGCCTGACTCTTCCCCACCTACTTAGCTGGCTGTCCCTGTACAGGACAGTGGGATCCCTGTCTACCTTCTGAGTGTGCTTGCTCACGCATACGTGTGTACTAACAGAGATGGAGGAAGGGGGAGGAGAAGAAGGGGAGAGGGAGATAAAAGTGGAAGGAGAGAGGGGAAGTGGGAATGCAGGAGAGAAGAAGGAAGAGAAAGGAGGGAGGAGAGAGAAGGGGAGAGAGGGAGGAGAGAGAAGGAGGTGGGACAGGGAGAAAAAGGGGGCAGGTTGGGGGAGGGAGAGGAAGGAGGGAAAGAAGGATGGAAGAGAGGAAGGAAGAAAGAGGAGAGAAGGGGAGAGAGTAGGAAGGAATGAGAGGGTGGGGAAGAGACAGAGAGAAAGGGAAGGAAAGGGATACAGAGGGAAGGAGAAGGGGAGAGGGAAGGAGAAGGAGGGGAAAAGAGGAGAGGGAAGGAGAAAGGGAGCAGGAGGGAAGGAAAGGGAGAGGAGGGAAGGTGTGGTGGTTTGAATAAGAATGGCCCCCATAGGCTCAATATATTTGAATGCATACTCATCAGGAAGTGGCACTACTTGAGAAGGATTTAGGAGGTGTGGCCTGGTTGGAGGAAGTGTGTCACCAGGGGTGGGCTCTGAGGTTTCAAAGAGCCCATTCCAAGTACAGAGTCTGGCCTTCCTGCTGCTTGCAGATCCTGATACAGAACTCTCAGCTACTTCTCCAGCACATGTCTGCCTGTACATCATCGTGCCCCCCATGGACTGAACCTCTGAAACTGTAAGTCAGTCCCGATTAAATGCTTTCCTTTATAAGAGCTGCTATAGCCATGGTGTCTCTTTCTAGCCACAGAACACTGACTAAGACAGAAGGGGAAGAAAAGACAGGAAGAGCCAGCACTTGAACACATGAGGGAACTTTTCTGGGTTTCCCTAACCACTGCTTTTTTTAACAGTGTCCTCACTCCATTGTATTTTCCTTATTTGAGAGCATCAGTTTGTCTGCACCCTTTCAATGTGACACCTCTTGGCTTTTTTGTGCTCACCTTTTTCAATAAATTTGACTCATTTCCCAACTCCCACATATGTCTTATTATGGCTATGATGATGCTACTTCTTCACAAATACCCACTCAGAAATCAGTATGTGGGCCCAGGTGCTGTGTATCTAGAAAAAGAGGAAGAATAAAACTCCAGGATCTAGTCCCTCCTCAGGCCTAAAAATTACAGATTGGGATACCCTGTTTAACAAAACCACTGGAAATAGTCTTAAAGCTGACTAGGGGTTGTGGATATACCTTAGTTGGCACAGGGCATGAATCACTTGGTTTAATTCCCATCGTCACATAAAAATGAGTGTGGTGGTACACATCTGTAATCCTAGCATGCAGGAGTTAGAAGCAGGAAGATAAGGAATTTAAGGTCTTCTTTCACTATATCAAGTTCAAGAGTAGCCTGGGCTACATGAGACCCATATGCACCCCCTAAAAAATAGCTGGCTGATTAACATGGTGAAAAAATACTGAGTGTCTATTGCCAGAGGAATACAGAAAGAACAATCCACTTGAACTGACTTTGCATATGTGTATTTTCAGTATTAATGTTGTTTGATCTTTCCTGGGTTTTGTTTACTTAATTTTTAATGTTTATTTGTTTGGAGACAGGGTTTGATGAAGCTATGCCATGAAAGGTGAGCTTGAACTCTTGACTCTTCTGGCTCTCCCTTCTAGAGACTACAGATTATACCATGCCATACTCTGATATTTCGCTGGGAGTCACATCTATTATAATTTTGGCATCATGGATATAGAGAACTTAAGTATCTTCTACCGCAATCATCTTATAAAAATGGTGTATGGAATACTGTGAAAGGGCAATATGAGCTGTGATTTGCCTGCTCGTGGATACATGGTTCACACTGAAAGCATCATGGCCATGTCTAACAACCCTGCAGCTCAGAAGACAGAAGGCACACAGAGCCAGCCCCCAGGCTCCCACACTGCAACTACTGCAGGCTCTTTGCATCAGTTTCCTTACGTACAACATGGGCGTGACGGGCAGAGGCCTACTTTACAGGAGGGCTTACTTCCACTTGACTTCATCCTTTTTAACATTTGCTTTTACATTCATAAATCCAGTAGAAGGCAGCTTTGTTAAATTACCTATACTAGCTCAACCAATTTTCTTTTCACCAGCCTTTCTTTCCCATCGGAGTGACATAAAAGAATCATACTGAGAAAATATAATCAGTGAGTTCTCTAAGCATACCAGTCCTGTGGCTTTCCTCACGCTAGTCTCAGACCTTGGTTTTAGCTTTTCAGTGGACCCCACCCCAGGGGCTTCTCTGCCAAGGCTTCCTCAGCCTGGGCAGCTAGTGTCTTGGAGAAGGATTCTGGCTTTTGCAGAAGAGAAAATCCAACATATTAAAGCACTTTGCTCTTCTCTGCTTTAGCAAGGCTGATTTGGGCAAAAAGCCCAAAAGAACTCAACATATTTATAGAGTTCTGTTTGATCTACTTTTAAATGCTCCATGCAGAGTCATTCAAGCAAAAATGAGAATACAGAATTTTAAAGAAAAATTTGAGGAAAGATTCTAAATATAAGTTATTTGTTGGATATAAACAAGACCTCTCCATTCTCCCCAATACTCTGCCCTCCAACATTTTTAAGGTGTTTTCAATCTTTGATGTTGACAAATGGATATCTCAGACACCAAATATTTATGGTTAATGGGGCAAGGAGGGAATAAAAATGAGAGAATGGGTAGAGGAAGAATAAGAGAAAATAGTGAGATAATGAGAGGTGAAAAGGAAGGAGGAAGTCGGGAAGTGGTGGAGCATGCTTTTAATCCCAGCACTCAGGAGGCAGAGGCAGGCAGATCTCTGTGTGTTCGAGGCCAGCCTGGGCTACAGAGTGAAATCCCGGACAGCCAGGGCTACACAGAGAAACTCTGAATATAAACAAATAAAAGGGGGGCTGGAGATATGATTCAGTGGTTAAGAGCACTGGCTGCTCTTCCAGAGGTCCTGAGTTCAATTCCCAGCAACCTTATGGTAGTTCAGCCATCCATAATGAGATCTGGTGCCCTCTTCTGGCCTGCAGGCAGACATACAGACAGAACACTGTATACATAACAAATAAATCTTTTTAAAAATTTAAAAATAAATAAAATAAAATGAAAGGAAGGAAGAAGGAGGGAGGGAGGAGGAAGGGAGGGAGGGAGAAACAGAGGAGGCAACAGAGAATATAAACATTATAGGAACTGTGGAAAACATCTAGAAAATCCCAGAGACCCTCATTTGGGATCTATCTCTCCTTCCCAGTCTTAGAGAAGCTGAGAGGAAAATACCATAATCAAATCTAGAGTTTCCCAGTTTTTTTTTGTTTTTTGTTTTGTCATTCCATGGCTCAGCCCTTTAGTGTATCTTCAGAGTTTCCCAGGTCTTAAAGTACCAACAAAAGGCCACTGTGGTGAAGGAACAATTGAGAGAATGACAGAAAACTCCACATAACTGTCTCTTGGAGGAAAAAAAGATCTCTGCCACAGGGTAGTTAAAATATTTTTAAAAGCTGACTCATTTTTTAACATGAATTCCCTTCTTGCACGTATCTGAACAAAGAGGTGGGGTCCAGACAGAGAGTTGGGTACTGATGAATTTTCTTGATGCAAATAAAAGCTTATAACCTCACAACTCATTCTCTGGGATCTAAGGGGGAAGGACTTCCTAAACGTAGGTCCTTAACTGGGGCCTTTGAACAGGAAGAGGAGGTCTGAGGTCAAGGAGGTGACTCGTGGGAAAAGGTGCTTACCACCAAGCCCTGAAACCCGAGTTCCAACCCCAGGAACTACATGATGAAAGGAGAGAACTGACTCATTCAGGTTAACTTCTGACCTCTACACATGTGTAATGGCACACACACACCACCAGGGCGTTCACGGATAAATGTAGTTAACACTTTTTACAAATGGTTCAGGGCAATCTAAATCTGGAGAGCGGCTGGGAATGTGGCTTAGTCGTGGAGCACTTGCTTAGCATGCACACTACCATCTTTAGCAGTAATAAATGAACAAACTGAGGTGGAGAAAAAGGTTACCATCCTCTCTTGCTCACACGTGGCTTTTTATTTTCCCTTTAAACAAAGGCAACACACTACATGGGTATTGGCAGCATCAGTGAATATTCATTTCCTATTCCATAGACAGACATTTTCAGTTCATGCCTGTAGTTACCTTGAAATGTCATTTACACTCATGATCACTTCTAGGCACACTAGGATCTTGCTGTTTAACTCACCAACGAAGAACACTCCTTACATACATTTCTGTAATATTTGGGTAACTGTATTTTGATGTGCTTGGCTTCCTTTATAATCTTATAGATTCTATTCATTTGTAAACATCATCCTAGGAGAGGGTCTACAGGTTTCACTAGTTAAGAATCTGTAATTCCTGATTTCAAAATTGTGGTTTCCAAGGAAACCCAAAGGAAGAATTTTTATATCAAATAAAGTGATAAGTATGACATCTGAAGTCTGTTCACTAGACTGTCTCATAGGCCAGGGAGACGCACATCGAACAAAAGAACCACATCCGGTGGCCTCACAAACTGTGATCTAAAATAGCCACGTGGGCACAGTGGTCATGAGGCCACTTGCCAAGTGTCCTCTTATTACTCAGGTCAGTGGCTAGTGAGGGCCCACTCTGTCCCATGGCACTTTGTCTCAGCTGAGCCCAACCCCATGCTCCCTCCTTCCAAGGAGGCCAGCACAGGCTGACACCTGCCACAGCCTCACCACCGGCCCCCTGCAATCCAGCCCAAGCCTTCACTCCCCTTGCGGTCTGCTGAAATTCTAGAAAGCACTATATACTTGCTACTTGCTCAGGGATGAAGAGATCGGCAGGGCTTCTGTGTACCTATGGGGCTTCACAAATATACACCCCCACGGCTCTTAGGCCTGTTCAGCAGTATTGGCATTCCCTGCTTAGGGATGTCTGCTGCCTGTCAAGTAGTGAGGATACACAGCATCCAAAAGGGAAGAAAGTTTATGATGATATTTACAGCAGGATTTGCTGGAAGAGCTGCCTGACTAACAGCAAGGGCCCATTTCTATGGTATTACTAGAGGATGAAGGGTATTAAGGTCAGGAAGTTCAGCAGAGACCAAAGCGTCTGCCTAGTTCTTTCAGGGGAAAAAAAAAATCTAAACATTGTAATTCCACTTTTCAGAAGTTATAACAAAACAAACGAGTTTTAAAAGTTGCTTGAATAAAAAGGGAAGAAAGAGCACAGAATTTAACTAGCCAAAGCAAAACCTATTGAGTTAGGTTAGGATTTACAATTACTCCACTTCAGCTCAATGAAACCCTGTCTCAAAAAAAAAAAAAAGTTAGACTCTGGGTAACTCACTTAGAATAATGTCTTAGTTTGCTTTCGGTTACACTGATCAAATACTGACCAAAAGCAATTTGGGGAGAAAGGGGTTTATTACATTTTACCAGTTACAGTCAAGGGAAGTAAAGACAGGAACCTGGAGGCGGGAACTGAAGTCGAAGCCATGGAGGCGCAAAGCTTCCTGGCTTACTCAGCCTGCTTTCTTATACACCCCAAGACCCAGGAGGGGCACCCCTCTTGGTGGGTTGGGCCCTCCTACATCAATTGCTAATCAAAGAAATATCCCACCGACATAAGCACAGGCCAATCTGATAGCTGCAACCCCCGCTGGCGGCTCCTTCCTCCCAAGGGACTATGGCTTGCAGCAAGCTGACAAAAAAATTAACCACCACAAATAGAGAGAGATATGTGTAAAATGTCTACTGCTAAATTACTCAGAACTGTGAAAAAGCAGAAACATCCCAAATGTCCTCCTATTAGGGGACCAATTGGTCAAATCACAGGCATATTACACAGACCACTAGAGAAATGGTACAAATCTAAGTGAACTGATACAAAAAGACTTCTAAGATGCTACCTAATCTAATAAAAATATTATAATATAGAATGTCAGGATGATCCCACCTGTGTTTTAAAAACAAACAAAAGCCCACCAATGTCATGTGTGGTGGCACACGAGAGGATGAACAGGAGGGTCACACAGAGCAAGCCCCTGTTCTTAAACAGAAGCAGAAAGACATTAATCAATATGTGTGTGGTACAGTGTGCTGGACCTGTTTGTCTCTTATGCAATGGCCATTTTTCCTGACTGGAAACCGACAGCTTCTTAGAGCTTATGTCAATGTAGCTGTGCAGAGACAGACAGCGGTTGATAGAGAGACTCGGGAATCAGGTGTTTCCCAGGAAGTATGGATGGGGAAGGGACTAGAGAGTAGTCTTTAGAGTGGCTCTACCTAAGAACATTCAGAATGAGTCTAAAAGAAAATGTGTGCCTCAGCTGGACCATGGTGGCGCACGCCTTTAATCCCAGTACTTGGGAGGCAGAGGCAGGTGGATCTCTGAGTTCGAGGCCAGCCTGGTCTACAGAGTGAGTTCCAGGACAGCCGGGGCTGTTACACAGAGAAACATGTCTTGAAAAACAGAAAAGAAAAGGTACAACTCAAAGAGAAAGCCAAGAGTACAGACTAAGCGCCACGGCCCCAAAGCCACTGGACTGAGCATCATCAGATCATGCGCTGGTCCGAGCAACAAAACCATGCAAAACTCGGGCCTTCCTGGACGGGTGCAAGTGGGTCTCCGTCAAGGCTGTTCTGGATATCACAGAGATCAGCGTGGGTTCCTAAGCAACTAATGAGCTGTGAAAGTGAAAGAACAGGGCTAGCTGTGAGTGAAGAGGCTTTTTGGTTTGGAGGTTTTCGTTAAGTTTTTAGGTTAACATACAACGCACTAGGTTTCATCAGACCCTCTTCGCTCCCCTGTGTCATTATAGTTGGTTCTCATTTGTTCTCCCCCTTGCCCTCGCCTATCTTCAGTCAGTTGCCCTTCTTCCCCAGTTAGTCCCCTTTGCCCCTCCCCTAGGGCCCCTCCCACCTCCTTGACCACCCTTTCCTCGGCTTTCCTGAGCAGTGAAGGGTTCTAGCCAGAGCTTTCCTCAGCCTGTCAGTAATGGCCATACCATCTATTTGTTCAAAGCAAACACAGACTGTTCCCCTTTCTTTAAACAACTCTTATTGTCCTTATAAGTACAGGAAAGGCCCAAAGGTGTGCTTCAAATAATGGTAATGCACATTCAGACTTTTCATGTTTCCCAACTCATCTGTGCCTTTACCTCTCAGAAGGAGGGAAGCGAGTGTCAGGAAGAGCGTAAATTTAGAAACTGTACATCTAGGAAGTGTCAATCTACAAGTCTCGAGGCTAGAGAAGCAGTGAAGTTTCCTTCACGGAACAGAAAAAGGCACAACAGAAAAAAACATAAAAGGGACAAAAAGAAATGTGCAATTATCTCCACGACAATACTCATTTTTGTCAGCAGTTAAATGTTTTTTACTTTAACAGGCCAGATTATAAAGCTGTCTATATATTACACACAAGTATAAGTCTCTTTGGCAAGGCAAAACTTTCTGAAAGGAAGGAACTGAGTTTTTCTAACAGAGGGGTTGGCAAATGTATTTTAGAAAGGGCCAGAGAATACTTGAGGCTGTGTGGGCCATACTACCTAAGCAGTTGTACACAATATTCCAGTAACTGGCTGTGGCTAAGTGCCATGCAACTTTCTTCATTTTTTTTTTTATCAACTTTCTTTATTAAAAAAAAAAAAGGACAGGTTTTGCCAGAGTAGGCCCCTTCGCCAGTTTACTTGCCTGGTCTATAAGATGTGATAAGGGTCCAAATTAGAGACTAAGATTTCTGTTTGTTTATTTTTGTTGTATTTAATAGGAAGAAAAAGAAGCATGGCTAATGTTGAATCATCAGCTTAGAAGTGATTTCCCTCTCAAACATCTGTCTTCACCACCCTCGCCCCCGCCAGCATGGAATGGCACAGAGCCGGTGTATAAAAGCTCTCTTCACCTTGCCCATGCTGCCCAGCACCTATCTGATTCTTAAATTCTAGACTCTTGAGAATAGGATCTTAGAGAACTTCCTTGTAGGTAAACACAGCAGCCCAGAGCCCTTTTGGTGTGATGGTCAACCTTCATTGTCAATTTGAGGGGCCTCTCAATGGAAACATGTCTCTGAGTATGTCTGTGATGGTGTCCCTAGAGAAGTCTACCTGAGGAGGGAAAGAAAACCCACCCTGCATGTGAGCAGTGCCATCTCACGGGCTAGGGTCCCCACGTGAGATAAGTCTCATGGGCTAGGCTCCCCAACTGAGGTAAAAGGAGGAAGCAGGTGGGTAACTGGTGCTGAGGCTGAAGAAGCGTCCCACTGATCCCAGCTTCCTGTTTCTTATTTTTTATTAGTTCTTTGAGAATGTCCCTCCATGTATTTTGATATTACTCATTCTCAATTCCTTCCAGATCCTCTTCTTCTCTACCCACACAACTTTGTGTCCTCTTTTTTCTTTTAAACCCATCAAGTACAATTTGTACTGCTCATATACTCTTTTTAAGGTTATAATTATATCAGCTCTCCCTTTCCTCTCTTCCATTCACACCATCCCCCACTTACTCTCTTTCAAATTCATGGTCTCCTTTTTTCATCAAGTGCTATTACATACATATATGTATATATGCATGTATTCCTAAATATAACCTGCTCATTCTGTATGTTACTGGCATATATGTTTTCAGGGCTGACCATTTTAGATAACTAATTGGTGTATTCTTTCCTGGGGAAGACTATTTCTCTCACTCTGAGCATATCTTAGTTGCCTATAGTTCTTTATGTGGGACTTGCGATCTTTCCCCTGACCACTTTTGCATGTCTATTAAGGTCCTTGTTCGGTCACATTTAGGCAGCCCTGTTAGTGAGACCTTATGGAAGTAGCTTTTGACTTTACTAGGAGATACAGTCTTTCAGCAAACTGCCTGATCCTCAATTCTCCGGCTCTTGGCATCTTTCTGCTCTCTCTTCCTCAGTGTTCCCCAAGCCTGTGTGCAGGAGCTGTTTTGTCGACGTATCCACTAGGACCGGTGAGGCCGGCTTTTATGTAAGGGCTGGAGATACAAACCCAAGCCTCATGCTTGCATGGCAGGCACTTGACCAACTGAGCCATTTCCCCAAGCCCCTCAAAACACTAATTCTAAAGGACATAAAAAAATATCCATTTCATGGAACCAGTGGTGTACAGGTCTGCTGACATAGTAAGAATGCTTGTCTAGCATGCATGAAGCTCTGGTTTGGATCCCCGCACCACAGAAACTGGTCATGGAAAAGCACTCCTGCAATCCCAACACTTGGGAGATAGAAGCAAGAGAATCAGAAGTTTAAGGTCATCCTTGGCTACAAACCAAGGCTGAGGCCAGCCTGGACTACATGAGATCCTGAGTTTTAAAAAAAAAAGTTACTAATTTTCTATTAGTAGTATATTTAGTTTAGCTAGCTAATACAAACAGAAAACTTAAACATGAGAAGAAAATCTCTCCTAGCACAGAATCCTCTCACCAAAGTCATCCTTAACTCCTCAAAAGATAAACACAATGCAGTTGAGGTGGAGTAATAAACATACATTATAATTGTTAGTTAAGAAAATTTCTTAACATGGGGTAGAGGTACCAAATATCCATGATACCAATGATTTCTTTTTACTGTGGTAGAGGATACACAAGATGAAAGTTACCATTCTAGACATTTTGTTTATACATTTTAGGAATACTAAGTACATTCCCACTGTTGTGTTTTCATTACCATCTGTCTATTGATATCTCTCCCCCCCCTCATTTTCCAAAACTGAAACTCAATATTACACATTAAACAATAAGTTCCCATTCTGATACCACGTCCTGGGAATCACCATTCCACCTCATACCTCCATGATTTTGATTATTCTGGGTGCCTCATACAAACAGAACCATTTTGTATGTGTCCTGAGGGGCTGGCTTCTTTCACCTAGCATAATAAACCTTACAGTTCAGCCACGCTGTAGCATGTGCCAGCATTCCCTGCCCTTTAAAGGCTGAATAGTAGTATTTAGTTGCATGTATCAGCCACACTTTGCTTATCTGTTCATCCTTGAATGAACACCTTTTTTTTCCACTATGAATACTGCTCTGAACATGTATACATGAATGCCTGCTTGAGCTCCATCTTGCTCCTTTCTTATGTGTCTGGTATAACTTTAGTTTGAAATACTAAATACGCTAAAAGAAACGTATTACCTACCGACCCATCCCCAGCCATCATCTAACGAGGTTGAGAGGCTCGATTGGCACATAGCAATTCAACCCAATTCCCCATGAATAATGATATCCCACACCCAGTGGACATGGTGATGGTATGAACGTCCTCCTGAGGCAGCCTTCTGAAGAGTGCGGAGCTGAATGCTAATCGAATGCACACTTCACTACCTGCTCACCCGTGTACAATCAAGCAGAGTGAAGGCTGGCAGAAGCCTGTGCTGCTATGGGCTAAGTGAAAATGGGTGTTTTATTAAAGGCAGAAATGCTATGTTAACTTCATTATTCAACAAAAATCACCACGAAACTGTCCTAGTAAACAACTGGAATTCTCCAAAGCTTCTGACAGGCCATGCAGAAACTCAATTCCGTCAACAAATGTTTGCCACCTGTAACAGGATGTGGGTGGCATGGCAAGTGGGGACCCTGGGAAGAGCTTGCAAGATGAGGAGGGGGGCCTCGAGCTCTGCAACATTTCAAAATTCTCACGAGCCCGAACCGCGGGTGCACAGGCTAAAGTGACTTGAGAACTACAGATAGGCAGCACCGTGCCTTGATCTGCACTTCTGCTTGTGTTCCAATGGGAACAAGAGAACCAGCAAGGGCTACCAGGGGTAAAGTATTGGAAACTTTCTGCACCAGTTGTGTAGATGAAGAAATGGATGCCTTAAAGGGGGAAAGGGGGCTAGAGAGGCGGCTTAGTAGTTAAAAGAATGTGCACTACCCTTCCAAAGGACCCGAGTTCAGTTCCCAGCGCCCATACCAGGCCACTCACCCACTTGTAATTCCAGCTCTAGGGAATCTGACACTATCCTCTTCCTCTGTAGGCACCTGCACTCATGTGCATAACACACACACACACACACACACACACACACACACACACACACACACACACATAAATTTTAAAATAAATAAATAAAAGGTAGAAAGCCATCACCAGGATCCATAACTGCTGGTAAAATAGAAAATTATATGCATAGGTGTTTCAAATCCATGAATGAAGGTCTCTAGACAAACTTGGGTAGAAGTATGAAGAACAGTAAGGGATGCAAGTGGGTTTCTGGACTCAAGTAAGCTCCAGTCTTGTTCTGAGCTTCTGAACAGGACAAGATATTTGTGATGTTACTCTGCCTTGCTGGTTCACCCAGGTCTGTTGGCCCATGGCCATGTAATATTGAAAGGGAAGGCATTCAGATCTCTGTGCTTTTGTTTTGTTTCAATACAAAGCTGACACTCATCAATTCTAATAAATGATCATTTTCCATTTTCCATTTCACTTGGGTCTGTGGCAGAATGAGTTCATACATCAATGGGAATGGATCAATACAGCTGATAATTTATGGTGATGGAGATGGAGAGATTGATCCTACAGAACCACCCACTGACGCTTGCCTCCCTTCTTGCTGCCTAGGTTTGGTCATTTCTAAATTTATGAACACTTTCTCCAGAGAGGATCAGCAGGGAACAAGAACAATATAAAATGACATCCTACATAAGTGTCTCTAACAACAGACTTAGAGCTACGTTGCAAAAAGATGTCAGCAGGTCATCCCTGGACTTCAATGGTCCAGATTATTCCTGTGTTCTCTGTACAGATAAGAACCAATGAGACACACACACACACACACACACACACACACACACACACACACACACACACACACAAGAAGCCCACTACATAACAGGCTGGAACATAGAGAATGAGGAAGGGAGACAGAAGAAATACATAGAGTAAGACAGCAGAAGAAGGATGGCATACTGCCAAGACAGAAGGGAGAAAGGAGTCTTTTTTTTATTTAAACCATATGTTATATACAGCAATACAGTTCACATACTAAGTGACAGGACTCTTTCAAACATTACAGTGACCTACACATAGGTACGAGGCAACACAGGCAGTTAAATTGTTGAGAGTGTGTGTATGTTTGTGGTATGTGTACATGTGCATGTATGTGTGTATATAAACATATATATTACAGACTTTTCATTTCTAGCATTTCATGGTTTTCTATCCCTGTCCACAGCATGTCAGACACTCAAGAAAATTTGGTAATTTTCCCTTTCTATATATAATTCCAATTTTCCCTTTGTATATATAATTCCAAGTGTCTTACCTTTTATTATAATGTTTTAGACAAAGTAAATTACAAAGGAAACTAATTTCTTTAAAAGAAAAAAAACAGTATTCTCCTGGTGATATTATCAAAGATTGCTTTAAAGTTAAAAGTCAACCATAAAACAACTGTTATCATTTCTTTTCTTAAACAACATTTTTTTTAAAAAAAAATGTTACTATTAACAGTATGCCATACCCATCTGTTTGCTTTACTGTGTCAAAAAAACGTGGCCCAGAAAGGGATTAAAAGAAATAAAAGGTGATTCCTTTGGAAAAAAAAATCGGGAAATTATACTTTTTTTCTTTGCAAAAAATGACTCTATTTAAGAATCTATCCAAGTTATCCCTAGGGAAAAAGAAAGCGACAGAAGGGGAAGAATGAGGGGACAGCAGGGTTCCTGGCACCATCCCCCACAGGTTGCCACATCCCAAATCTTCAAGAAGCCAACTTCAGACAGGAACGCCAATAGAGCCGACAGTGGATGTCAGTACTACTTCACTGAGGCTCCTGACAACCAGAGCTGACATGATCCAATCATCCAGTCCCCTTGCTGACTATTTTAACTCCCTCCCTGTACTGTACTTTTTGTCAGCTTGATACAAGCCTATACATATCTGGGAAGAGAGAACCCCAACTGAGGTGCCTCCATCAGACTGGCCTGTGTGCAATCCTGTGGGACATTCTCTTGATTAATGATTGATGTGGGCTGTACCACCCCAGGTAAGTGGTCCTGGGCTGTAGGGGAAAAAGGCAAGCAAAGCAAACCATGGAGAGCAAACCAGTAAACAACATTCCTCCACTGCTTCTGCCTCTGCTCCTACTTGACTTCTTGCCCTGACTTCCCTCAGTGATGCACTGTGATATGGAAATGGAAGATGAAATAAACTTTTTCCTTCCCAAGTTGCTTTTGGTCATGGTGTTTATTGCAGCAATTGAAATTGAACTAAAACAACCCCTCACCCTGACAAAGGTGATGATGAGCAGATCAAATATCAGAGAGGGAGAAGTTCAGAAGGGAAGGGAGACAGCTAAGTCTGGCCCATAAACCCCATTATTCTTATTAATAAAACAAATCTGGAGCCAGGTATTGGGGTGAACGCTGGAAGATCAGAGAAGCAGAACAAGCCACAGCTTCCTCACCTCGCCAGTTCCTCAGCTGATCCTGTTTCCTCAGACTGGAAGCCTCTGAGTCCTCATCCAGAATGAATCTCAGCTGAACTGCATCTCAAAAGCCTGAATGGTTAACCAGCCAAAAGCTTCTAGTTTCTGGTCTCCATGCCTTATATACCTTTCTGCTTTCTGCCATCACTCCCTGGGATTAAAGGCATGAGTCACCATGCTTGGCTGTATCCTTGAACTCACAGAGATCCAGGTAGACAGATATCTGCTTCCGGAATGCTAGGATTAAAGGTATGTGTGCTACCACTGCCTAACCTCTATGTTTAATATTGTGGCTGCTCTGTTCTGTGACCCCAGATAAGTTTATTAGCATGCACAATATTTCGGGGAACACAATACTACCACAAGAGATAACAGAATGTACATGTAGCTGTCTATAAAGTGAAATGAACTATAGGCTTTCATTTAGACTCCCCTGGGGGAAAAGTATAAGGTCATATACACATTAAAACAGTGACATGCAGCTGGGAAGATGGCTCAGTTGGTAAAGAGCCTATAACACATGCATGAGGCCCTGAGCTCAGACCACCAGCACCTATGGAAAAGCTTGGATCAGTTGAGCTGTCTGTAGCCCCAGCTCTGGGGAAATAGAGACAGGCAGCCCAGGTGGCTCATAGGCCAGCCAGGTTAGCCAAACTGATATGGCCCAGGTTCAGTGAGAGATTGTCTCAGAAATTAGGATGGAGAGCAATCAAGTCAACACCTAAGGTCGACTTCTGCTCTCCACACGTGCACATCAGAATGCCCACACTGACATACAGTATACAGACATATACAAAAAATAATGGTAACAACAACAACAACAAAATGATGACATCAAGTCAAAGCCTCCCCTTGCCCTGGACACATTCTCCCACTTGTATCTTGTGGTATACAAGTAAATGAGAACAATCCTGGTGTTCCCTCTTCAAATCGTTACAATATGATTGGCTCTCTGTGAGTTCAAGACCAGCCTGGTCTACAGAGCGAGATCCAGGACAGGCACCGAAGCTACAGAGAAACCCGTCTCAAAATAACCAAAAAAAAAAAAATCATATATGAGTACTGCATTTATATCACTTCTCCCCCTCCAACTTCTCCTGTGTCTCCCTATGCACTCTCAAATTCACAACCTCTCCTTCTCTAGTTGTTGTTACATATGTACATTCTTCATGCAGGGATATATAGAAACCACACCTGTATATATGCATACAACCTGCTGAATCCCTTTCGTGTTGCTCTCTTGTACATGTGTTCAGAGCTGCCCACTGGGACTGGATAAGCTAACAGGGAGGGGCTCGTCCCTGGAGAAGACTGAGGCTCCCTCCCCCGGCAGCCATGAATTGCCCTAACAGCTTCTTTTCACACAGATATGAAGATTACGGCCCCCTGACAGTTTTCCTTTTGCTACCTTTTCTCAACAGTGGATGCATCTGAGTTCAAGTGCACAATTCCTTCAACGGGTCAAGTTGTCTCCAAGAGGAATGAGCTTGTAGCTTCCTCCTTCGTGGAGGTTACAATCAGATTATGTTTAAAATGGACCCACTGTGATACTTCCCTTAACACTCCTCACGGGTTATACTTGAAGGAGCGAACAAGTTTCTCCACCTCTGCTTCCTTCATGTGTTTGTGTGCATGTGCATGTGCACACACACAAAGGTAATTTACACATGTGTATATGTATGTATACATATGTGTATATACACATGCATGTACATTGTGAGGTGCTGTCCAGATTAAGGGGTTTTTGTTTCTAAAATGCTCTGTTTAAACATCCTGCATTTTAGAATTTTGACTGACCCACCTTCTCAAAGCTAGAAACTGATCTATACTTATTATTCTCTTACTGTTTTCAATTATAAGTCTACACAAGAGATATTACGAGTCAAAAGTTAAAATCTATACATCAGCAATCTTTTTTTTTAACCTTTATTTTTGTTTTATGTGTATGTTTAGGTGTTTGGCTGGCAGGTATATCAGCAAGAGGGCTTGGAATGCCCTGGGACCTGAGTTACAAGGTGATGATAAGCCACCATGTGGGAGCTGGGAACCAAACCCAGATCCTCTGGAAGAGAGGCCAGTGCTCTTAACCACTGAGCTATCTCTCCAGGCCGACATCAGCAATCTTAAGGAGAAAGAGATTCCATTTACAAAAGGCAACAATGATTCCCTGCTTAGGACTAACTACATCAGAAGGAAGCAGGGTGTGGCAGGTAAAAGTCAGACACGTGATTGAAGTAGATGGCCAGGATCAACTGTTTAGAATTGGGGGCCAGAGATGGTTTTGTTTGCAAGGATTCATCTCCTGCAATGTTTGGAAAGAAGCATAGGGGAGAGAAGGTTTCCATTTATATACTTGCACCTAAAGATAATTTGTATAATAATATAAAACTCATAAGCAAAAAGTTGGGAAAATGCCAATTTTTTCAATATTGCCTTCTAACTTTAATAAGATTGAAATCAAAATCCTGAGATTTTTTTAATGGGATCACATGAATTTATGATAAACCAACAGCAATGGTAAAAACTTTGATTGGTGTCTGTGTGTGTGTGTATGTGTGCACATACGTGCTCGTGGGCATGCACAGGCTTCCATGTGCACCTATGTATATGGAGGACAAGAGTCAACCTTGTTTTTGTCAGGAAAGGTCTCTCAACAGCCTGGAAGGAACCAACTAGACTAAACTGGTTGGCCAGAGATCCCAGAGGGATCTACCTATTTCTGCCTCCCCAACACGAGGATTACAAGTGTATGCAACCACATGTGGATTTTTTTTAAACTTGGATTCTCAGGATTAAGCTCAGGTCCTCACTTTACTGACAAGCCACCTTCCTAGCCCAAGATAAAACATTTTTTCCAAGTGGGGAGTGATAAAAGAAAAGATAAAATCTTGTTATGCTACATGTTAAGATGTATTATAAAGCCACACAATTAACTACGGGGATGTAAGAATGTTGAGACAAATTAAGGGCATTAAACTAAAGGTCCAACGAAATAACAGTATATAATAAATGAAATATCAAAAATACATGGGGAAGAGCTGTACTGTTTTACAAATTATCCTCGAAAAGTGTCCATTTCAAATTAACAATCAATTTGTATAGTAATGCCATATATTGAATATTCTATGCAGATAAAAATTTGCAATTAAAATGAAGCTAGTACAAAAATAGCTGAGAATTTATTTAGAAGAACTATGAAGTATCAATACACAATCTATATGAATGCTTCTATACATTAATTGTGTAGAAATGTAGTGTTTCTATATATTAAAATAAATGGAAAAAAATTAAGAAGTAATCAAACCAGGAAGAGAAATGGGTCATGAAGGACAAAGGGATAATACACTATTAAGAAAAATAAATCTTTATATAAATAGCAAAGACTACTAATGAATGACAGAAACAAAAATATTCAAACACTCTCACAATTAGAAAAATTCAAGCTTAAAACATTACAAAGCATCCCCCGCTTCCAGTGGGGGTGTAGAACAGTTGCAAGCATCAGGAAATGAACCCGATAACAATGGATCAAAGTTCCCTAGAATGAATGCACAGTTTGGTCTGGTAATTCCACATCTAAGTATCTTCCCTAAAGAAATCATCAGTGCTGCAGATAAAAACTTATGAGCAAAAATAGCCAACAGAGTTAGTAACAATGGCAAGACAAATTGGAAACGTAAATGGGATTCTTGCCTTTCCAACACAGGCTCTCTCCAGGAAGCTCTGAATGGAGAATATAAGAGCTTTGCCTTTTGATTTACAGGCAATCTCATTTTTTCTCTCTCAAGAAATGAACAATAGGAGGCCACAGTCAGTTCTCTGCCCTTCTCAAATCGATTATCTAATATTTAGGTCATCTCTAGCAAAACAGTATCATTTTGATCCCCCAGACTCACTATCTCCTAGGCAACTGATTGAATAAAAAAATATAAAGCCTCCCTGAGAAATATATTATTTTAAAAACTTAAATAAAAGAAATGGCATACAGTGTCCCTCAGCTGGGGGGATGGGGAGTAGCAGTATGGAAAATAAGAAAAGGCAGAGAGACAACCAGGAACCACTAAGGAACTGCATTTAACACCACTTTATGTGTTGATTTTCTGTTTTAACAGCTTCATTGAGATATAATTTATGTAACGTAAAAATTCACCCTTTTCAAGTATATAATTAAATGGGTTTTATATATTCACAGGATGATACAGCCAACCCACCAATCTAATTTTGGACCATTTCCATCATCCCCAAATGAAACCTCATGTTCATTAGCAGGTGTTCTCATGCCCATCCCCAAGGTCTAGGCAAATATTAATCAACTTTCTGTCTCTAGGAATCTGTTTATTCTGGGTAGTTCACATAAATGAAATCAAATAACATGTGGTCCTGTGTGTGTGGCTTCCTTCCTTCAGCATCAGCTTTTGGAGGTTCATCCATGCTTTAGTATGTACCAGTACTTCATTCATAATGATGGCCTAATAATATTCCACTGTGTAGATGGACCAAAGTTTGTTCATTCATTCATTCATCAGCTGCTAAACATCTGTGTTGTTTCTACTTGGGAATTATTATGAATAATGCTGCTAGGAATAATCAAGTACAATGTATATATGGACATGTATGTTCTCAGTTTTCCTGGGCATCAATTTCTGGATTACATAGAAACTAGAAGTTTGTGGAACTGCAAAACTATTTTTTCCAAAATGGCTATACCATTTTATAGTTCTATCTATCAATTGTTCATAATATTCCCTTATAACCCTTTGCATGTCTCTTAAGACTTTAATTTCTCATATGGGGATTTAAATCTTTCTTGATCACTGTAATTAAATGTTGATCAATTTTGTCAACCATTCCACAGAACCAACCTTTTTTTGTATGTTTTGCTTTATTTGATCTTATATATTTGAGGCAGCCTTAAACTCAAACTATGTAGCCCAGGATAACCCTGAATCCCTGATTTGCCTGGCTCCACCTACTAAGTACAAAGATTACAGATGTGAGCCACCATAGCCAGCTAAGAACCAACTCCTGCTCGGTTGATTTTTATGTTTTTTTCCCCCTAGTCTCTATTTCATTCCTTTCCACTGGAGTCTTTGCTCTTCTTTCTGCCTGTTGATTTTGGCTTCCTCTCCTCACTCTTTAAAGTACAAAGTTAGGTTGCATATTCAGGATGCCTTCTTTTTAAATACAGATATTAACAACTGTAAACTGCAGGCAATTCATTTTTATGTTATCTTCATTTTGTTCATTTCAAAGTATTTCAAAATTCAGTGAATTCTTTGACTCATTGGTTATTTAGAAATATTCTGTTTAATTTCCATAGATTTGTGAATTTCCCCAATTTCCTTCTGTTGTTGATTTATAATTTAATTCTATTATGGTCAGACAACATGCCTGGTATGATCTGAATTTTTTTCAAGTTTATTGAGATTTCTTTTACAGCCAAGCATCTGGTCATTCCTGGAGAATGTTCCATGTGCATCTGATGACTGGCTGCTTTGTGGAAAGAACACTCAATTACTATTTTTCATAAATCTCTAATTTTTCCTCAACATCCTGGGAAACTTACTAGCAGTTTATCATGTTTAGTAATGACTACACTATCTATTCAGTGATTGCACCTTAGTTCATGGCCTCTCCCCATCCCAATATCTATTCATGTTCTTCTCTCTCTCTCTCTCTCTCTCTCTCTCTCTCTCTCTCTCTCTCTCTCTCTCTCTCTCCCTCCCTCCCTCCCTCCGCGCATGTGTATGTGTGCATGAGTGTATGTATGTGTGTTTTCATGTGAGTTCATGTGGAGTTCATGTACGTGGAGGCCAGAGGATAACCTCGAGAATATTCCTCAGGTACCAGCCACCTTGTTTTATATACAGGTCTGGAATGCTTACCAGCATGGAACTTTTCAAGTAGATTAGGCTGGCTAGCCAAGGAGCCCCAGGATTCCACCTATCTCTCTTTCCCCAGCACTGGTATTAGAAGTGCATGCCACCATACCAAGCTGGGTGTTGAAATCCTTGTGCTTGCAAGGCAAATGCATTATTGGCTGAGCTGTCTCTGCAGCCTAACACCTATTCTCTTCCCTTGTTTTTAATACTCAAAATTGTCCAGGAAATTAACAAAGAGTTGTAGCGTTGGTTTAATGACGGGACACCTGGAAAACAGATGAAGTCTGTAACCTGTCTCAAGTTCCACAGACACTGCAGGAATAGAGTGTGGGGCCTTCCAACAGCCACTCTGCAACAAGGCCCTGCTGCTAGACTCCTAAATGAAATGCAGGCCAGTGCCATCCCACTCCACCCCTGCCCACGCTCTTGCTCGTGCACAGGAACACACGAGGGAAGCTGCTGGCTGCTCTCTTACTGTTCTCTCATGGGAAAACGACGGGCAGCCCACCTGGCACTGCAGCTGGGAACGCTGCTGCCTGCCTGCCATGGGTTAGCAACACAGGACGTGAAATATCTTCATTGTGCACAACTGCCTCAAGGCTTCCCAAGAACAAATTTCCAAGAGTCCAAAGACTAAACTGAGGCTGCAAAAGGCATCAAGGAGATGTGTGATGAGTAGGCTCTGATGATAGGTCAGTAGGTAGGAAGTAGAAGAAAATGCCCCTACTCCAGGACCTACTGAGTCTAGCTGTTGCTCCCACACGAGACAACAAATGCGGCCAACACTTACATTCTGCCTACCCCATCTAATCACTCCTCCTTGATCTACTCACTCTCCTTCCAGAAAAAAAGGCTCTGTGGAAAGGCGGCCTCCATTCAGAGCTTAACAAAGGTCAGTTTTCCAGATCTAAGGGGTAGCCTTTAGGGTTCCCCAGACAGATGCACTATGTGTACTTGCCTGTCACATCAGTATGTAGGTCTTTATACCAATGACCTCCCATCACTTTAGTAATTGTATGATTTCAGAACTTCTCAAAGGCTGCTTACGTGGGCTTTCCACATAGAATCACATGTGGATTTATTCCCTAAATTCAAAATGACAGCCTCTTTCACAAATATGTAGAGATTGAACAAAGCTATTTGTTGTGTACACTCAGGGGTTTAATTGCTGTGGATATCACTCTGTATAAATAAAACACTGATTGGCCAGTAGCCAGACAGGAAGTATAGGCAGGACTAGGAGAGAGGAAGAGGAGAGGAAGGCAGAGGAAAGAGGCACCAGCTGCCATTCAGGGAGCATCATGTAGAGGCAACAGGTAAAGCCACGGAACATGTGGCAACACATAGATTAACAGAAATGGGCTTAGTGTAAGAGTAAGAGCTAGACAATGGTAGGCCTGAGCTAGTGGCTGAATAGTTTAAATGATAGAAGAGTCAGTGTGTTTATTTTATAAGTGGGCTCTGGGACTGGTAGGGCTTGGCGGCAGCTGGAGAGAAATTCTCCAGCTACATTTAATGGTACCAAGAAAACACAGGATTTTCTTTCCATTGAAGCAAAAGATGAAAGTAATGAGATACACAGCTAGTATGGGCCTGAATGATTGTACAAAGCACTCTGGACTTTCAGTTTGATGCTGACACTAGTCTTAGGTAGGCTGGAATGACCAAGCTCACAGATCACTAGGTCAGGCCTTTCTCAATCCAACTCTCAGGCCAAAGTCCAGCCTACAGACACCTTCTCAGACACAAGGACCCACGACATTACTGGGGGACTAGGGAGAGGTTCCTTTCAGCTTGTCACTTGCAAAGCCCAAACACTGAGCTCCTAGTTTCACATTCAGAGATTGTCCCCCAAGTGACACCTATCTCCGGTTTCATGGGCACCAGCTTTAGGAGCGCCGTCAGCCACTCCCCTCTTCTCCACTCAGACTTAAAATTCACCAGGTCTTGGCTTAGAGACCCTTAGCAAAGTCCTTGGCCTGAATATGGGGGTCCAGCATATCTGAAAACAGAGTCCCAGCTAGTACTCAGAAAAACAATCCCAGATAAGCAGGTTTCCTTACCACGGGCCATCTGAGAGGATGGAATACATTAATGTGTTTGTCAGTCCTTAAGAGGGTACTAGTACTACAGCTGAAATACAATCAGAGAGGCAATTTCCTCCCCCTCTTTGTACATCTAGCTCATCTCATGCCTCTCTTGTGAAGCATTTCCTAGGGCTGAAACTCAACACAACACACACTGGAAACGCTAGCCTGGATTCTATCTGAATATGGCATACTTGTTGCAAGGTTGCCTCTCTAGCAGATAGAAATACACAAGAGTACTACAATTTACAATACAGCTGGTGTGTGTGTGTGTGTGTGTGTGTGTGTGTGTGTGTGTGTGTGTGTGCAGGTACACATGCACATGTGTGCACATGTGTATGGAAGCTGGAGGTCAACATCAAGTATTATCCTTTGTCACCTCTCCACCTTGTTTGTTTGTTTGTTTGAGACCGGATCTCTGTATCCCTGGCTGACCTCACTATGTGAACCAAGTGACCCTCAAACTAATAAAAATTCACCTGCCTCTTCCTCAGGGGTGCTAGGTTTAAAGGCAGGTGCTACCACATTCAGCTCTACCTTGCTTTCTGAAACAGCATCTCTCATGGAACCCGGAGTGCCCTGATTCAGCTAGACTGACTGGCCAGCAAGCCCCAGAAATCCTTCTTTCTCCAGCCCTGGAATTACAGGCATATACCACCATGCCCTGCTGTTACACAGGTGCTAGGAATCCAAACTCTGACCCCCATGCTCACTGATGGAGCCACATTTCCAGTTCTAACACAGCTTAATCAGACAAACATGAGTACTCAGGTCTAGGAAAACTAAGGACTCTATATGATGGTACAATATAATGTAAGCCAGGCCTGTCCTCAGAGCACAATGGATGGACTGGATTATGTCAGTTTCAGCACTCCATAGCACTGGGAATTGTCAGCTCCTCTGAAGAGCAAACTTCAGCTGTGCCCAGTGACATAGACCCTGACTTTTCCAGGCTAAGGCTTCATTGCCAGAAATATGAAAAATCAAACAGGAAGTTATATACATATGATGTGCTTTCTGCAGAGGGTTGATGTGATGGTTTGAAAGAAAATGGCCCCCAAAGGGAGTGGCACTATTAGGAGGTGTGGCCTTGTTAGCGGAAGTGTGTCACTGTGGGGGCGGGCTTTGAGGTCTCTTTTCTCAAGCTTCACTCAGTGTGAGAGCCAGTCGACTTTCCATTGCCTGCAAAATGTAGGATTCTCAGCTCCAACACCACGTCTGCCTGCATGTCACCATGCTCCCCGCCATGATGATAACGCACTGAACCTCTGGAATTGTAAGCTACAAGCGCAATTAAATGTTTTCCTTATAAAAGTTACTGTGGTCATGGAGTCTCTTCACAGCAATAGAAAACCCAAACTATGACAGTTGGGAACTCTAAATGCATTTTCCCACAGGAACTGCTATAAATAGTGATTAATTCCCAGACTAATCCACAGGTACAGCTGAAATAAGGCACATCAGCAATTTTACTAACAAAACTAAAAAAAAAATGATATTTAAATGCAGACATTTTAACTTTTCAAAATAATTATGCTCAGTAATATCCCAAGTTGGGACGATTCGAACCAGGCAAGAAGAGGCTGCACTCACAATTTACAAGCCAACATAAGGCCAGCAGAGACAACTGGCCGTTTGCTTTTATCACCTGCTGGCAACTGGAAACAACACAAGTAATAAAAAATATTGCTCCTTGGAGGAAACACAGCTTCAACAAGATATGAAGAAGTAATTAAGAGTACTTGGAGCTACGAGGAGGAGACTTTGGCTCACCTACAGGGATTTCAGCATGATTCTTCATTTTGTCCAAATTAATATCTACACCTAAACTCATGCCTATAGGTGTCTCTGGTTTTTAATAGTTATCAACAAGAGCTGGGTGTGATGGCTCACACCTGTAATGCTAGCACGTGGGAGGCTGAGGGAGCAGGATTGTCATAAGTTCAAATCCCGCTGAGCCACACAGTGAGTTCTAGGCCAGCTTGAAATACAGTATGAGACCTTATTTCAAAACAAAGAAACAAAATTTATCAAGAATCCTGATCAGTATATACATGCATGAATCTGTCATATTTGACACTCTGGAAAGAAGGCTGGCTGCGAACTCAGAGATCCCCCTTCCTCTGCCTCCCAGCTGCTGGGATTAAAGGGGTATGCCACCACTACCTGGCTATATATAATTCTTAATTGAAAAAAATCTTGGTTAGTGGTGGGTACCGCAGGTAGAACAAGGATTGTGAACCAGATTCTATGAGTCCAATTAGCAAATTTTAGACAGGAAAGCAGGGGGCTGAAGGGAATGTTTACAGACTGTGAGAAGCTGTGGAAAAAATGAGAACACTGAGTCTGGGAAGTCAAAGGCATCCTCAAAGGTGACCAAGAAGAGATGTTTCCTAGAAAAGCCACCAGGTGGAGCCACCACTTCAAACCCATATCAAATGTCTTCTAGGGACTGACGGGTAGAAACCCAGGATGAGTGTGGTGGAATAGCTATTATTCTTTGTAGTGTTAGTGCCTTGGGGACAGGACACAGGGGTTAAAGGGGATATATAATAGAAGAAAAATTCAAAATAACAATTTTGTCATTGACTCGTACAGAAGCCGTGTAATAGCAACAATCCTCCGCAGAGCTTCTTTCTGTCCCTTTCTCCAGTTGTACCCCTAGGCTGGACTTGTAGTACTACACAACAATGAGTGAGCAAGGGCAACAGAGTCTCTATCATCAACCTAACAGAGGCTCCCACAAAGGCATCCCAGAAATACGGCCAGGGCTAGCAGTTAAAAGGTATCAGAATGAAGACCTCTGGGAAAAGACTGTAAATGCATTCACACACACACACACACACACACACACACACACACACACACACACACACACATCAGATGTGCATGTTTATGAAGTGACTCTCTTTCCTACTCCCTCACTTCCAAGTTCTCATTTCCCCTGGGAAAGATCAGCTCTGGTGATAACCAATACCTTCCACACAATAGCTAGCTATACCTTCTGTCAGTCCATAGACGCCAGCTCTCCAGGGAAAATCAACAGCGGATTTAAAAACTCCAAGGGCAGTCTGACCCGAAATGGCACATTTTCAGATACCTAGTCAGCCACAGGGAAATGCACATTTGAAAGGAAAAAGCCTCGTTTCTACCAGCAAAGGCCCAGGTTCTGCCTAGACCTTAATAACAGATTACCAGGAGCCAAATGGGTTACTCTGTCTGGTCTGGTTTGGTTTTTTTGTTTCCCAAAGCTGAGGACAGAATCCAGCTTTAAGCATTCTACCACTGAGCTAAATCCCCAAACTCACATTTTCTTTATTAAGGATGCACTTTTTGTATCCTTTGCTTACAGATAATTTCCAACAAAGAACCCAAGACCTTCAAGATCCACGCCACCAGCCAGGCATGATGGTACATGCTTGTAATCCAAGCATTCAGGAGGAGGAGACAAAGGAATCTCTAGTGAACTTGAGTCAAGCCTGTCTCAAAAACTATTTTTCCATGCCATTGAGTCTCTGAGCCATGATGTGCTTTCCATGCCAGCGTATGCATATTTACACACATATGCACATGCTCTAACCCTCACCCAAAGTCTCATGAATCAGTCCAATGGACACCTTGGTATATTACCCCAGGCAGCCAAGGTAAATGATAAAAAAGTGGAAGTTTAAAAAAAGATTACATTTCCCTTTCGGGGGGGAAAAAGTGACAGGAGAGTGGTCACTTGGCCAGATCTGTTTAGGGACTAGAATGACCACTGCTCATACAAGGGAAAGAAGGCTATACATTAGTTCAATTCGCTGGAGAGCTACAGGCAGTAGTTCCAAAGGGAGAGCACTTCCGTGTGGCAAATATGAGGCCCACATGAACATGAAGGGCATGCAAGCAGCACCCATCCACATGCATATGAATCCTGAAGGTTCCCATGCTGATTTCTAAAGCAACAGTGTGTCACCAGAGGCAGAGAGTTTACGGGCCCTTCCATTAAGGAAGGCTTTTGAGTCAGATCTGTCAAAAAGATTAAATGTATCAGAGCAGAACCCACAAAATAATGTTCTATAAAGTCAGATCCACATACCAGTTCAGGGAGCAGCCCTGCCCCCATCCTAACCAGAATCTCATGTGAGACAGATGAGCTCACCTCACAGCATCGGAGCTAGACCTGTTACCAATAACATCTTTAAAACTGTCAGGTCGTTCAGCATTTATCTCTGGAAGGGGTACTAAAGTGCAAATGCATAACCTTAAATAAAGATGGTAAGAAGCAGTTTATCTTTCAGAAGGCAGATGCCAAAGTAGCAGAGCGGCTTAAAAAGATGATTATAAAACACAGTTTGTATCAGGAGAGCATAACAATAACAGTAGTAATAGCAAAGAATAAGAAATGCACAAAATACAATAGACACTTACCAAACACTGAATTCATGATAAACTGGAAATAGAAACAAGGACACATAAAGCCAACCAGAAACCCACCGAGTGGCTTGACATTAAGAATGACAAAAGCAAGTAAGAGATACCCCACCTGTTCTTCAGAAAGATGTAAGAAATGGCCAGGGCTTTCTCAGTGTCTCCCGTGTGGCACCCAGCCTGGAGTGCTTACAGGCAGGACTGCCTGCTGCTTTGCTAGTCTTTGTAGCAGCCCAGGCACAGGGTCGGGTGCATAGTGGGCATGCAAATGAACACACGCTAGAGAGTGCTCACTGGTGTTCACCAAAAAGTTTAAAAAAGAAAAAAAGGAACACTGCCCAAAATCACAGGCAGCAAGGAGGAGGATTCTGAGGCACAGTTTTCCCCTGTGGCCTGTTAATGATGGAGGCCAGAACCCTGGCATAAAACTGGGTCTTCACCCAGGCCAGTGAATATGAACTAGAGTCTACATATATAACCTGTCACGTGGACAGAGCTCATCAAAAATTCCTTCGACAGATGAAAGCAAATGGCTTTTTATTTTGTTTTGAATTGAAGTAGAAAAGAGCATTCAGATGGACAAAACCAAGTGCTCATCTTTAAAAACATATTCGCTAGTAACTGTTAAAACTTCATTTCATTCAATTTTGCTTCTCAACCCATGTTTTTGAACATTTTTAAGAAACATTCCCTTTACCCATTCATGTTCCAATTTAGCCGGGCCCATCATTCTTCTGTATGGGTTTAATGGAAAAGAAATTACAAAATAAGAAGTCGCTTTCAACTAGTTTTGTCGGGGCCCAAAGTTCTGTCACTGTGGCCAAGAGGTAGGTACACCTGCCTGACATTGCAGGGCCCCAGCTGGTCAGCTGATTCAGGCCCTCAAGCCAGCTGGGATGACTGGCTTTCTCTCTGAACTTCAGCTGCATCTTTCTTCTTCTTCTTCTTCTCAAACAATAGACACGAAGAGTCATTCCTGTCCCTCCATAAATCAGCCTTAGACACTGGGAATGTCACAACTGGACTGTCACAAAGCGAGGCATGTCACAAAATGTAGGAACAGCTAGATATAACTGGGTAAACTCCTCCAGCTAAGGCTGCCTTGAGCTCAGGCCCCAGTGACGTGGCTCAGGTTCAGAGTCAGAGCCAGAAGAGAATGGCCTCTTTCTTCATTAAACCAATTCCAGGCCTGAGTCAAATGACAAGGCTCACACAGAAAGAAAAGAGCCCTTCCATCTTCGACTAGGTTGAAGGGAATTTGTGTTTCTGCAAAATTTTCACAGGGTTCCAAGGTGGGATTATAAGGTTGATTCATATACCTGAAGAAAAACCCCACATTAGCAAATCCAAAGAGATTTTCAAACCCTGAGAACAAGTTCCTCCCTTAATCATAGCTATAAAGATATGGACAGAGCACAGCATCCTAAAGGTTTTAAGGACAAGCTTGATGGAAACAAAAGGGGAAGGGTGGACTTCAAGAACTCGAAAAACTTACACAAGGGTTTAGGGGGAACTAGAAAGACCTCCCACAGATTTTAGCTTCTGATTTTTGCTTTGAGGGGGAGGGGTATGGTTTTTTTTTTATTATTGATTTTGGGTGGGAAAGAAATGTAGCTTTTGAGATCAGTACAATGAACTATTTATCTGGCCTGACAAGGCCAATCAGTCTCCGCCACACACACTGATTATTATAAGGAGGGGCAAAATACTGTTAGTCTTAATGGGGTGGGGGAGGACCAAAGAGCACCCATACTGGTGCACAATGCTTCCCTTCAGCTGGGAACTGATGTTTGGCCCAGGTGACCCAGTAGGTCAGTGGGAAGCCTGGAACAGAATGGAGACAGCTGTTACAGGCTTCCCAGTTACAGGAAGCCTTTGCTTGTTCAAGTCTCACAGTTCCTGGCATTTGGCATAGAAAGCTGCCAACTATAAAATCCTGGTCTTAATCTGGCTGTAGCCTAAGGTAGAAGGCTTGAAACAGTCAAGTAAAACTACCCTTTGGAATTCATTTTTCTGGTGAACAACAAATTCCATTTGGGGAACTTAAAGGCCAGAGTTTCAGTTCTAAAGAATCAATTATCTAAAAAGTTTTATTCTTTCGTTGGCTTAAAGTTCTCAGATAATTTCATTGAACCCATGCACATAATTACCTTCATTCTTTCCCTTAATTAATTCCTTCTCTTTTGAAATTAATTAAGTCTCCTATTGACTTTATAAAATAGTGGGGCTGACCAGAAAGACCTTGCTACTGGTCACTGTGTATGGACTGGCTGGACTTGAGCAGAGCCATCTGAAGGGGACAGCTTCCAGAAGCCAGGAAGAAGACTCACTGGATTCCAACTCTTAAATCCAAAGTCAAAGTCTCCTCTGGACTTGGGGAATCTATACGCAAGAATGGAGAGCTGAGCATGTCAGCTCAGGCCAGACATGGTGTCACGCCAGCACTTGGGAGAGTGAGGCAAGAGGATTAAATGTTCAAAACTAGCCTGGGCTAAATTTAAGGCCAGTCTGAACTATGTGGGACTCTGGCCCAAAACACCATTTTTTTTTTCCTTAAAGAATTCAGGAAGCACTTCACAAAGATTACAGTTTTACAGTAACATAAGCTCAATTCTTAAAATGGGAGGGAAATCCCCTTTTGGATACAATGAGATTTAATTGAAGAAGGGAAAGGAAGAAAATCCTATAGCTGCTAACCAACTTGGGCCGCGGGCCAGTATTTCATGTGAATAACTCAAAATAGGAAATGGACCCCAGAGCAGCTGGAAGGGGCAGGAGAAGAGGCAGGAAGGAAGAGAGACACAAAGCCAATGTTACCAGAAGTAGGATCAATGGGCAGTTTATTGGACAAATTCTCATGCTGTGTAAATTTTATGAAAGATTAGCTGTTCTTCCCTGTGGTTATGTAAACTTGCCTCTTTTTGTCCCCTTGTTAATGGAACCCTTTGCTAATACATTTCTTCCTGCTGGTTTTGAACAGCTCTCAATTCCCTTTGAAGGACGCAATGAGCCCAGAAAAAGAGCAGCTGAAGTCTGACCTTGTCTGGGCATGCTCAGCTCACTGTGGGCCCTGGTTGACCCTAGATCAGGAAGTGCTAAAAGTACCAAGTGTGCCCACAGTTCAGAACTGATTAGGGTCCTCTCTGGAATCTTAGGTTCTCTCTCACATCATTCAAAAAACAGTTCTGACCAGGGCGGATGGTAAACGAAGCAGTTTTCATAAGCTCATACCGAAAGTGACTTGAGGTCTCAAAAGAAGGAAAACAAGCCTGGGATTGTTAAAGGTTTCTGGGCTAGATGATGGACGAGCTATGTCTCTGAACAGTCTTCCTTACAAACACAGGGAGGCAGGGTCTGTGTTGGGGAGCTGGGCAGTTTGCAAGACAGCCACTAACAGAGTCTATGATTCAAAGGGGAGTCTGAGCAGCCATCTCAGATCAGCCTGTACCTTACTGTTCTCTCGACTCACCTTTCATCCACACAAATAGGTAGGAAGGTTGAAGCTAAACCCCTTGATAAATCATTTACAAGTTTGCTCAACTTTCCTCTGAAAAATCTTATTAGTTCTTTTTCCTACAGAGTTACTAGGGGTGTGGGGGAGGTGGGGGTGTGTGGTGTGTGTACAAAATTTATACTGAAAACCAGAAAGACAAACTCCTCAACTTTTTAGCAATGCTCAATTTGACAGCATACATACATGGGTTTCCAGATTCGCCCATGTGCAGGGAGAAAGGTCCCCCCTTTGCCATACCTCGCTTATTGGTTCTTAAAATGGTTTCAGAAGACAGCAAAGCATTTCCACTGGCTACATCATGCACGGGCTTCTCTGGAGCTTTGTTGGAGAGAGGGTCTTTCTTCATATCTTTCTTTATTTCCTGTTAGGACACAGAAAGGGAAGAGAGTATTTATAGTTTGAAGTTCTGGGGTGCCTCTTCATCCCTCTGGAAATGAACAATAATAATGCCACGTAGGCACAACACAACATTTGACAAATACCATTGTCTGAATTTGTGTAGTTTCTTTCTTATATTTGTTAAAGAAACACCTAGTCCTATAAAATAGAATAATGCCCAGTATAGTAAGGTTACCTTGTATGACTGGGGCCATTCCATGTGAACGTCAAGAGACTGACTGAAATATAAGTACCACCATGTAACTCTAAATTATGGCTTCCTTTACTTTTTTCCACTATGACAAGCCCCAGCCAAGCACATGCCCCACTTCAAAAGCTTTGATTTCTATTCTTCTCAACAAAGGTTTAGAAAAACTACATCTGCAAATCACCACTACGCTCGTAATTATACTAAACTCAAAAGATGATTTAAATGCATTTGTAGTTCTCAAGTTCCTCTAGCTTTTGAATTCTTGACCAAAAAAAAGGGGGATAAGAGCTAAATGACAGAAAAAAAAATAACGACTATCATTTTAGGTCAGCAAACTCCAGCCCATCATGCTAGTTTGTAAATAAAATTTCACTAGAACACAAATGCATTCATGTGTATTTTATGACTGGTTTGATGGCCCGATTCCGGAGTTGAGGAGATGTTACAGAGACAAAGCCTGAAACCTCCAACCTTTCATAGTAAGTGTCTGCTGGCCTTCAGCTAGGTGGACGTCTATCAAAATTCATTTAAGATTTGGCTCTTGGGAGCAGCAAGATGGCTCAGTGGATGAAGGAACTTGCTCAATGACCTGAATTCAACTCCTGGGACCCTCATGGTGAAAAAAGAGAACCAATTCTAGAAAGTTGTCTTCAGACCTCCATAAAACCAATCAATCAATCGATAGATCGATGCAATTGTAAAGATCTGGATCTTGAGTCCTTTCCGTGCAAACATGAACACCTGAGCTAGACTCCCCAGCACCCAGGTCAAAAGCCTGCTGCTACTGCATATGCACCAATAACTCCAGCAACGTCAGGGGGTGGGGCAGAGAGGACAACTGCCAGGACTGGCTGGCCACCAGCCTAGCACCAGGTTCCATGAGAGACCCTAGAGCAGTGGTTCTCAACCTTCCTAATGCTGTGACCCTTTAATACAGTTCTTTGTGTTGTGCTGACCCCCAAGCATAAAACTATTTTACTGTTACTTTATAACTATAATTTTGTTACTGTTATGAATTGTAATATAAACACTGATATGCAGGATATCTGATATGTGACCTCTCAAAGGAGTTGTAGCCATGGGTTGAAAACCACCATACTATATCAAAAGACTAAGACAGAATGATAGAGCAGGACACAAGCATCCTCCTCTGGTGTCCACATTTCACATGTGTGTGCATACACAGAGAGGGGGAGAGGAGAGGAGAGGAGAGCTCAAGCTGAATCTTTTAAACCCAATGCATGATTTTGTCACAAGCTGAATGTTCCTAACACAAAACATGAACGGCTCCAAACGCCAAACTTTGGAGCACTGACCTGATGCCACAAGTGGCAATTTCCACACCTGACCCCATGTGGTAGATCACAGATAAGACAAAGGTACACTGAGAATGTGTATAAAATTACTTTCAGCTTATGTGTACTTATGAAACAAATTTTGTGTTTAGATTTAGAATGTAACTGTAGGACATCTCATTAGGTAAATGCAAAGACTTCCCCTCCAATCCTAAAACTGAAATGGTTCTAGTCCCAAGCACTTTGAATAAGGAATACTCAACATACACTTTATATTGCTTTAATAAATTGGATAATTCTTTGCAAAATCATTAATAGCCTAAAATGATACTAAGTAACACAAATACAGGTACACACACAGGAATTCTTCCAAACCCAGCAAAATCATTTCTACGCTTGTCTGAGCCCATGATCACACTAACTTAGGTACAAAACCAAGGCTTGGGAAGCCAGACCTGAAGCCTGAATGGCAGGAAGGACTCACAGATAAGGCTTGTGTGCGTTAAAAAACAGCAGGGTAAGAAATGGAGGTTGGGTCCCCTCTGCAAAATGAGTCAGAAGGCTGAGATGGAAAGAAAACAGCAAATGCTTGTCAAAACATTGCCTCCACCCCTGAGCCAATCGCCAGCTTTCTTCACAACAACCTCACCCTCTGTTGCTCCTTAACCAGGGCCCCACCGGAAACCAGCAACCGGGCTGGGGCCTTGCTGGGCTGAGAGTTTCAGCTGACATCCCTGAGCCCCACACTAGCAGCAGGAGCTCTGCAGATCACACCAAGTTGCTGGTGTGTGCCTGTGTGCATGCATGCGTGTTTGTGTGTGTACAGGGACACCCACCTCAGCCGCCCCAGCACCTGTTACAACAGCAGTTGCTGGGGCTTCCTGCAGCCTCACAGGCAGATGGCATCAGGGGACAATCTGCAAACACTGTCTGCATGAGCCCCATGATGGCTGCCAGCCGGCTATGGCTCTTGAAGACAAGAGGAGAAGCCACCAAATGCACTTGTTTCTCTAATAGTTGCCAACAACAGCCATCACCTTTGCCAGGGAGTAATCCCAAGACATTCAGTGGACCATGGCATCGCCATGACCATTCACCATCAAGGGCACATATCTGGGGTGAGGTGAAAAGGAGAAGAACAAGGTTGTGGTGCTAACATGCTCAGCAGAAGTCTCAGAAGCTATGGTCCTGGTGCTCTGGGCAGCATAACTTGAGCAGGCTGGCTGGAAAGGAGCAACCTACCAGAAGCAAGCAGAACAGAAAGATAGCACCAGAAGCTTGCCTTAGACACGCCACATTCCTTTGTCATCCCCCCACTTCCATGACTGTTCATATTTGACTACAGTTCTTAAGTTGTTTCTTAGGTAGAAGAAATTCACTTCTTTCTGGGGGAAAAAAAAACTGGGTACATGACAAGGCAGTGAACTCTGCCAGCTCCTCACCTGAACAATGCCTTGGCTCGGTGCAGCCTTTGGAAGGCCAATGCCTTCCTCCAACCACCCCTTCTCATGAGGAGGAGGAGGAGGAGGTCTATCCTATTTGGCACCCCATTATCTGTCCACTTCCCCGGGCTGGAAAAGTCAGCATTTGTCCCCTCTCTACCCAGGCCCTCAGTCTGCCTTGACCACTTCCTCTCTCTGTTTCTCTCTATTCTTCCTCTATTGTCTTGAAAAGAAAGATAAAAACAAAAGCCTTAAATTACAAATGGCCAATACACTGATGACAAAAAGCTCACCCATTAGTCATTAGGGAAATGGAAATCAAATTCACAATGAGATACCCCTTCAAATGATCAAGATATCTTGAAATTAAAGAAGTAGGAAGTGAGGGAGGGAGAGAGGGGGAGAGGGAGGAGGATGAGGGAGGGAGAGAGGGAGAGGGAGGGAGAGAGAGAGGGAGAGAGAGAGAAAACAGGAACTGATAGGATTTTGGAGTACATGAAGCCCTTCTGTATGGCTGAAGAAAATGCAAAATAGTAGAGGACTGTGCAGTAGTTCCTCAAAGTTAAATAAAGAGCACCACAGGACCCAGCAACTCTACTCTTAGGAATCGATTCAAAAGAACTGAAAGCAGAGATGCAGACAGACAGGCGCATGCCACTGTTCCCACATTATTTATAATACCCAAAATAAGGAAGAAACGCAAGGGTCATGAACAGATAAATGGATAAACAGATTGTTCTACATCTCTACAATGGAATATTACTCAGCCTTAAAAAATGAAGTTCTGATACACAGTGCAACACAGATGAGCTCAGAAAACACGCTGAGTGAAATATGCGAGACACAAACAGACAAATACATGATTTCACTTTTATGAGGTCTTTAAAATGGGCAAATTCAGGAACTATGATAGAGGTTACCTAGGAGTAGGGAAAAGGAAATGGGGAGTTACTATTTAATATTCACAGAGCTCCTGCCTGTGGCTTTGAGAAGAGTGTTAACTGCTGTATGGCACTGTGAATGTTCTCAGCACCACCAGATGTATACTGAAAGTTGAAATGACAGATTTGATATGACTGTACACAATGTGCCAAAGCCCACCCTACGAGCTTTACCGAGTTAGCAGTGTCTCAGCTGTACATGAGTCCCAGGCACAGAATAATACAGCCAGAGAACTCATTAAATGAGCAGAATGCGAATCGCAGCTGACTAGCTGCAGGGCTCATCTCTCGGCTACGTTTCTCTGAGCTCTGCCTCAATTACAATGTCTACCTACCTCCAGTGTCTCCCAGTTTAGTCTCCACAGCCCCACCAGGGATATTTCTAAAATAAATGTCTGATGTGTCATCCTCCTTCTGAAATCTCTGGTTGCTTCCAAAAGACCACGGGCCTAACTTTTTCATTCAAAAACTTTTCAAATCACAGCAAGCTGTCAGTCTCCATGACTGCTTCTAGCTAGAAATACCTGGGATGCATGCTGTCCCCATGGCACTATTTGCCATGCAGATGCATTGAATTCTACATCATAGGTTCCTATCAGGATGCTCTAAAATCAGATGATGAAGGTCCCAGTAGCACAACATGACTTGTAAAGTACTTTCACATGTATGTTTCTCTTTGCTCCTCCTGAGACAGTCAGAATGCAAGAGCAAACTAAGGCACAAAGGTATAAAGAAGCAGAGCCACCACGGACACCTCTGACCTCCCCCAAAGAACCAGTGCCATGACTTAGGGAGTGCACTTGAAGCATTCTGCCTGAGGCTCCAGAGGTGACCAAAGCTTCTCTGCATGCTTAAAGGATTCACTGGACCTCTACCCATAAACCAAAGATTATCTAGGCTCAAATCTACAGAGTCCTTTACCATGCACATGAAATAACTCCTTTCTGCAAACAAGGGTACACTTGGCACTAAAGCAACTCCTGCCTGCCAGATGGAGCAGCCACACCTGGAGCTCTCCGAGGTTCTGAGCCAAGGTTGCAGGACTCTGGATTTCCTCCAGGCTGTGTATTCATAGTCCCACATTCTCAGTCTCAGCTTTGTGACAATTAAGCCCACTTGTTAAAATGCTAGGTATTACTATCTCAGAGGTAGTGGCTACATCCTGGTGCAGAACTATGAGCTACAAAGGTTTGTAAGGATTCATATAGACATGCCATCATGTATTAATTAGCCATGACAGTACCATTCAAATACAGTACAAGAGATAAAGACTATCAGCAAACCTCTTTAGATGGCAAAAGAAACCCAGATTCTCTTCACCTCAAATCTGGTGCCTTAACAATGGAAATAGGACATTTACAGTAAAACTAAGGCTATCAATAAGATAGCAATACTGCTAGGTTGAACCTACAAGGTCTACCCAAGAGAAGGAAATGGAGAACTCCCCCACATTATCTCTGCTCCCCAGAGGCACTGGACTGTGCAGAGTGAAAATGGCTGACCCACATTCAGAGGATAAACAGCCCCAACCATGTTAATGTAGTGAGAATTTTTTCCATGACATATTTAGGAGCCTGCAGAAAGCAACCTTGTTGAGCCAACACATAATCTGTATGCAACTGGGTGCTAAACTAGATGAATAGTCTTCTTTCCAATAAGTGGAACTGCCTGGATGTGGCCAGCTACCTGGTTGGTTCTCCTCTCCCATCCATTACTCAGGTGCTCAAGGTACTAGCTTGACTCTTTAAATTGCTTGTTCAGTCTTCAACCAAAATACCACATGGTCAAACACCAACCAAATGCACAATTGAGGGGACTCTCCCCCTTCTCATCGTTTTCATTCTCTCATTATGTCCTCTACCATCCATGGCAGAGGGTAAGGCACAGGCTTCATGATGAGCAAAGAGAATGAATGCTCTGAGCCAGAAAGTTAGAAGTAGTTCTGACATCACTGATTAGTGGCATGACCTTGGGAGCAATGTTTCAAATCTCTAAGCAGCCATTTTGTCATCAGTAAAAGATGTCTAACACTAAATGTGACATCACAGTGGTATCTTCAGGAAAATTAATGGATTGGGGACTATCATGCAAAATATTATTTGCTATCATTATTAATCAGTTAAGTGCTATTTTTAAAAACACACCAGGACTAGGAAGATGGCTCCGTGGGTAAGATCATTTACTGTGCAAGCGTGTGGACCTGAGTTCCAATTTCCAGCACTCACAGGAAAAGGCAGTGTGGCCACATGAGCCTGGAAGCCCAGGCTTGGGGGTGGGATGGGCTGGAAACTGGACAATTGCCGAGGTTTGCTGGTCACCAGCCTAGCTCCAGATTCAGTGGAAGACCTTGTCTCAATGGAATAAGACAGGGTAATCCAGGAAGACACCAAACATCTTCCTCTGTACCCTACCTACATGCACAAATGTATGCACTCACACATATGTACACATACGCCACATACACACAAAAAGAACTACACATAATACCACAAATAAACCACACAGTAATAATGCTGAGTGAGAAACCAGACACAAAAGAGTCACATACTATACAATTTCATTAAAGTCCATCAACAGGCAAAACCAATCACTGGTGAGAGATCTTAAAACAATGGTCATCTTTGGGGAGGTTCCCACAGGGTAGAGGATGAAGAGAGGAGACAGGTACGAGCAGCCTACTGGGAGGGTGAAAAGGTTCTATAATTTGGTCTGGGTGATAGTTACACAGGCATATAAATACTAAACAATTCATCAAACTGCACTTCTAAAGCCTCTTCCCTGTAGGTTATTTCAATTAAAAAGAACAACACGAACACTCACACCAGAAGAAGATCATCTTTAATTCTAAATGTGCTAATATTTTGTCTTAGAAGACTAGAAACACGACAAGTAAGTACTTGGCTATTTTAATGCTCGTCCCAGACAGTGCAAAGCTTTCTGAGATGCACATTAAGGTAACGGATGGTCACACGAAGCCAGATGCAGAATATTGAGTGGGTGAGCCAAGATATGTCTCATCTTATTTACACAGTCGGTTGAATGGATCCTCACTCCCACCCCAGCCGTTGTCCTTCTAGCTTGCAACATTTCCTTCTCTCTGGTCCCCAGTAATACAGGCAAACAGAGCAAGCTGATGCCATGGACACCAGGGGGCGCTCAGGAGCTCAGCAGCCCACTGACCTGTTCAGAATATGTGTTCTGGGACTTCTCTACGCAGGGTTGGGCAGGGTCCCCAGGGCTCAGGGTTAACAGAGAATGAAGGAAACAAGCATCATTGGTCACCTTCCCTTCAATTCTGTGTATTTCTTTCTAAAGGAAAAGCTTCCTTTTGAGTCAGACATAGTAGTGGTATCACAGCTGTGTGCACCACCCCCAACACACAATGCTCTAGTTCATGGAAAATAACTTTTCAAAAGGATCCTCTGGTTGGAGATAGGAGGAGGCAATCACTAAAAACAAACCATTCCACCAAATGCACTGACCGACCGAGAAGAGTGCAAATGGCCAGAGAATCCTAGAAATAGCACCCTGCTCCCTAACACGTGGTTCTTTCTCCTCCACACCAAAGTCTGAGGAACAGCCACCCTGTCACTATGTTCCTTGCATGCAGACTGCTTTCCCAGCATCTGGCATCCTCATAAAACTCTGGTTGTCCCAGAAAACTTGGGGAGACACAGCAAGAACTCAGAGGGAAATCAACAGGACAGGGGAAGCTTCGGCTGGATGGAAAAGAGTCTATTTATTTTAAAAGTGTGTGTGTGTGTGTGTGTGTGTAGAAAACACTTATTTTGTCAACCCACAAAATACACAGGTTTCATTAGAGAAATATATATATGTGCATACTTGTGTACCGTAGACACACACATCTAAGTAAATATAAGAAGATATGAGTTTTTGATATGATGGGATATTGGGCACATTGTTATTTGTTAGAAACATTTCAACATTTACCCTAAAAATTACATAATGAAACCATGTTGATGTCGCATACCACAACGGCTTTCTCATATTTGCAAAATATGCTGCCACTCAGAAAAGGACTTTGACATATAATTATCAATGTACCAATTTCATTTTCAGCTTAATGCTAACAAGCAAAGAAGTTTCTATTTAGCAAGACACCTCCTGCCATGTTACTATGTCAATCTTCACCTGGGTATTTGTGATATCATATCCTTCCAGTATTATCTCCCAAGAATGAACCTGGGCAGGAAAATGACAAGCACACAAGAAGCTCTTGACCTGTAGGGTGAGAATGGATGCTATGAAAAGCACAGTGCTAGATACTGGACAAAGATGTGTCATGAAGAGATAACATTGTTCCAAGATGTACAACACAACTTCCTCTGTGACAGCTGGCATCCTTATGCTTGTCCATACCCCGACAAACATACAGGAGCATTACCACTGTATCAAACAATGTCAATGCCAACCCGGTGTTTGGATATGCTGGAGAAGGCTCTAACACATACTTGTCAAATTAATAGCCAATTAGCTATAGTGTTATGGGTATAACAATCGTCCACAGATGGTGGTGATGGCTAAGTTCATCTCCCAAACCTGAGACAACATGAGATCTATGTCATCTCCACTGAGACATAACTCGAATTCACTGAAGCATCCTCAGTGTTTCCCTGCACAAGATTCAGATTTTACTTAGAGTGATAACAAGGTAATACGAATAAGAAACTTCACATAGTGAAGCAAATAATAATTTTAAAATTTTAAAGCAAATAATAATTCTTTCTTCCTGCAACTGTGACCATGAATTTATTCATTCTTAAAAACATATCTTAAAAGCACTAAAGGAGAACGTGAAGGGAAGACTTTTATAATCTCAGGCAGGAAAAGGCAATTGGACACTCTGCCACAGAATCCAGATCCCATAAAACAAAGGGCAGAAAACTATAAATACAACACAGCAAAAGCAAAAACAAAGTTCACCAACTAAGGCAAGAGAGAAACGGGGAGCATATTACCTGCTCCATAAAGAGAGAACTCCTTCTACAAAGTAGCAGCAAAAAATCAATAATCCAACAAAATTGCAAAGGACAGCTCACAGAGGGGGAACAAATAACTCAACCATATAAAAAGATGCTTAACAGTACTCATAAGAGAAATGTAGATGAAACTTGAATGTAATCAGCAATGTCTGAATAGTGCTCAGTGCCTAGGAGGACTCACTATTGTCCTTGTTATTTTCTCACACGTACAATTACAGCATCTACCTACCGTATTACAATAATGTGTACACATGTCCTCACACTAGAGTCTGCCATTCTCAGGATACTAGCTCTGTTTGCATAGCATGTATCTCAGTGATTAGCACACAGCTGGTATTCACTCAAAGAACTGGGGACTTGGGAAAGTGTGAGTACAAAATTCTCTAGAAGTTGACAGTCTAGACAAGGACAGACACAATTTTAATAACAATGAGATATTTTTATCAGATAGGCACCAACCAAAAAATTGACAATAGCACATTGGCAAGAGAACAAAAGAGGAACATTTCTCATACTTCTCAGTGAGAATATAAATTGGTATATAAATCACCAGAACCTCTGCGAATTAACGTGGCAATATACCTATCAAAAATCTAAATACCGGCTGGGCGGTGGTGACGCACGCCTTTAATCCCAGCACTTGGGAGGCAGAGCCCGGCGGATCTCTGTGAGTTCAAGGCCAGCCTGGGCTACCATGTGAGTTCCAGGAAAGGCGCAAAGCTACACAGAGAAACCCTGTCTCAACAAAACAAAACAAAAAATCTAAATACCAATGTCTTTTGACACAGTATTTCCATTTGGAAGGGTTTTAACTACAAATATACTTTCATATGTGCAAAAATGGCATTTGTACAAGATTAACTGATATATTGTTTCAATTAGCAAAAGATTAAAGAAGCAGAACTATGTGGCAGTAGACAGCTTATGACCATGAAGTCCCATGATGCAATTTTCTCCAAGAGTGAAGCCTGCTTGTATTTATCAATAGGGAAAATCACTAAGACATAGTGCTAGGTCAAGAAGCATAAGAATGCACACTGGCATTTAGATGAATTTGGATGCACGCCTCAATGTGTAATACAGACTCCACATAAAATAAACCCATAACCAAGGCTTCTTCCAGGGAGAAAAACAACGTAGCCACAAGACAGAGAAAGCATATAATTTGTCCCTTTTAACTGGCACCATGTGTTAGCTATTCAAGTGTCTGTCTGTCTGTCTGTCTGTCCGTGTCAGTGTGTAGGCCGGAGGTCAACAATGGGTATCTATTGCTGTCTCCCTTATTTTATGAGACAGGTTCTCTCACTGAGCTCATGGTGTATTGGCTAGGCTGGCTGGCCAATGAGCTCCCCGGATCTGCGTCTTCACTCCCTCCAGTCCAAGAACTAGAGATGTGAGCCCCACCCCCAGCTGTTTTATGTGGGGGCTGGGGCTGGGGACTCAGCCATATGCTTGCACAGCAGGCACTTTCCTGACGAAACCATCATCTCTCCACCCCTAGCTATTCATGTTATCAACTGGAAAATTAGATCACTGAAGTAGGGTTACTATTTCTCACTCAGACAACAGAACGTTACTGTTTTTTTTTTTTCTTTTTTTCTGGAGACAAAATTAAACTGTCCCCTAATAAGTTGGGCTAAGCACTGTGACTCGAGATCTGTTGCTTCCTTTTTGATTGGTTGGTTTTGAATTTTTTTCCAGTGGCGTGGATCAAAGCGGGAGTCTCATGCATGTGAGACAGACAATCTCCCTGTGAGCTCAAGCCCTGAACCTTCCACTGGGAGTGTTCCAGCGTGACCTACCCACTGACAGCAGTAATGCCAATGCATACAAAGAGTTAGAGAAAGTTTTCCAGGCCACACATTTCATCAAAAAGAAGAGCTAGGAACACTGAGCTGTGGGGAAAAGGACAACAGCTCAGATAATCAATGGTTTTCTCAGCAGTCTAACAATAAATTTCAAGCTTGTTTGCTTTGAAATGGGGCACGATACTCACATCATTCTGGCCTTCAAGTTGCAAGCCTCCTACCTCAGATGTCTGAATGCTGAGGACTACAGGAGTGTAGTACCAGACTCAACACAAGACTCCTGAATTGTAAGTATGACTTAAATTAACTTAACGACAGGCAAGAAAAAAGAAAATGAATATAAAGAAACCATATTAAACCTTAACTATAGTTTAATCGTGGAAAGAACAGAGTTCACTTGGGTACCCAGAGCAGAACCAGGAGCTAAACAGTTTGGACTGGTTAGTTGTGCTCCAAAAGAGTAATTATATGACTTCAAGTTGAATTAAGGTATGGACACTTTCCTCATCAATGTAAGAAATCCGGAAGAAATTTAAAATGTTTCTTAGAATATCACACCTACTCTCTGAAGCAATGATCTCAAATGTAGGAACCAATGGATTTCATTGCTTTTGGAGGAAAAGAAGGAAGAGGAAGTACCAACGTAGGTCCAATGGCTACCTCTACAATCTTTTTAATAGTTGTCCTGATGACAGGCTCCATTCCCGCGGCCCTTTGGTGGACCCTCTCTCCCTTATTTCAGTCCCTTAGGTACTGACATAGTACTCAATCATCTTTTATCCCCTATTGTTGGTTTGGGGGCTGGTCCATTTTCTGAGGTAAGCTTTCACTACATAGTCCTGACTGGCCCAGAACTCACAGAGATCTGCTTGCTTCTGCCTCAAAAGTGCTGGAAGGAAAGATGTGCCATTGCCATACGTGGTCTAATGGAAAAAAAATTAAGCATTAAGGTCTTCAAAACACAAAAAGAAACTGAACATAGGCTTTGTTTTTCCTGTCTTCCAAGTATATGGAATATGCTTACAGTTGTTAAGAGCAAACTATGAGAGGTTAGGAAGAGATTTCAATTGATAAAATGCTAGCCACGCAGTCATGAAAGCCCGAGTCTGGCTCCCCTTCTTCAACATGTTAAAAAGCCACTCATAGTAGTGTGTGTGTGTGTCTGTAACCCCACCCAAAGCCAAGGGCTGAGGGCTCTGTCTATAATGCTGGTACTGTTAGGCAGAGATGGGTGGATACCAAGGACTTGCTGCCCAGGCATTCTAGCCCAAGTGCTGAGATCCAAGTTCAGTGAGACACCTTGTCTCAAAATATAAAATAGAGAGAATAACAAAGAAACTCTCTCTTTCTCTCGCGCTCTCTCTCTCTCTCTCTCTCTCTCTCTCTCTCTCTCTGTGTGTGTGCGTGTGTGTGTGTGTGTGTGTGTGTGTGTATGTGTGTGTGTGTGTGTGTGTGTGTGTGTGTGTGTGAGAGAGAGAGAGAGAGAGAGAGAGAGAGAGAGAGAGAGAGAGAGAGAAAGAGAATAATATACTATGAGCAAGGTCCTGCTCTAAGGGCTTACACGGAACAACACATTTAAAGCTCACAATGTCACTAAGAAGGGTCATTACTGTTTTTGATAGATGCAGAAAGTAAGTTCCACACGGACAAAGAGTGAGTTGGTGAGGGCTGGCCCAGAGAATCTTAGAGTTGAGTCCCTGTGTTAACCATGCTCTGCTCACATAACACGAATGCTTCCTATACTAACTGGTACATGAAAAAGAAGAGATGAGGAAAATGGTAGTATAAACTTTCAGCAGTGACCAGCCCAATGTGAGAGCCAAAGGCGTTGCAAGCCACTCCCAAGTATTTAAATTCTTGAATTTTTACCAACATAAAAACACCTGTTTACTGTTTGCTGAAAGAATGTTTATATACATTTCCATCCAGGATAACTCAATCAGCAGGAATAAATTCTCTGAATCCCATGACAAAACAATGCCATTTCATGCTCATTTCCTGATTAAAGCTTTTACACAGCTGGGCATTTTCAGCTCTCAGAGCTGTAGGGAGCTAGGCAAATTTCCACAGAGTGACTCTAGGATCATTAATCTAAGGAAAGTATGTGCCAACACAATACTGGATTTTCCATTGTTTCAGTAGGGGAGGGGAGGAGGGTTAATCTCATTACCCTATGTGTGGTCACCCGACTTCAGTTAACAAAAAGACCAAATGCTAAACTGTACAATCAACAGCAAACTCCTAAGTAAGGAGGCATTTCCCAACACAAGAGGAATGGAAGGGACCCTCACATTGCTTGAAAGCAAATCCTGTCGCAATAAAAACAATTATCCTGAGCTTACACAAATAACAGGCAGAACATTTTAATTATAAGAAGGCACTCAGTGCATAACTATAAATCTCTCTCTCTCTCTCTCTCTCTCTCTCTCTCTCTCTCTCTCTCTCTCTCCATCATATCTGTGTAAACAGACACACCGACATGCACGTATGTGCACAGACAACAAGAATGGAAGTATTTGTTAGCAAGGCACGGCTAACTGCAGCTGTAGCTGTGTGCAACTAGACGTTGTCAGGAGCCAGACCCACAAGTGGGCACCTCGAATTGGGCTCTCTCTGCAGCCACGGCTGTGCACTTGGCACTCAGCTCCACGCTTGGAGCCTACCACTGGTATTTCTCTCTCCAGTAAGGAGCAGCTGTGTGCGGAAAGGCAGCAGTCTGGAGCTGGCAGCTGACACTTGACTTCAAGCTCTGGCTCTGCCATTGCTGATGTGGTAACCTCCCTCCCGGGCCTTGGGTTTCTCAGTTGCAATGGGAGATGAAGGTATTTGTGAAGATCACGCAAGCTCATGAGAAACAGCCAGCACGAGGAGGACGGCATGGAGCTTTACCTTCCCAGCATACGATCCTAGGGTAGTCAGTCTTATAATGACTCCCGTGCACTGGCTCTCAGAAGCTACAGGGGTGGGGGGAGTGCTATCCCACCAGAGCAAGAATAGACAGAAGGATGCAGGACCCACGGCCTAAGATGGCCAATATGAGAGAGGTGACAGGAGCTTCCTGGCCAAGCAACACCCTAAAGTGCAGCCAATTCAGGATGGAGCACCTGGTATTTTTCCAGGAGATGGGCACTGCGAGATGAAGAAAGATTTCTGTATGAGGAACATTTTATTTTATAAAGCTCTTCAGTTCAACACGGTATGCGAAGACCTAGCTGACAGGGCGTAAGAGAGTGAGTCATTCTCTGTAGAGAAAGTTTACAGTTACATGAGAAAATTAATTCGAGTGCAGTCTTGCTTCACTAGTGGACATCAACAGTGCCACACTAATGAAAATGGCGAGGAGAGGTTCTAGCAGAAGCAGAGGATGGACATTTAAAGGACTCGAGCCAAATTTCAGCTTCTGCTAAGACTGCGCGGGTGACACCCCAGCATCAGCAACAGAAGGGATGAGGGCGCCTATGTCCTACTAGGAAAGACAGAGGCAAGGGCTAGAAGCCACAGCCAGGGCAGCATGGTCAGTGCCTCCCGGGAGGAAGGGGGAATTCAGGGAGATGGGACAAGTTGCTACTGTCTTTCAGCATTGTAATGCTAGTAAAAAATCACTCAAAGAGCTAAAACCTTCCAGGTGTACTTGTTTCCGAAAGTACATTGACAAATAGTATAAAAATGGGGGGAGGTGCATGCTGCAAAAGCAGAGCTCCTATTCCCCGTGGGATCCCATTTCTCTTCCCCTGGCAAGCATCAAGGACCTGTGTACGTGAAGCATGTGTTTGTATTTGTGGGAGTGGTGGCAGAGGAATTTTTTTATTTACTTTGATTTTTTCTTTTTTGGAGACAAGGACTTACTATGTAGCTCAGGCTGGACTAGAACTCATTACTACATAGACCAGGCTGGACTCAAATGCACAGAGACCAAAAAGGGTGCCTTAGCCTCCTGAGTGCTAGGATTAAAGACACTGAGCCACTACACCTGGCCCTTGGGTTTTGGTTGTTGCTAGCATCATTTTGGGTTGGTTTTGAGAGAGAGAGATGCATGTTGGGGTGCCCTGGCATAGGCACATGTAGAGGTCAGAGCACAACTTTACCCAATAAACCATCTCATTAGCCCCTGTTTCATTTTTTGAGATGGGGGGGCGGGGAGTGGGGGATCACCATGTTGCCCAGGGATGCCTTAAACTTGCAATCCTCCTGCTCCAGCCTAACAAGTATCTAGGATTATAAATGCACACCACTACATCTGGTCCTCTACTAGTTTGTACACAAATGGCCCTATGCAAGGCATGGCACTTCTTATCTAACTTTCTACCATTTAACAATGCATTCAAGGCATGTTGCCCACCAATCACTGTACCCTACTCCCCCAGAGCTTCATAGAAGCCAGCTGTAGTGCAGGGTCCTTATCTGAATGGACAACCTAGTTGTGCTGAAAGCTAGGTTTTTGAAATATGGGAGCCTGGCTAATCAGAACCACTTAGATGAAAGGGCATTTGTCAGAATTGGGGATGGGGACTAGAAATTAGAGTACATAAATATTACCTTCCTTTAGTATCTATCACAAGCAAGTGGTTATTGATGCTGAGCACTTTGTCATAAGCTTGTTATCAATTTGTACATCTTCCTTTAGAGAGCTCTCTTTTCTTTTTCTTGAGACAGGATCTCGTGTAGGTCAGGCCTCAAATCTGCTTTGCAGGCAAGGATGATCTTGAACCCCTTCTTAGTCCTCCTACCTCCCAACTACTGGAATTACAGACATATTTCACCATACCAGGCTGGACAACTACCTCTTAACTGGGTTTTATTGTTTTTGTGGTGGTAGTAGTATTAAGTTATTTGAGTTCTTTACATTCTTCTGGATGTCAAGCCTCTATCAGATATATTTTTCCCATGCCATGGTTACCATCTCACGCTGTTCATGTGATGTACAAAAAAGTTTTTAATGTACTTTAATTCAGTGCAACCTTTTACTTTTCTTGCCCAGGCTCCTCTCTTTCAGAAGAACTCCTATGATTATAATGTTTTATGACACTCGACTCCAGCACATCTGCTAAGACTTTTTTGCCATGCCTATTCACATACTCGAGGATCTAAGGAAGGACTTATTAGAAAACCATTACTCAGCCTACCATGGTCTCGATACTTAAAATTAGAAAAATGGTGTTATCTCACTCGAAGGGGTATGAGTGAGATGTCCAACCTGTGGCTTCTAGTATTTGCTCCTGTATTTCTGAGTAGTACTTATGTGCTGCTAACAATGCAATACGTGAGCCAAGTTTAGCAGAATGCCTGGCATATAGAAATGGTAGTGATTGTTATTACATAATAGGAAGTGTGACAAAGAAAGACAGGTGTGCCTAGGAGAACCGGTAAGAACAGACTCTATGGACCACTCATTCTGCCGGGGAGGAATGAGGACTGTCTTCCAAAAGGAACAGCATGCCAACCTGGTCGAAAGAAATGAGTAGAATTTGGAGAATATGTAAAGATTAGGTCAGAAGGATAAAAATTCCAATTTTCTTCGATTCTGTCATTGGCATCAAAATGTCAGAAATCATGGTCTTTCCAAAAAGCCACATCTGCATTCAGACAGTAGCTCCAAGGAGATTTGTTTTAATTTATTAGAAAACATACCCAGCCGAGCTTCTAATTCTCCCTTTAATAAACAATTCACAAACTTTTCCCCAGCACATTATTTTTAGAGTAAAGGGGGATTTTTTTTTGAAAGCAGCAGCAGCAGCAGCTCATATTTATAAAATTTGTCTTCAAAGCTTAAAAATAGATGTAAAAGGTTCCTGTCAGCCCTGCCTCACCCTCACCCAACAGTGGCAGAAAGGAAGGGGAGGCCTGCTTCTGGGATGCTCGTGTGTGTGTGTGTGTGTGTGTGTGTGTGTGTGTGTGTGTGTGTGTGTGTGTGTGTGTGTTCTGGTTTTTCTTGTATTTTGTTCTATTTTGTTGAGACAGGGTTTCTCTATGTAACAGCCCTGGTTGTCCTGGAACTCACTCTGTAGACCAGGCTGGCCTCGAACTCACAGAGATCCACCTGGTTCTGCCTCCCCAGAGAGATCCCAGCTGGGATTAACGGTGTGCACCACCAGCCCGACTTGGGTTGTGCGTTTTGTCATCCTCTGATAATCTCTCCTCCCTGGAATGTTCACCGTATAAATAACAGGTGAACAGAACAAGGAAGGAAAAACATGACTACTGATGTTATTCTCCTTTAGCCTCTGTTGGGAAGCTGGAACAATTAACAGGGTGAGCTACACAATAGTTTTTCAACATGCTCTCATCTTTATGGATCAGCCTTCTCCCTGCCCCCACAGCAGTCCAGGAGCTCAACTCAGGCAGAGCTTCCGAAGAGGTTTCTAAGTTGAAATTTGCTCTGACCCCAGAGCTCACTGGGGAATCTGAAAAAAGAAAGGCAGAGTACCTTTACATCCTATACAGGAGTACCACAGTTATCAATTTTCCAACCAACTGCAGTCTGATACACAACACACACGATACACACCACCTGCAATGTATAACACAGTAATCATATATATTAAAATACTTACATATTTAAACCCCATCTCAAAATGTGCATGCACAGAATTGGAGAACTGAATACCTTCAAATTACTGCTTTGTGTCTCCTTGGGCCATTCAGCTATAACTACCCTGCTCAGCCATAAGAGGGCATTTTCAAAACCTTAAAAACCATTTTAGCATTTTAAGGCTCCAAGATGGCTTGAAAGGGTGCACATGGCACTATCTGAGGTTCAATCAAAATTAAGAGCATCTTTCATACCCCATCTTAGAAATGAGACACAAGCCCAATTACCACTTAAGGTGAAGTTAAAAATCTACCTAGCCGGGCGGTGGTGGCGCACGCCTTTAATCCCAGCACTCGGGAGGCAGAGCCAGGCGGATCTCTGTGAGTTCGAGGCCAGCCTGGTCTACAGAGCGAGATCCAGGACAGGCACAAAGCTACACAGAGAAACCCTGTCTTGAAAAAACAAAACAAACAAACAAAAATCTACCTAACTGACTGCACCACACAGCCAAACAGCATATACCACAGACATTCCTGGGCACAACAAAACTATTTCAGTTGGCACTTATGTTGGAGCTCAGCTAATAGAGCAGTGGTTCTCAACCTTCCCAATGTCACGACCCTGTAATACATTTCTTCATGTTGTAGTGACCCCCAACCATAAAACTATTTTTGTTACTACTTCATAACTGTAATTTTGTTACCGTTATGAATCATAATGTAAATATATGATGTGCAGGGTATCTGATAAGCGACCTCTGTGAAAGGCTCACTTGACTCCCAGGTTGAGAACCACTGTAACAGAGGCAAGGCCCTAGGTTCCATTTCCCAGCAGTCAGAGGGGAAAACCCTCTGTTCTTTAAGGAAAACATAAAATGATTATTTGTGGTTATCTATATTTTTAATGAATGGGACATACTGAGTTTTCTTTTTATTAAGGAATTTTTTATTCATTTTAGATACCAACCACAGATCCCCCTCTCTTCCTTTCCCCCACTCCCTCCCACCTTTCCCCCCAATACACCCCCCATTCCCTCCTCCAACAGGGTAAGGCCTCCCATGGGGAGTCAGTAGAGCCTGGTATATTCAGTAGAGGTAGGACCAAGCCTCTCCCCCTGCATCAAGGCTGTGCAAGGTGTCCCACCATAGGTAGTGGGCTCCAAAAAGCCAGCTCATGCACCAGGGATGGATTCTGATCCCACTGCCAGGGGCCCCCCTCAAGCAGATCAAGCTACACAACTGTCTCACTTATGCAGGAGGCTCCACAGCTGTCGGTCCAAAGTTCATGAGTTCCTACTAGTTTGGTTTGGTTGTCTCTGTAGGTTTCCCATCATGATCTTGATGCCCCTTGCTCATAGAATCCCTCTTCCCTCCCTTCGACTGGACTCCTGGAGCTCGGCCTGGTGCTTGACTGTTGATCTCTGCATCTGCTTCTATTAGTTACTGGATAAAGGCTCTATGATGACAGAGTATTCGCCAATCTGACTACCAGGCCAGGCCAGTTCAGGCACCCTCTGCACTAATGCTAGTAGTCTAAGCTGGGGTCATCCTTGTGGATTCCCGGGCACTTCCCTAGCACCCAGTTCCTAGCTATCCCGTGATGCCTCCCTCTATCATGGTTTCTCTTTCATTGCTCTCCCACTCTGTCCCTGTTCCAGCTCAACCATCCACATAAAATAGATGTTCATAATAGAATGCTTAAAATGAAAAGAAGTTGTCAGCATAGATCCCATTGATCCCGAATTCTACATTTTTAATCAACAAGCCAGCATATGTGTGCACATTAATTCTCATGAAACAGTTCCACATCCACAAAAGCCTGGAGACGGTTATTCCAGCCATGCAGGGAGAAGGGGCAGAGAATCCGACATTTTGCTTTTTATGTTCCTGTCTGTTCAAGTACAGCATAGGCATAGTTTTTAAATTAGTAAGATGATTTTACCTTATATAAAATTTCTTTGGTAAAAACAGGAAAAGCTCTTATTAACTAAGAAAATTTTTCACTTTATTTATTAAGAATATATTAAACAGCCGGGCGGTGGTGGCGCACGCCTTTAATCCCAGCACTTGGGAGGCAGAGCCAGGCGGATCTCTGTGAGTTCGAGGCCAGCCTGGTCTACCAAGTGAGCTCCAGGAAAGGCGCAAAGCTACATAGAGAAACCCTGTCTCGAAAAACCAAAAAAAAAAAAAAGAATATATTAAACAATATTACTGTAAAGCTGCATTATATTTTTAATGGCTAGCAGCCTCATGCAAGGGTATATGTGTCCACACATGTGATGGGGCCACATATGTCTGTGAGCATGCATGTGTGGAGGCCAGAGGTTAAGTTCTGGTGTTATTTCTCTGGATCTTTTCACTTTGAGTAAGGAGAATGTTCTACAATTTTAAAATGCTTGCAAAAACCTACCAGTGTTGTAGGTAAGTCACATTTTGTTAAACTTTAAAATCGGTTACCATTTTACATATATTTACCACACTTGAAACTACAGAATTATAAAATACGACCCTACAGCTTGGTTCCATTTAAAAAAAAAAAAAAAACAAGATAAACATGGGAGAGGGGCTGAAGAGATGGGGCGGAGGGAGGGATAAGAGTACTTTCTGCTATTTCCAAGAATCCAGACCTGAATTTGAATCCCCAGCACCCAGGTACAAGCCAGGTGCAGAGGAGAGACAAGTAGGTCCCAAGAACTTGGTGGCCAAGCAGCGTAGCTGAAATAGCAAGCTTCAGGTTCAGTGACAAACCCCGTCTCAATGGAACACATAAGGCATGTGTGGTAGTTTGGGTGTAATTGGTCCCCATAAACTCATAGGGAGTGGCACTATTAGGAGGTGTGGCCTTGTTGGAATAGGTGTGGTCTTGTTGGAGAAAGTATGTTGTGGTGGTAATCTAATTGTATTGAAATATTATTTTGATTTGTACTGAAATATTAATTCGATTGTATGTTAATAAATAAAGTTGTCTGGGGGTCAGAGCTATTAGAGCCATAGCAAGAGTGTGGCGCTGGTGGCACACGCCTTTAATCCCATAGATATCTGTGTGTTCAGGGTCAGAGCTATTAGAGCCATAGCAAGAGTGTGGCAGTGGTGGCACACGCCTTTAATCCCATAAGATCTCTGTGTGTTCAGGGATACAGCCAGCATTGGAGACATATGCCTTTAAGACCTAGGGGGCTGTACATTCAGACAGTGACGAGGCAGTCATGTGTTTGGGTTTACAACCAATGAGAAGGCAGAACAACATACTTTAAAAATACGAACCGACAGGAAGTAGGTCTCTTTTCGCGAAGCTGGGACAGCAGGAGGAAGGGTGAGATTTTAGCTCTGAGCTCTGACTTCTCGGCTTTCTCTTTTACATTGTTTCTGTGTTTCTTATTTAATAAGACGGTTGGTTACATCTACATCTGGCGCCCAACGTGGGGAGAATCCATTAAAAACTGCTTGGCTTGGCGGCAGGTCCGCTTTCCCGCAAGGGCGGCAGGCGGCCCGCGGCGGCGGCGGCGGCACACGGCGGCCGGCGGTGATCGGCTTCTTAGTCCGAGCTGCTGGCGTCCTAGTCCGGGTAGCAACTTCTAGCCCGGGCCTAGGTCTGTGAGCAGCTTGCCTAAAGCCGGTGCTACAAACAACTCAGACCTGCCCTGCCGAACAGGGCCCTGCCTGTAAAGCCAACGCACGTGGTCGGAGCTTAAGGAAGCCAGACCCAAGCCTTGACTCGGCACAAGAGGGAACACGTGGCTGCATTTAAGCTTTAGCCGGCTACGCTTTCTTGTGCGTTCTCTCTTTCCTCTCTCTTTCCTCTCTCTCTCTCTCTCTCTCTCTCTCTCTCTCTCTCTCTCTCTCTCTCTCTCTCTCTGGATTTACACCTGGGACACTAGGTGGCTGCTTTGAAAATCCCCTCGGATTTCTACTGTTCTACGCAGATTTGGTAAGTCATAATATATCAGATATTTTAAAGGAAACTATCTAAAAGAGAATTTTTTTCCACATTAAAAAACAAATGGGTTTTATGTGTACATTGGAAGAAAATTGGTTTTTGTTCGAAATTTTAGGCAGTCTGGCAATGGAACAACTATATAATATTAGTTTTGGTGGAATTATGCACCTCATCACTATAATAATCCACATTTTAATATTTAAAAAGATAGTCAATTTAAGTGCCAGGATAACAGCGTTAGAAGAACTTGTTAAACCTGTAAAAATTCAGACAGAAGAAATTAACAGTGAAGTTGTTTCAAGTCGGGATCATAAGGTTGCAGAAAGAAAGCCTGTTTTCACACAGTCACCCTTAATTTATCCTGTAACAGTACAGCAGATGCCTGATCAAATGGCTACACAAAATACTTGGGCTCCAATTGAAATGTTGGATTTAAAAAGGTTTAAGGAGGCAATAGTATCTTATGGCATGCATTCCCCATATGTAAAGCAAATGTTAAACACTTGGTCAACATATAATAGGATAGTACCACAGGACTGGCGGGACCTCGCACAAGGTGTTCTGGAACCCAGCCAGAGACTTCAATTTCTGACTTGGTTTAAGGAGGAGGCTAAAAACATAGAAAAACAATGGAGGGATAAAGGAGCACAAGTTTGCCAGGATCAGCTTATGGGCGAAGGCCAATATGCTTCAGCACAAGCACAATGTTTATATGATGTCCAAACCCTAATTTTATGTCGAACGGCAGCCTTGAATGCATGGGACAAAGTTGAGGAACCAGGAAAAAAAATCTGAGTCATTTACAAAGGTGAAGCAAGGCCCAAAAGAGTCTTTTACAGATTTTTTACAAAGACTGGCTTCAGCAGTAAAGAGAACGGTCTCGGATTCAGAAGCTGGTAAGGCAATAATTGAATCTTTGGCCTTTGAGAATGCGAATGCAGCATGCAAAAGAATAATCAGGCCATTAAGGGCAAGATCTGCACCTATGGAAGATTGGATTAGAGAAACAATTAATGTTGAAGCTGATGAGCATGATGATACATGGGTAGGAGAAGTAATTTCAAAAGGTTTGAGGAGTGTTAGATGTTTTGGATGTGGAAAGCAAGGACATTTGAAAAGGGACTGTAGACAGGTCATTTCCAGAAACAATGTTTCTTCAAGGAACAATGGCAACAGAATGCCGCTTCCTTCTGGAGTATGCAGAAGGTGTGGTAAGGGAAAACACTGGACCAACGAATGTAGATCAACAAAGGACAGACAGGGTAATCCTTTGCCTCAGTCTTCGGGAAACTCCCAGAGGGGCCTCAGGCAGGCCCCCAGTGCAAATCCAGTTCAAACCTTTCCGGCAGCCATAGAGGAAATGCCTGCTCTGGAGAGCGATTAAATAACCAAATGCCTATTGGAATAAATCATGCTGGTCAGAATGATGAAACAGAGAGAATAGAAAATTCAGGAGAAAACATAAAGAAAATTTTTTGGCAAACTTCTATTAATGAACAAAGACCAAAATTAACGATAAAAATAAATGGTGTTTTGTTGTCTGGTCTGGTAGACACAGGTGCGGACGTTACCATAATTGCACCAGAATTTTGGCATCCAACTTGGCCTCTTCAGGAGGTAAACGTTCAACTGTTAGGAATTGGGACATTATCTCAGGTGAAACAGAGTGCAAGATGGCTCGAATGTATAGGTCCAGAAGGACAGAGAGGAAAATTAAAACCATATGTGGCTAACATAACTATGAACCTGTGGGGTCGAGACTTGTTGCAACAATGGAATACTCAGATTAACATCCCTCCAATCTCAGAAACAAATCATAAACTAGCACATGTTACTGAGAGAAATATTAGAAGATATTGTTCTAATGAGTGGTCACCAGCCATCCATATTATACAAGAACAGGGCACAATAACTGATGATCTTCCAAAGACACCAACAGCTCTACCTTTAAAATGGTTAACAGACAAGCCTGTATGGGTCCAGCAATGGCCTTTAACAACAGAGAAACTCCAGGCTTTAGAAGAGCTGGTAGAAGAACAGTTAAATGCTCAGCATATTGAAGAATCAACCAGCCCTTGGAATTCTCCTGTATTTGTTATTAAAAAGAAATCTGGTAAATGGAGAATGGTAACAGACCTTAGGGCAATTAACAAAGTAATTCAGCCAATGGGTTCTCTACAATCTGGGATGCCTTTGCCTACTCTGTTACCAAAAGGATGGCCTCTCATAGTTATTGATTTAAAAGACTGTTTCTTTTCAATACCCTTACAAGAAAAAGACAGAGAAAGATTTGCTTTTACAGTGCCTACTTATAATAATTCTCAACCGGTTAAAAGATTTCAATGGAGGGTCCTCCCACAGGGAATGTTGAATAGCCCAACTCTGTGCCAATATTTTGTACAACAGCCATTGGAAGTGATACGTAAAAAATTTCCTAAATCTATAATTTATCATTATATGGACGATATTTTACTAGCTGACTCAAATGCAGATACTTTAGAAATAATCTTTGAAGAAGTAAAGAAAATTTTGCCTCGCTGGGGATTACAAATTGCTCCTGAAAAGATACAAAGAGGAGATTCTATTAATTATTTAGGATATAAAATAGAGCTACAAAAAATTAGACCCCAAAAGGTGCAAATTCGGAGAGATAGACTACAGACTCTTAATGACTTTCAAAGATTATTTGGAGATATTTCTCATCTACGAACTATTGTTGGGGTAAAAAATGATGAACTGACTAATTTGTTCAAAACCTTAGAAGGTGACAAGGACTTAAATAGTCCAAGAGAATTATCACCTGAAGCTGAGAAAGAATTAGCCTTGGTAGAAAAGAAAGTGCATGAAGGACACGTGAATCGTATTGATCCAAAGCTGGATTGCATTTTGGTTATCTTACCTTCTAGGCGTTCTCCTACTGGAATATTAATGCAGAGGGAAGATATTATATTGGAATGGATATTTTTACCAAATAAACCAAATAAAAAATTAAAAACTTATGTGGAAAAAATCTCTGACTTGATTTACAAAGGAAAAATGAGACTTCGTCAATTAGCAGGCATAGACCCAGCAGAAATTGTCGTACCATTAACTAAGGAGGACATTGAAAAAATTATGGACAGAAAGTGAACCTTGGCAAAGAGCTTGCAGTAATTTTTTGGGAGAAATTAACAGCAAATATCCCAAAAGCAATAGAATTGATCTTATAAAGAGAGCTGAATGGATCTTGCCTCGAATTGTACGGCAAAAACCCATATCTGGAGTTCGTACATTTTATACAGATGCCAACAAAGAAGGAAAGGCAGGTTACAAATCAGAAAATTTAAGTAAAGTGGTTCAAAGTCCGTATAATTCAGTGCAAAAATCAGAACTGTATGCTATTCTGTTGGTATTAATGGATTTTTCAGAACCTCTCAACATAGTAACTGACTCTCAGTATGCTGAAAGAGTGGTGTTACATATTGAGACTGCAGAATTTATCCCTGATGCTTCAGAATTAACTTCACTATTTATTCAATTACAAGATACAATCAGGAAAAGGAATCATCCTTTATATATAACTCACATTCGATCCCATACTGGTCTGCCAGGCCCTCTAGCACAAGGCAATGAAGAGATTGATAAATTATTGATAGGAAATGTGCTGGAGGCCTCAGAATTTCATAAAAAACATCACGTTAATAGTAAAGGTTTAAAAAAGGATTTTTCCATAACCTGGCAACAAGCCAAAGAAATAATAAAGAAATGTCCTACTTGTTCCTTCTACAATCAGACGCCATTACCAGCAGGATGTAACCCAAAGGGTACTCAGAGAAATGAAATCTGGCAGATGGACGTGTTTCACTTTGCAGAATTTGGAAAATTGAAATATGTACACCACACTATCGATACTTATTCAGGATTTCAATGGGCAACTGCTTTGAGTTCTGAAAAAGCTGATTCTGTAATCACTCATTTGCTAGAAGTTATGGCCATCATGGGTATACCTGCACAAATCAAAACTGACAATGCTCCATCATATGTCTCTGTTAAAATGAAACAGTTTTTTGCTTATTACAATATAAAGCATATTACAGGCATACCACATAATCCTACAGGTCAAGCAGTTATAGAAAGATCAAACAGAACTCTAAAGGATATGCTAAATAAACAGAAATGGGTAACAAAAACCCCCAGAAATAGACTGCATAATGCTCTTCTAACTTTGAATTTTCTGAATGCCAATGAGAAAGGAACAACAGCTGCAGAGAGACATTGGATAATAGAAAAAAACTACAGAATTAAATCAGCCTATATACTTTAAGGATGTGCTGACCTCAGAATGGAAACCAGGGTATGTATTACATTGGGGACGAGGTTTTGCTTTTGTTTCTACAGGAGAAGATAAGCTGTGGGTACCATCAAAATTGATAAAGGTTCGATTTGAACAAGAGAGACCTCTTAATTAGAGGAGGTGATAGTTCATCAACCAGCATGAACATCCAATTTAAACTAACTTGTATCAATAACACATGCCTTTTCATTTAATCAGATAATAACTTGTCAAAAGGAAACATCCCCAAAATTAGTCTTGGGGAAAGGTTTTTGTTTTTGTCTTTTAGGAGAATGAAGGTTAAGGAATCTGAAGAACACTGGACAAATGAGACAACTGAAGAAAAGGGACAAATCATCTATCCCAAGAAACAGAGTGAAACGGTGTATGGGTATATATTATCTAAAAAAATTTTATGTCTTCCTAAATGTTTGTTTCTGCTTTTCTCTAAAGATTTAACACTATTGGTCTTCTAACAGTCCCAGTTCAATTAAAATTTAAAGCTGACTTTGGAGTTGGAGAATGGCTCTCTCCTTCTTTAAAATCAAGCATGTTGTTAAAAGGAAAATGCAAACTCCCTGTATCATGCCAGAATAAGAGCCATTTCTGCTATGGTACAGGACAAAAGCAAAATTAATTAAGGGACTATTCTATTACTAATCTCAACTCTTTGATTCTATTCTGATTCTTTAAACTGTTCTCAAAGTATAAATTTTATATCAAAATTTACAAGATTAATATATATATATACATTTTAAACTTTGTTAAGATATGAATGGTCACATAGAGTACTAACTAATTCTAGAAAAAAGGCTAGCTGCATATATATATTTTTGTGTTCGAGTCTCTTATCAGTTTTCTGCAGGAAATCACGGCCTGGCCTAACATCAACTGAAGTCTCCAGAAAGAAGATGGGGCCCCACAACAACAACAATTCCACGTGGACAATAATAATATCATTAAGCTGACAAACATCATCCACAGATCAGCTTTGAACTACAAGGTGCTCAGAGCAAATTTGAGATGACTAGCTGAGATGATCCAGTCTCAAAGACTACTTGAATAAGGACTTGAGATAAACCCTCAACTTTGGCATTATACACAGACTGGATAATGAAGGATATAGTTACCTCTCCTAGAATTTGACAATTAACCTAAAATTTTTCTTTCAGGATAAAGAAAACTTCGCCCATACCCAGCAGGAAGCAATTTTAAGAATACGACGCCCACATTCCCAAAGAGGTGGTGTGGGGCGGGTGGTTTTTTGGTCTTTTTAATGGGTTTTGGGTCTGGGATAATTTTCAGTATTTAGGGAGGTTGGTTACAAGTTATTGTCAAGGGTTAAGAAAAAGGCTAAGCAAAGGAGATTAGATTTAAAGTTCTTGTTTAAAAAAAAAAAAGAGAAAGAAAGAAAAGAAAAAGACAATTACTAGTTTTAAATACTTTACATTGGATTGAATTGTTTTATATTGTACACAAATTTGAAACTGATATTGTTAGAAAATGCTATATGTATATTTCTAATTGTATTTATTCCATCCATTTAACAATGTAATGCAAATTTCTGATCCTTGAATGTTATTATTATCAACTATTAGGATATAAAGAAATGAAAGCTAGTAGTTAGACATTATCATAGAACTTGTAGTCATATTAGATATGTTTTAAAAATTGAGCAGAGATGTTTTAGACAGGTCATCTTCAAACCCTTCAGAGATCTACAGAATATGGCATTTAAAATGTTTTAATAACTTAGAAAATTTTTCTTTTTTGAGACATGTCGGCTCCTGGCAGTACCAATCTACTTTAGAGAAAATATGGGCATTGAAGAAACTGCATATGGAGTCAACTTTCATTCTGGCAAAAGTTAGCCACTGGACAACAAAGTATCCTCGAATCAACAGGACAAAATGGACAGACAGATCACGAAACAAGAGACTACTGATTCTTGCCAAAACAAGTGTGGTTATGGCTTTATCAAAAGGCATCTTCTGAGGCCAGGACAATATGGCCCCATCCCTGAAGTGGCCTTCGCATCCGGAAAAGGTACGGTGCCCTTTTCTTCGAAGGCAGCTTAACAGGCAGAGGGCCGATGGATTCTGTTGTACAATGGAACAGCAGCTGAAAGCTCATGCCTCTCAAAAGTAGACTGGCATTTAATAGAGGGATGTGGAGAAGAAGGGGATGCTGAGATGAAGCCATATATACACAGCCAAGAAGAATGGACAGCTGAATTAAAAAACTGTCAACAATTTCCAGAATTTAAAATCCTGAATCATGACAGGACACTAGTGGAATTCAGGTGTTTCTGGTACGTGGACTGCTCTCACCCAATGTGAGGTTGAACTGTTGACCTTGTGTACATCCTACTTCACAAATGAGTCTGTCAGATACACTAAGCCTATAGGCTGAAGATGATGCCCCAACACTGCGGAGAAACCTCAGGTGACTGCCCAGGCAGCTGGCTGTTTCTGTCAACTCACAAAATTTTTTTGGAAGTTGCTTGCATGCACTTCCTGTTTTTATTTTTGTTAGCTAATATTATTCCCTTCTTGGGTCTCTGAGGGAGTTGAAGATTAGTTAGTTATGGTTGAAGATTAGTTAGTTATAGTTGAAAATTAATTAGGATAGAAAGTACATTAGATACATTTTGGAATTATCAAAATAGGATAGATAATGGAATTATTTTCTCTGATTCGTCAAATACCTGTTTAGGTATTTATTACTTGTATATATTGTATATAGTTATTGTACTTTTGTATATAGTTTTTCTTTTGTTAGTCATAACCTTTTGCTTTTTTTCTTTTTATTAAAATAGAAAAGGGGAAATGTGGTGGTAATCTAATTGTATTGAAATATTATTTTGATTTGTACTGAAATATTAATTCGATTGTCTGTTAATAAATAAAGTTGTCTGGGGGTCAGAGCTATTAGAGCCATAGCAAGAGTGTGGCGCTGGTGGCACACGCCTTTAATCCCATAGATATCTGTGTGTTCAGGGTCAGAGCTATTAGAGCCATAGCAAGAGTGTGGCGGTGGTGGCACACGCCTTTAATCCCATAAGATCTCTGTGTGTTCAGGGATACAGCCAGCATTGGAGACATATGCCTTTAAGACCTAGGGGGCTGTACATTCAGACAGTGACGAGGCAGTCATGTGTTTGGGTTTACAACCAATGAGAAGGCAGAACAACATACTTTAAAAATACGAACCGACAGGAAGTAGGTCTCTTTTCGCGAAGCTGGGACAGCAGGAGGAAGGGTGAGATTTTAGCTCTGAGCTCTGACTTCTCGGCTTTCTCTTTTACATTGTTTCTGTGTTTCTTATTTAATAAGACGGTTGGTTACATCTACAGTATGTCACTATGGGGGGGGGGGGGGGCGGTGAGGTCTCATATATGCTCAGTTCACTTTCTGTTGCCTGCAAGCCAAGATATAGGACTCTCAGCAATTCTCCAGCACCATGCCTGCATGCCGCCATGTCTCACCATGATGATAATGGACTAAACCTCTGAAAATGTGAGCCACCCAGTTAAATATTTTCCTCTGTGAGAGCTGCCATGGTCATGGTGTTTCTTCACAGCAATAGAAGTCCTAACTAAGACAGCATGCAATACACACACAGACAAAAAATATCACGTTATCTGTAGCTACAACAATTGGCTAGAAAGTGAATTCTCAACTGTGGCTGTCTCTAGGAGGTAGGAGAGTGAAGTCTTTATTTGCAGTTCTAGTTACTGTATTCATCTTGCACATGTGAAATACATACATCACTTAATAAGGAAAATAACTTTATCAATAGTAGAAAAATGCATTCATTATAATGATTAAAGTGAAAGAAGGATGAAAAGGAAGAAATTGCTCAGAAAAAGTACCTTCAGAAGTTTTGGTTTTGTGTATGTTCTTTGTTTTTCCTTTGTGGTACCGAGGATCAAATCCAGGATGTACTCTAGCACTGAGCCACAGCCCTGGCTACTTCAATTTTTAATTGATCCATAAAAATATAAAAGTTTTACATGTCAATGGGACATAATGTGGTGTTTTGAGATATGTCTACATCTTGTAATCAACCATGTTTGCAATTCTTCTCAGATATTTATCATTTCTTTACAGCAAAGGCATTCAAACTCCTTTATGTTTTTGAGACACACAAAGTCACCATCCATTATAGTTACCCTTGAAACTTCTTATTCCTATCAACTTCAGCTCAGTGCCTATTGATCAACTTTTCCCCACCCTCCCACTCAACCTGAGCCTTTGGAAACCACCACTCTATTCCCTAATTCTGTAAGATCAGTCTTTTCATAGTCTATATGTGAGTGAGAACCTGCAATGTTAGTTTGTCTATCCATGCGTAGCTTCTTTCACTGAGCATAATGATCACCAGGATCCATACATGTTGTAATGACAGTGCTTCACTGTCTTTTAAGGCTGAGTAGTATTCCATTGTGTGTGCATAGCAGATTTTCATTTTCCATCTACTAGCTGGCGAACACTTAGTTGATTCAGTATCTCTGCTACCGTGAATGATGCCGCAATGAACACCCGAGCATAGATGTCTCTTTGATGTGCTGATTTCATTTCCATTAGATACACACCCAAAAAGCAGGGCATCACTAGGTCATACAGTAGTGCTACTTTTACATTTTGGAGGAAGAACCTTCATACTTGTTTCCATAATGGCTGTACAAATTTCCATTTTTCTGAACTGTGTGCAAGGGTTCCCTTTTCTCCACATCATTACCAACACTGCTTGTCTTTTATCTTCTCCATAATAGCTGGAATTGTGGTTTCAATTTGCATTTCTCTGATGACCAGTGATGTTGAGTATTTTCTCATATACCACTAGGCATTTGTATGTCTTCTGAGAAATGTCTGTGTAGGTCTACTGTCCACATTTTTAAATTGGGTTATTTGGGTGGGTTCTTGGGGAAGGATATTATTGAGTTTTTGTAATTCCTTATATAACCTGATTATCCACCTTTTGTCAGATATAGGGAACTTAGTAAAATTGTCAATGATAATGTCCTTTATAAAAGCTGAAGTTGTTACTGACAATATGAGAGTCACTTCAGGTTTGGAGAATACTGTAAGGAGACATGAGCTGAAACAGCTAGAGATGGGGAGTAAACCGCCACCCCCAACAGCTCTGGAAAGCACTGGGACATCGTCACAGAATCAAAGAAAGAAAATGGCCAGTGAGATGGCAAAGGAAAGCTAGAAATCAAAAAACAAGACCCAAATAGCATGAAGCCAGATTTTTTTCAATTCAAGAAGGTTCTCTATCTACTAAGGACCATTCGCCCAGCTTCCTACATCACCACCCACACTCCCTGTTTCTTCTCCCTTGCAACACTGAACATGAATGAGAACATTGATTGGAGTTGATAATAACCCCTGGGAGGAATGGATTTTTTCCTCAAGTAAAAGCCTAAAGACGTTTTCAGAACTTTGGGGAATATCCCATACAGATGGGCAGGGATGAAAATAATACAAAATGAGAAGTGTGGGGTGGGTTGTTGGTGAGCAAAGCCAGTAAGGTAGAAGATGTGAGGCCCCAATTAAACATTCCATTCCACAACGGCCAGCTAACCCATTCTCTTCATTTTCCCACACCCTATGACAGGTATCATGGACCATAAAGGAGTATATGATGCTGGCTTTCATAGGGGTGTATTTCATACAAGTATGACACCATCCCCCCCCACACACACACACAAGCTCCCCTTCCACTCTCCACCGTGCATTGTCCCAGCCCAGTCTGCTGTGTCTGGCAAGTTCCTAGGACAGTCCATTTATGGAAAGGAAGAGGCACAAACCCACCAACAGACAAGAACTATAACCAGAGGGACAGACAGAGCCACCCACAGACAGAGGCACAGGCACGCAAGCACGCGGGCGCACTGACACAAAGACGCAGCCAGACACAGAACCAGACCCACGGAAAGGCTATTCATCCAACAGAGACAGACACCCCAGGCCCCGAGGCCTGCGACACAGGTAACCCCAATAGCTGTGCCCCAGTCAAGTTCCCACTTCAAGCTTTCCAACACTCATTCATCCACAACTCCTTGGTCCTAGATCACAGCCTACGATCTGCAATGCCACCTCATTTTAAATTCTTCAAAATGAGCAAAAGAGGATATTTTTAATTTTGAGAACTATAAAGTCACAAGTTTATGCACTTAACTGCGTCATCTGCATTCACAAATCTTTTATCTGTTGCTTTTACGACGATGGCTCATATCCCAACTCAAATGCAAATTGTACAATTCAGTCTCTTCCGCCCCTCATACCTATCTAGGTCTCTTCCAGCCCTGCAAGAATCATTTTCAGATGAATGAAATAAACAGCCAGACGCTGGGATGGTATGCAGTCCCCAAGTCCCAGCAGACATCACTACCCTGTGTGGCTATGTGTGGCATGTGGCTCTGGGGAGCAGTTTATGTCCTAAGAACAACCTGTCACCCAGTGCTACTCTTGCATAGAAAGGGCAATTAACAGCTGGCAGCATTCTCAAATGTTACATGAGTTGAAAAGGCAGACTCCTGGAAATTTAGTGGTCACATTGTCATCAAGGTCAAATGGCCCTCCCAGTATAAAAATTCACAGTCAGCTTAACTGTAGTGCCTTTTTTGAGGCCTTGATCATGATCTTAACTTTTTTCCCATTTTTATAGAAGTAAAAACACTTGATTTCCTACTCTGTGGTATGTGCCCTGAATTTATATCTTACCTGTTATAAACAATCATTTGAGCAACAGGAAAAATAAATATCTCTGCATATCCTTTGAGTGATCTTCAGTAATACTCAGTTAATTTGTAAGAAACCCGAAGAAATTCTAGTTCATACTATCTTTCCCGATTGATTTTGGGAATTTATTAAGCTTATTAATATATAAAAATAAGTCCTCACTTCTACATTTTAAATTCAGTTAGTAATTTTTAATTTCATTTCCTGAAATTTAAGTTACCAAAGTCAACAGTAGATATGTTACCAAAATGTTAGATAGAAAATTCCAGAAATAAACAAGTCATAAGCTTTAAACTGTACCCTATTATTAGTAGCAAGACAAAGTCTTGCACTATTCCACTCCAATCTGCTAAACCTGCCAAGAATACAAACCATCCCTTTGTCTAGTGTTTCCACACTGTATATACTACCTGCCCTTCAGTCACTCTGTAGCAATTTTAGATATCAGGTTGATTTATAGATATCATGTACCTTATACAGATTCAAGTAACCTTGATTTTACTTAACAATAGCCCTAAAGTCTAAGAGAGATGATGCTGGCAATTCTGATATTTCAAAGATAAGTTACAATGTACTTCTTTTATGTGAAAAAGTAAAGCAACATTCACATAATTTCTATGACAGTATATGTTTCTAAATGCTCTATTTTTTTTTTTTTTTGAGCTGAGGACCGAACCCAGGGCCTTGTGCTTGCTAGGCAAGCGCTCTACCACTGAGCTAAACCCCCAACCCCTAAATGCTCTATTTTATTACTGACATTAATCAGTACCCAAATTATAAATTAAACTTTATTACAGATATGTATGTATTATGCATGTATATATGTTGGGAAAAATAAATGTTATATAGAGTCTGATACTAGCTGCATTTGCAGACATCTATTGGGGTCTTGTCTTGGAATATTATTCCATAGAAATGAGGGGCTACTGTATTCTCAAACTATAAAGAAAGTCTAAATGATGTCACCAAACATAATTGCAAGGGCCACCCTATTTTCCAAAGGTTGCCCTCCAAATCTGGCCAGACCTGCCAGTAGACCATCTATATGCAAATTTATCCATGCTGCCTTCTGACAGGGTAGGTAGTGAGTAAATCTACAACTCAACAGAGGCACCCTCCCCAAGAAAGTCTCTTTGTCTAGTATGGTCACAGAATTTTCCTTAAGAATTTGTTATCTACTGGGCTTGGTGGCACATGTCTTTAATCCCAGCACCGGAGGCATGGGCAGGCAGATCTCTGTGAGTTCCAGAACAGCCAGGGATATATACTGAGACCCTGTCCCACCCCCAAAAGAAAGAGAAAAGAAAAGAATTTGTCACTTGTCTAAAGAAAAAACTTCTGCAATCAATGCTTACCCTGCCCCCTCCATTTCTATCAGCCTTATGGAAATAAAGTGCCACGTCACTGTCAACAGCTCCAAACACACCAGGAAAGCAGATGCCACATGGAACATTTCTTTCCTGTTCAGTTGGCTTCTAAACAAATCCAGATATTGGGTGTACTTGATTTGCTTCCATTGACTGCTTTTAGTAAGCCCATAAGCCTTTTCTGGAAAGTTTTACCTCACATTTTCATCTATTGATTTAAACATCATGCCTTGTTCCATGTTTCTCCTGAAATATTAGCACTATATCTTAACCTGACATGCCAGCTTACTCTAAGTCATTCATTACTGGGGAAAATTTAGTGTGAACATTAACTCTAAATGGAAAAATTAGCTGTATTAGTCCAGTGTCAACTCCAGTCCATTAATAAACCACACAATGAATTAGCTCTGGATCCATTTGGAAAACCTGGGCCCTGGATGTCCCCACTCGGCAGCTCAGACATTGCTGCAGCTCTGCTCTGTGTCGATTCATGCTTTACAGAGATGCAACCCCATTCATGCTTCTTAATGGCCCAAAGGCACTAAAAATTTGGCTTAAGTGGCCTTCAAGAAAATTACCTTCTCTATTAAAGCTAGGAAAGCATCTTAGAAGCTATGTTTTCACTGCAACCACTATACTATCGAAATATTTGCAAGCTACTTCACATTTATTATCCCCTCATTGATATTTAATAATTCTACCCTGTGCAAACTGGCAAGAGCAAGATGCTGCCCTTACCCTACAGTGTCTGCAGGGAGTACTGCTAATATTTAGCACAAACGTGACTAATCCAAAGGTTAATCAAACATGGCAAGAATTCATTCCTCCCCCAAAGAGTTGCTATTTCCTTTAGCTTATAGGAAATACAGACCTCAGGATACACTTTCTTCAAAATGACCCCGAAGCCAGAGCTCTTGAAATAGCATATGCTTATAAACCTCAATATATCTAAGCCATAATGGCATTGCAATATTGGCAGAAATCTGACACAGACATGGTATGTGGCCTGGGCTGATATGTCCTTACTCAAGCAACGTAGTAGGGCCTACAAGAAGATGCTAGGGGAGAAATGAAAGCAGAGGGCAGGGCTCTGAATGGAGCACCTTTGGTAGTGAGCTTGCTTTGCATGCATGAGACCCTGAGTTCAGTCTACAGCACCCGAAAAAGGAGAGAGAGACAAAGAGACTAGGAAAGGGAAGGCATACAGGGCAATACTGCCCCATAGGTGCAACTGTCCCCAAAAGGGCGGGGGGGGGGGGGAGGCTAAGGGGTGAGTTATCCACTAAGCACTGAGGTCGCTTGGTCCGAGGACAATAGAATTAGATCTAAATCTAGCATGATAGCCTGGCTTTTGAGCATCCCTCCCCCTTTTCACAGATGCCCTTGTCATTCTGCATATTTTAACATTCTTCTGATTTGCGCCAAACTACCAACCACCTGCCACCAAAATCTGTACTGAAACAGCACACAGCCACCACCACGACTGGAAAGACCCATTAAGAGAGCACTCAATTCACCGGAGCCACTGTGGTAGCTTGTGGGGTGGACAGGTTCTAGGGCTGGTCATCTGCTGCCCTGTGTGGTGGCCTTATGCATGAGGTCCCTGAAGCCACGATACATGACCATCACTCTACTACTTGCTGTTACCTCCTTGTGTGAGAAATGGATTAAACGTCTATGCCCATGGTTGGCCGAAAGAGAGAGAGAGAGAGAGAGAGAGAGAGAGAGAGAGAGAGAGAGAGAGAGAGAGAGAGAGAGAGAGAGAGAACTTAAACAAGCACTAAACCCAAAGGAGAATCAAGATTCTCGGGGTCCCAACCCTCATCAGCTCACATCATTTGCTCTTTAGTCTTTGGAGAGTCAAAACCGAAGTCCTGAAAAACACATTTCAAGGAAGCACAGTCCACCCCCATTTCGTTAAGGACTGCAGATCCCACTAGCAACCTACTGAGACTGCTTGCTACAGAGCCCAAAGGGAGGCTCAGGGACACAGCAAGGGGCCACAGGGATCCTTCTGGGAAAGCTGCCCTGTCCTAACAAGAGAGGAAAAGAGGAAGTCAACACACAGAGTCAGGGCTTAAAGGATAGAAATGTTCAGGGCAGCCCCATGGGAACCAAAATACACCTGCTAGCTCACTTTCTGGAGCACCTTCTAGACCAATGGTTCTCAATCTTCCTAATGCTGTGGCCCTTTAATACAGTTCCTCACGTTGTGGTGACCCCCCCAACCATAAACTATTTTAGATGCTACTTTATAACTGTAATTTTGCTACTGTTATGAATCATAATGTAAATATTTTGTAGATATAGGTTTGTCAATGGGGTCACAACCCCAGGTTGAGAACCGTTGCTAAGCCCTAAGGACCTGGGTCTGTTCTCCCTAAATTCTCCATTTCCCAAAATGACTCAATAACCACATTTCCACTACTAGAAATACAATAGCTCTCCCTTATCAGAGGAGTATGTTCCACGCCTCCAATGAATACTCAAAATCAGGAATAACACCAAATCCTATATATTCTGTGGTATTCCCATACAATGGTATCTATGACAGAGTTAAATTTCTGATTTCAGCTCAGTAAGAGATTACTGACAGTAGCTAATATAAAATAGCACAATTATAACAGACCGGACTAAAAGTGTGGTGTTTAAGGCACATTATTCAGTAAATTCAGGATTCCTTGAATACAAGTACTATGAATCCACAACAGGCAATCTGATAATCAATACCACAGTGACTAATGGGGAGATAGCAGCATATACAGTGAGAATAAGCTGGACAAAGGGATGATTCATATCCCAGGCAGGATGGAGCAGGATGGAGTGGGATGGTGTGAGATTTCATCATGCAACTCAGAATGGCATGCAATTTAAAATTTATGAATTGTTTATTTCTGGAAATTTCCATTTAATATTTTCAGACCATAGTTGACCACGGGTGAATGGAGTTACAGATGGGGGGTTATAGTAATTTGAATGAGCTGCTGTTCGTTCTTTACTGAAGGGCCTCTCTGAAGCCTCCTTCACAGAGGCAGGGGAGAGAACAAGCACCCCCACCCCCACTCCTGTGCAGAGCACTGCATCCAGGGTCTGGACAGGACCCCTGGCCTGCAAACCTTCACATGTACCAGTCCTCCAGCATGCTGCGCCTATCTGGAAGTAATTTCAGGGGAAGAGAAGCAATATGGAGCAGTCTATGTCAGTTCTCAAAGTGGAGAGTCACTGTTGGTGGGAATATAAAGGACTCCAGCCACTACGGCAATCAGTACAGAGATTCCTCAAAAGCCTGAAACCAGAACTACCATATGACCCAGCTACAACACTCTTGAGCAGATATCAAAAGGCTTCTAAGGCAGCATATTTGCACATTCATGTTTACTGATGTACTACTATTCACACAATAACCAAGATAAGAAACTCACCATCAACAGATCGATGGGAAAACGGCACATACACTATTCAGCCATAAGAAGTGTAATTGTGTGATTTGCAAGAAAGTGGATGAAACTGGGGAGCATCACGTTAAGCAAAATAAACTAGACTCAGAAAGATTAATATCCTGTTTTCCCTATATGCAGAATCTAGAGATGTATAGGGAAACATACACACCATAAAAGTAAAAGGATGACTATTTGGAGGAGTCAATGGGACAAAAATGTAATGGAGGAAAGGCAAATAGTATATGTTTTCTCTCATATGTGAAATCTAGATTTAAATATATGTATATGTGACATGAAAGCAGGAGGGGGACTATTTGAGAGGAAAGAAGGGGACCAGCAAGAGAAGAAAGGAAGGACAAGGTGGGAGGGTGGGAGCAATAGGGAGGTAAATGTGAGTAAAGTATAATTATATATGTGTGTGTGATACATATCAATATATATCATATATAACATATACCAATATTACCAATATATATGATATATATCAATACATATCATACATAACATATACCAATATTACCAATATATGATATATATCAATGCACATATATAACATATATCAATATATATGATATATATCAATACATATAATATATAACATACACCAATATATACAATATATCAATACATATAATATATAACATATACCAATATTACCTATATATGATATATGTGTATATATATATATAGTTTATGTATATATATCAAAACAAAGCTCATTAGTTTGTATAATAACTAAAAAAAATAGTTGTAAACCAGCAGTAGCAGCATGGGCAGAACTAAATAGTAGAAGTTTGGGGAAGAAAGAACAGATGAGAAAGTTATCATGAGCAGACCCAGTTCTTTGGCCCTTTTATAGATCATACTGATACTGAAGCACGGGGTTCCCCTGGGTCTAAGGATTTGAGTCCAGCCTACGTGATATAGTGAGACCTTGTCTCAGAACAACTCTGCACTTCCTTTGTGGTGCTAGTTTCCTTCATTAATTTGTTTCACTCAATGAAACCACTGCTTAAGGAAATGAGAGGAGAATTAACCAGGTGCTCTCACAGCTCTGGTTAGGGACTAAGATTTCCCATGATCTACTCAGCTTTGGGTCCAGTTCCCAGAAAAAAAAAATGGTGCTTTAAATGACTGGCTTCACTAATCAGCATATCTGTGCTTCCTAAATTTTAGCAGTGCATCTAGTATTGTTCAGAAATCCTAGAAGTGGAATCAATATCTCCATAGACATCAAACTGTACATAGACATTTACATACAAAGATGATGATCATACTTTTTATTATTTTGAAGGGCAAAATAGAAAGAAAATCCAGCATCTGTCATGAAATGGATAGTTAAATAAGATGTGGAATGTTCTTACACTGAGATTTAAAGTGTTCTCAGAAAAGATGTTATGATTTAGGGGGAAATGCCCGTAACATGTTAAGTGGACAGGGGATCAATATAGTAGATAGCACAGCAATTGCCTAGGATGTCTTTAAATGTGATTTGGCATGCCTGGAGCCTGGCTAGACCTGTGTTTCCAACAGATTTGGGGCGACAGGATAGTATTTCTTTGTATTTAGCAATTAGGAAGGGATGTTTTTAATTTAAATAAACTTTATAAGAAATATGTCCCCCAAAAGGCAGATCTACAAAAACATGCAATAAGTAACTGACCTGGGAATAGGAATAAAAATTATAAATGAGTATGGAAGATATCATCCAATGATGTTCTAAAGCGTTTTATGGTAATTGTGCATATGAATAAAATTACTAATAAAACCATATACTTGAATGAATTATGTAATATTTAAACATGCTTCCAGAAATATTCTTCTAAAAGATTTTTAAATGACCAGGAAGATTTTTTTAATGCTCACATAGCACTTCTAAAGACACTGAAGAATTTTAAAACAATACTTTGGGTTACAAGAAATAGGGAGTTAGTATTTAATGGGTTTATTTTCAATTTGAGAAGGTGAAAATGTTTTAAAGAAAGACAGTAATGTTGGTTGTACTATAAATATACTTACTGCCACAGATCTGGTCACTCGAAAATGGTTGGAATTGGGCCTGGGAAGTTTGCCCAATGGTTAGCGCACTTGCTGTGCAAGCATGAGATGGAGCTTGGATCCCCCAAAATCCATGTAAATGCCAGATGGCAGTCCACCTGTAATTCTAGGCTTGGAAGGTGGAGACAAGATATCTCCAGAGCAAACTGGCTAGTAAAACTAGTAATATTGGTGAGATCTGGGTTTGAAACACCCTGCCTCAGTGAACAAGGTGGTCAGCTCTAAACACATATATATAAGAGAAACACTAAATGAACTCCACCGGTTGTACTTATAACTTTATACAACAATTTTTATATGTAGTAATAATAAAGAAGGAGGCATAAATTTAAGAAGGGGTAAGGGCATTGGTGGAGTTGGAGGGAGGATAAGGAGAGAGAAAATTATCTAAATACGGTACTTATATGAAACTCTCAAAAATAAAATATTTTTTAAAAAGGTAGAAGAGCAATTGAGGATGATTCCTGAATAAAACCTCAGTCTCCATATGCACATGCATGCATGTGTGCACTCACACATGTGCACCCACACATGCAAAAGCATTCATATATATATATATATATATATATATATATATATATATATATACATACATACACCATTTGCAAAAGAAAATAATCAGAATAAAATTTATAAGTATTTTACCACAATAATAAATAAATAAAACAAGCACAAACTATTTTTGACATCTTGCCAATGAAGATTTCTTTCCCTTGTACTTCCTGCTCAAGGCTCAGATGACATCCCAGCATTGTCACAGTAGTAGGGTGACTAGAAATGCCCTTAAACAGATAACTGCAATATCCTCCCTAATTCCCAGAATCTAGAAATGGGACCTTATCTGGAGAAAGGGTCTTTACACATACATTTAAAGAGCTTGGGATGAAAAGAGCATTTTGAATTATCTAGGCAATCCCTAAATTCAATAACAAATATCCTCATGGAAGACACACTCCAGAGAAGATATACACAAGAAAGTGAAGGATGGAGGTAGGGCTGGAGTGGCATACAAGCCAAAGAAGTCAAAGAAAGCCAGGGGCCAGCAGAGGTGGGGCACATCAGTTTGCTTTCTATTGCTATGATAAAACACTGACCAAAGCCAGTCTGGAGAAACAAGGGTTTATTTTATCTTTAATTTCCAGGTTAACAGTCCATCACTGAGGGAAGTCAGGGCAAGAACTCAAGGCAGGAACCTCAAGACAGGAAATAAAGCAGAGACCATGGAGGAAGGCTGCCTACTGGCTTGCTCACTACCTTTGTTATATAGCCCAGGTCCCTCTGCTTTTTTACACAACCAAGGGTCCACTTCTCAGGGGGAGCACCACCCACAATGGGTTGGGCCCTTCCACATCTATCAACACTCAAGAAAATGTCCACACACATTTTCACAGACCAGACTGATGGAAACAATTCCTTAGTTGTGATTCTCTCCTCCCAGATAACGTGTAGGTTTGTGTTAGGTTGATGACAATGAATCAGCATCCTGGGAGAAGCCAGGAGCACTGCTTTCCCTAGAATACTTGGAGGTCACCTTGGTTTGGGACTTTTGGCCTCTGGACCTGTAAGACTCTTGTTGTGTCCAGCTTATGGAATTTAGCCCAGGAAACAAAACCCCCCTCCAATGGGACTCCAGTGATGTTTCCATCAAAATCTCCACTCAGATCCCAGGTCACACCCCCAAGACAGCCAGGACTCAGTAGCCATGGTAGTGGGAGTAGAAGGGAAAAACGGAAAACCTGGCGTGCAGACATCGAACAGAGAGCCCCACCTCAACCCTGTGTCCAGTGGCACACACTCTGTAGACACAGTAGCTGGGGAGGCAGGAGGATCACTGGAGTGCAGAAATTTCAGACCAGCTTGAGTAACACAGAAAGACTAGGTCTTCAAAAAGGAAAACTATACCACGGCTGGGGGAAAGCTCTCAGTCAGCAAAGTGCTTGTTCCATAAGCATGAGGGCCTGAGCTGGATTTCCAGAAGCCACGTTTAAAGAAATAATGAAAGCTAAGCATGGTGGCATGCTCTTGTGGTCATGATGCTGGGTAGGCAGAGACAGGTGGATCCCTGAGGCTCTCTCTCTCTCTCTCTCTCTGGCCAGTCAGCCTAGACTAATTGCTGAATTCCAGGCCAGTGAAAGACCCTGTCTCAAAAAACATGGTGGAGAGTACCTGGGCAATGACCTCTAGAGCTTGTCCTATGCTTTCTACATGTACACACACAAATATGAACATGTAGCCACAAGCATGTGCACCCACAAACACATGAACACATACACACATAAAAAATTAATTTTAAAAAACTAACCCCCACAACGCAAAAACACTACCAAAGCAGAGAGGCCACAGAATGTTTTTCAAGACAAAATTTTTCTGGAGACCCTTCTGGACATTCTGTAATATATCAACAGATTCAAAGGCCATCTGAAAGAATGCCTTTCCACAGCACAGCTGTTCTATGCCACTGTCCTGTCATCATTCTAACAGCTCTACTGTCAAGGGACCCTTGCTACCACGAGGTTCTGTCACACTGATCTCAGCTGTCTCCCTAACTGTTTGCAACAGTACAGCATGCTGGTTTGCCAGCACCCTCCGACAGTCAAGGCGGATTTCCCCAGTTTAAAAAGCCTGCAGTTTTAGATTATTTTTCACTAATGGTACATAGAGTGTTAGATATTAGAGTTTTGAACTAGTTTTGGAAAATGAGGATTGAAAATCAGACCAGTGTTATCTGAATGCCTGTTTTTATCCACTAACTCACCTTAGAAAACAAATGCGTGCAAACCTTGCACACACACACACACACACACACACACACACACACACACACACACACACAAATACTAAACTGTCACCTAATTGAACTACTTCTGGGGCTGGACATTTGTAGCTGAAATAAACTGTATCCATGGCTTTAGTTTTCTATTCCAAGTACATCATGCAACCAATTCACTGTTTCCAATTTTCCAAGGGTTACTCCAAGACATTAGGGAACTCAATTTCCAAGAGTCTTGGCTTTCAAAAACTAGCAGGATTAATAAATCCTTCTACTGGAAAATCCAGGCCACTATGTTCCCCAAATGGGTTGAAAATGAACCCAGATCAATTATTTGACAACCATCTGGTTGCTAACAGGAGACTTTTGGAAACCAGGCTCAAAATAAAAATGCACAAACTGGCACAAAGTTCAGCAAATCAATGAGATTTAAAACCCAGATCACATCTCCTCCAATACTTTCTAGCCAGCATTTTAATCTCTAATTCCAGAACCTTCATCTTCCTTAGCTGTTTATTATTTTGACTCTTTGTCCTGTGATATCTTTCACTCAAATCCTTTGTGATGATGATGTTGAGAGGAAGACTGTTTTCTATCCCTCTGTATCCAGAGGATGTGGTACGTAATGAAGCTATTCTTTAAATAGTTTTTAGGTGGTAACTTTTCTATTACACAAAGAATATTACCGCTACATAAAGAGGATGTCCCAAACCCAAACTGTTAAGAAATGCTATATTCTGAGACAGTTCGATTTGTGAGTGATCTCTTCAAAAATCTGTGTCTTATCCCTCAACTCATCAGGTCTTCAAGAGAGTCTGAAATTTTCATCGTCAGATTTAATAATGGACTCAAACAATACCGGAACCAAAGGGATCCTAAAATGTCATCTGCTTCAACTCCCTCATTACCCAGACACCACAGCAAGTGTTTCCTGAGTGTCCACCCCACACTAAGCACTGTTCCAGGTGACAGGCAAGGGAAGGCAACACCCCACCCCTGTGACCCCATCTCTCTAAATCCATGACCTCACGTAGTAAGAAACAGACTTCAATACAAAAGCTCTCAGAGGAAAGGGGGTCCTTGGTCAAGAGTAGGGCGGGGGCAAAGGCTGTTTTGTCTAACCTGAACTATTTGGTACAAGCATTTTTAATCTGGACAAGCATGCTGGTACACACCTCTTATCCCAGTACTTGGGAGGCTGAAACAGAAAGACTGGCATAAGTCTGAGGCCAGTCTGGGCTACAAAGGGAGTTCCAGGCCATCCTGAACAACACCCTATCTCCAAAAAACAAAAAAAAGGGTTTCTGAAACAGCTCAGTCATTTGTTGTTATCACTGATGAACCCTATCGTGCTAATACATTGTGACTGGAATGGCATGGAATTTTTTTAACTATAAAGCTTTATAAAAGGTAGTTCTCCAAAATGTCCATTAACTGATAAATGGATACATAAGGCACTGAGTGCCCATAAACTATTACTCATCCTTAAAAACAAAGTACATCCTGTCACATGCTACAGCATGGATGAACCCAGAGGATGCTCTGTTAAATGAAGTAAGCCCAGCCCAGAAAGACAAAGCCTACTATGATTCTGCCTGTGTGGTATTCAGAATCAGCAAGTTTACAGAAAGCAGAATTTTGGCTAGGGGCTAGCGTACAGAACAGGGGTTGTTCAGTGGATACAGAGTTTTGGTTTTGCAGGATGAGAAAGTTCTAGAGATTAGAGGCACAAAAATTCACAGAATACACATCATACTACTGAACTGTACACTGAAAATAGGCAAGATGGTAGACTTTATATTGTGTGTATTTTATGAATTTTAAAAATTTAAATCAAATCAGATGAGCTTAATGAAACAAGCCAATTTCCATTTAAAAGAGGAGGGAGCTTTTATCACCCCAAGCATCAACCTACTTGTATGCCTGGGGCCAGAGTGAAACTTGGGAGGCCAGAGTAGTAATTCTAAACATAGATTTGTGTCCTTATCTGAAATGCTTAATACTAGCACTACTTCAGATTTTCTAATATATATAAAACAAAATGTGTTTGGGATGGGGCTGGAGTCTAAATACAAAATTCATGTATTTTTTTTACAGGATAGTCAAATTTATTTCATAACAAACTTTGTTGGGCTTCATTTATGTTTTATATACTCCTTATGGCCATAGCCTGAAGGAAACTTTACATATTTTTAGTGCACCTGCAAATGATTACTTGTCACATGAGGTCAGTGGAATTTTCCACTCAATGCATCACAGTGGTACTCAGAAAGTTTCAGATTTTTAAGAATTTTATATTTCAGATTTTCAAACTAGGGAGGCTCAACCTTGAATATAACCAGAAAGGCATCTGTCTTCCAAATAGTGGAGATCAGCAGATAGGGGATGGACACAAAAGAAGGAGGCCCGCTAAGTCTGAAATGATTACTGAGGGGAGATGAGAGGTACAAGGTGCTTCCTTTAACTACGTTCCCTATTCAGTATCTGTTTGAAACATTTCTAGTGGTGATTAAAAAAAAAACAACAGAAAGCTAGTCAAGAGGCTGCCATTCTCTAGACATTCTCTAGACAAAGGAGGAGCTTGTCTGATGTTGGTTATTCTTATTCATTATGTCCCAGCCACACAGAGAATTTGAAACATTCAAGTGAACTTAAGAGTAGCAATAATGTGACCAAATCATTTTGTCATCATACCTTTCATTTTTAACTTTTCAGATAGAATACGTTTATACCATTCAAATCACATACACCCAAATAGTAAAAAACAGACAGAAAGACACACACACACACACACACACACACACACACACACACACACACACACACACACACTCACTCACTTCTAGCTCTCATTCCCTTATCTCAGTACTCTTGGGAAATTACTACTACCATGCCTAATTACTGGTTTCTTTAAGCAGCTTCTATACACTAGCCAGTCCCTCACAATACCACACACCTTTCTTCTCTCTTAACACAGTTGGGAGATCTTTCCATATTGGTAAAATGCATCATTTTTTCTCTTTTGTTTTTGGTATGTGCATGAGTGTGCATAACGTATGTGTGACATATGTGCATGCATGTATAGGGATGCACACATCCATACACACATGCGGAGGTCAGAGAAGGGCATTGGGTGTACTGCTTTTACCACGTTCCTTGAGACGGGGTCACTCACTAAACCTGGAGTTAGGTTGGCAGACAGGAAACCTCAGGGATCCTCACATCTCCACCTCCCATAGCACATGCTACCACACCTAGCTCTTTCTGTGGGTGCTGGGGATTGGAACTCAGGACCTCATGCTTATGCAGCAAGTATTCTTCCCACTGAGCATCTCCCCAGGACCTTTCATTATTTGTTCTAATTGTAGAGATTACCATTATATGGATGCAGTATAATTAATAGATGCCAAATAGCCACACACGTGTGTGGTGATATTTTATTTGTGCACCCCAATAAAGCTTATCTGAAGATTAGAGGAAAAGGCCAGCCACTGTATTAAACATAGAAGTCAGGCAATGGTAGCACACGCCTTTAATCCCAGCACTAAGCATGAAGGTCTGGAGTTTTGTACAGACAGACAGGAAGTGATGTAGCTGGGCAGAGAGAGGAAGTAAGAAGGCAAAAACATACAGGTGTGGGTATACAGGAAGTAGGTCTCTCTTTGGTTGAGAATTTCCTAGGGTAAGAATGTGGCTGGCTTCTTTCTGCTTCCCTGATCTCTCAGTTTTTACCACAATATCTGGCTCTGGGTTTTTTATTAATCAGACAGTTTAGCAAGTCGTCTTACACATGTGTAATGTTTCCAATATTTTTCCACCATACACACCTTGTGAAGAAAACTAACTTTCTTAAAACAAGATAGTTGGGTATAGTGGTCCACACCTATAACCTCAGCATCTCAAAGGCAGGCGCAGGACAAGGAACTCACTGTTAGTATTGGCCACATAACCAATTCAAGGCCAGCCTATTTCAAACACAAAGCAAACAGGAGAAATCAAAACAGCTCACTATATACCACAACTTAATGATGTCATGGTAGTATGACCTTAAACTGGTATTCTCTCATCTCTTCTGGACCCTCTGACTCATAAAGTACAATCCCAGCTATGTTGTACTCTTCTACAAAGCCTTTCGAGAGCATTTTGTCCCACAACAAGTGCCAATTCCTCCTTTCCACACGACACACTTTCACACAGTTGGTCTTACACAGTTGCCTGTTTTTCACTTGTCTGATATGAACTGCGCCATGCTGGAGACCACAGCTATAGCCTATACTACTGCATTTTGCATATTACGTAGCAGCTATAATGAGAGCATGCTCAGTAAATGCTAATTGACTAGCATTAGTAAGCACCGCCCTTGCTCAAGATTCACAAGGGATTTTTTTTTTAACCCACATGTCCCTCAAAGAAAGTTCTAGCCAGTTTTGCCCTTAGAATTATCATCAAATCATAATCAAAGTGTGATTCAATGCCAAAAAAAATCTAAATCCAACCAATAGAATCCTCTTGGCATGCTCTATACACAGAACAGGAAACATCATGACATTCGGAAGGTGCCCGACATCCCAATTCACAGGCACAAAATGATATTTAAATAGCATCTGTGGAAGGGACACAGCCAATATATACAAGAGAGTCACAAGCAACACTGATGTGGAGTAGAAAAGAGCTCTCTCACATTTGTAAGAATAAATTATGTTCAGCGTGATTCTCAATCACATTTTAATTTTACTCGGTAATTTATTTCATTCATCCAATCAATCTATATTGAGAGCCGTGTCTGAGCTGAAACCTGCATGACAAGCAGGGGTAGCCAAGCAGGTAAGAAAACTTCCAGGCAGAGAGAGGTACACAGATGGCAAATCGGGTTGGACTACAAACTCTGTCACAGGACAAACTGTACTCTTCTCAAAGAAGTTCAAGTCCACAGTGCCTGGGAATAGGACCTCATTTACAAACAGGGATGTTGCAGATGGTCGGGTCAGGATGAGTGCCTGGTGTGGACTCCAATCGGATAATGACACAACTTATGAAATCCTCACAAAAGGGGGGAGTCTGAGCCAGCATGGTAGTTTATACCGGAAAGCCCAGCACTTGGGAAGCTGAAGCAGGAGGATGGCTGTGTGTTTACGGCCAAGCCTGGGCTACAGCCTGAGACTCTACCTCCCCCTAAAAAAAGAAAAACAAATGGGGTGAAAGGGGCTAATTTGGACGGAGACATGCACAGTGGGGAGACAGTACATGGATATGAAGGCAGAAACAGCTAGAATACCGGAAAACCATCAGAAGCTAGGAGAGGCAGGGTACAGAATGCCTTGTGAGACTTCAGAAAGAAGCAATCCCGCTGGTACCTTGATGCCAACCTTCAGCCTAAAATGGAAAATCTGCATTGCTTAAGCCATTCAAGTCTGTGCTGTTTGCTAAAGCCAGGTGGGCAAACTTATTATCCTAGCTTGAACATGAAAAGGTGGCCGGCCCACAGGCTCATGGTGTGAGTGTTTATTTTCCAACTACAAGGGCTGTTGTGGGGGACTTTAAAGTCTTTAGGTGTGGCCTAGTGGGCAGAAGTAAATCCCTAGGATTGTGTCTTTAAATGTTATCAAGTCAACACCTAGCTCTGGCCGCTCTCGGCCTCATGGGCCACAGCCATATGAACAAGGTTCACCATCTACTTCTTCTGCCACAGACAGGGCCATTATGTGATATGCTTTCCCCATCATGATGGATGGCAACTCTCTGAAACCATGAGCTAAAATAAATCTTTCTTCTCTAAATTGTTTCTGCCAAGCCTTCTGTCACAGGGATGCTGACACAACAGACCTTATGTGCAATGAGTATTCACAACACACCCAAAGTCACTTCTAATCAATTTCAGCAGCAGAATCTTTGGCCTAAATACAATTTTAACTGGAGCACCAGTACATTAACAGAGGAAATGGATAAAAAAGAGTGACTCAGAGAAAAAATACGTCACTGCTTTCTAAACCCATAAAGTACCTACCTTCTCTGATCCCATGAGTTCTTTGTGTCCCTATTTGAAAAGAACTTAAAAGGAAAGTGCAGGAGGGAACAAAAGAAAACCTCAAACCAGGCTGGCGCCAGAAGAGCTAGGTGAGAGAAAGCAGCAGTGATTGTGTGGTGGTCTGTTCAAGCCGTCATAGCAAACACCACAGCCTGGCAGCTTCAGTAACGGATCTCCTTCATCTCCCATTTCAGGAGGCTCAACGTGTTGGTGGACTTGGCTTCTCCTACGCTCCCTCTCCTTGGATTGTAGGTGGCTACCTGCTTGTTATGTCCTCATATAGTCAACCCTCAGTGTGGGCACACTCCTGCTGGCCCTCTCTGTGGCCTGTTCTCCTCTTCTTAGAATATATCATACAATATCTTGATATTCTCTATGATCTCCAAATGCAATCACATTGAGATTCTGGTGGCCATGACTTCCATATGAATTTAGAGGGACATAACCCAGCATATAACATACATCTCTTTACAGAAAAGGTCACAGAGCCCACAGAGCAGCCCAGAACCAGTTAGCTCCAAAGACCATTTTGCCAGGATCGTACTTCCTGCCTCTCATATTCACAGGAAACCCTTACTTCAGCAATAATAAAAAGCTTTTCAAATTTTCTTTGTAAAGAGTTTATCTTACAGTTCTGAGCCAGCCCTTTGGACTCTCTTGAGGGAGCTGGGACAGCAGGTCTCAAATAAAATCCTTCAGAGGGCTAGCGAGGAGAGAAGAGATCCACCCCTACCATTCACTAACTAGGGTACTGGAGAAGAAGATAACCCCAGAAGTAGCCAGTTTCAGGCTCACTACCATGAGAGGTACTCTGAGATCTGCTTCTCCACCGTATCTCAGTGTAGCTCTCCCCAGACTGACTCAAAAGCTCCTCACCAAGAATACATTAAGTACTTCTATTGTCAAGCACAGAGCCCCAATTTCTCAGAGAACATGGGCCCTTCACAGTGTTAACGGCAGTTCTGGTAGCTGCTTGTGCACACTGAAACTCAAGAAACCTTCTCCAAATTTCCACCATCCCAAACCACTTCGAATATCAAATCAATTCAAGACAGTCCTTTGTGGAGTCCTTCCCTAGGCAGGAAAGCAACACACTCAATGGTAAGATGACAGACACCAAGACAAGTACTATTCTGGGGAGCAAAGGAGGACATCTAGGAGTGTCTTCCTTTACCAATCACAGCAATCCCCAAAATAAGGAGAATTCTGGAATGGAGAGCCAATCAAAACATAGCACCAAGCCCTACGTTCCACAGTGCTAAAGACTAGAAGCCAAGCATCAGCTAAAACTTGATAAGGGATGGGGGCAATATGGCTCAGTGGATAAAGGCACTTACTCTCAAGCCTGATCACCTGAATTCAATCCCTAAAACCCATGTGGTGGATGGAGAAAAAAATGACCCCTTGAAGTTGTTTTCTGATCTCCATATGTGCCATGACAAATGTTCATGGATACCTGTGTGAACACACACACACACACACACACACACACACACACACACACACACACACACATTAATACAAATAGAATTTTAAAAAAAACTTGATGGGGTACAAAACTACTTTTTAAAGCAATAAAATATCTGACTTGCAACAACTCTAACAATCACTTTTTGGGAAAGGACAGTGTGGAAGACGGCAACACGGAGTGGGAGAAGCTGCGGAATGGAAATATCAGAAAAGACTTTATTCAAAACCTATTAGCAGAGCAAACCTGGTAATTTATAACAATTATACCACACAACAATTACATGTACATTTTACATTTGGTAGCCATTGAAAAGACACTGTAACCTCTTTAGTTAGGAGCTTCCATTTCTAACTACTTCAATTCCAATTGAGATATGTTGTCAATTACTACCAGAATGGTGACTTTCTAGGCACTGACCCCAAACTTTACAGACGTGATTCTTCCTTAACGACTTAACAAAGTCCAGTTTCAGACCAATCTCGGAAGAAAATCTGTAAGCACACATCCTTCTGGGCATGTGCAATGCTGAAACCAATCTCTACAAGGATCACAAAGGAGAAGATGTTCTCCCTCCTAACCAGTTACACAAACGAATGTCTACCATTGTGTTGCTAATTTATTAACCAATGGCTATGCCAGCCAGAAACAAATGTGCCATGGAAACAAGTCAAGCTATACACTATTGGTGGAAGTGAAATGTGATAACGGCAAACACAGTTATCAGGGATACAGGCTCTTAATCTACCAACTCCATCGGTACACACTTATCCTCGGATAAATTCACATAGAAGAGAATGATTTGTTTGGGGGGAAAAAACTTAAATGAGCTCAACCAGGGCACTGATTAACTAGAATAAAGTGCCAAGGCAGGAAAACACATTAAGTGAAAAAAGTCAGCTGGCTCATACCTTGCTGCTCAGTTCATGAATTTTAAAACGTTTTTTAAAATATAGGAAAATTCTAGAGAATGAAAATTCAAGGGGTGGAAGAGTAGGAAACTTTAAGCTCTTCTGTGCTTTGGGATATTTTTGCCATGAATTTATGGTGGTAATTTAAAACAATGTTAAGATAAATGCAGAAAAAAAGTAAGGAAAGAAAACTGCATAGGCAATGAGGATAGAGCCATCCATTGCTTTCAGTGCTGGGCAGGGTTTCGTGTGTGAATGTTCTGTCTGCACAGATGTCCGTGCACCATGAGTATGCCCAGTGCCCTTGGAGGCCAGAAGATCAGAGACCCCCTGAAACTGAAGTTACAGGCCATCTGATGTGGGTGCTGGGAATCGAACCTGGGTCCTCTGGAAGAAGAGCAAATGCTCTTAACCGCTGAGCCATTTCTCTATCCTCCAATAGTAGTGTCCGTTCTTTTTAATTATTCCCCTCTTTTTTTAAGATTGTAAGTGTGCATTCTAAGAGGAATGCAGGGCAACTTTTGCTGGGCTGATTGCTCCTCAAGAAGTAGCAGAATACTGTAAAGACAGTTTCATGAACTAGGCATGAGTCCTCAATGGTTTCTTAGTAGTCATCCTTTAATTAGAAAAGCAAAGAGCTTTCCATGTCCCATTCTACAAGCCTAGCACATAATCTAATTTTTACCAATGAGATATATATATATATATATATATATATATATATATATATATTATACACAAAACACAATCCAGAACATGATGGATTGGGTACCTTTCTAAATTTATCCCTAAAAATTATAGTGCTTACAATTTCTGTAAGGACAAAAGAAGCTGTGAAGGACTTAAGTACATAAATGAACACTTACAATTGTGCTTGAACTGACAAAAACAAAATTGGAAATGAATCAAATGTTCACAACAGGAAACTCAGTAAATTAACTGTACTGGCTACATGATGAAATACTACGCAGCCATTACAAAACGCTTATTCTATGTTACAGGTACAGGAAGGGTATTATTTGTGGACTATTTGACCGTAAAAGGCTGATTTTTATTGCATTTTATACAGGAGACTATATGAAAACTGGTATAAACTAGTATATATTTAGACATGAATGTTAAAAAAAGAAATGTAAACTGCCATTATTTCTGGATAACCAAATTATAGATTTTGTATATATTGTGTTTTAGCTGATCTCTAAAGTTTTTATTTGTTTATTTATTTATTTATTTTGGAGGTTTTTTTGTTTTTCGAGACAGGGTTTCTCTGTGTAAATTTGTGCCTTTCCTGGAACTCACTCTGTAGCCCAGGCTGGCCTCGAACTCACAGAGATCTGCCTACCTCTGCCTCCCAAGTGCTGAGATTAAAGGTGTGCACCACCACTACCCTAAAGTTTTTGTGTGCTTTTTAATTTTAGAAAAATGTTGGTTTTCTTCTTCCTTCATAGACAATATTCTTTTATGAAAGGGATTTCACGTGTGTGTGTGTGTGTGTGTGTGTGTGTGTGTGTGTGTGTGTGTGTGTGTGTGTGTTCCTTCCTCCTTTACAGGTTTTTTTAATTGGCTTTTCTGATGCTTTAGAAACTGGAGAAAGGAAAGGAAACAGGCCTTTTCGTGCATTTTCAAGGTTGTCACCCTCTTTCAAATGTAATTGGCGTGTTACATTCGTGGTTTCTAATCTGGGGCAATCATGCACCACTGGAAACATTCGGAAATTTTTACAGGCACTTTCTGTGGTAGCAACTTGTCCTGTTGCCATTTAGCAGGTAGAGACCAGCATGGTGCTAACCACCCTTCAGGACATAGGTCACTACTCCTCCAAAGAAAAGGACTTAAGTGTCCCCAAAAGCCAACAGTGGCCGAGAAACCCTGTGTCAGGCTAACGAGTCCTCAGACTGCTCTCTAATTCTCTATGAACATCACACCTCCATGGCTGAGAACATCTGGCCAGCAGGCACATCTGGCACCAACCAGGGAGGCAGAATACCTGACTTGACTCTGGATGGATCTGCCATTCATTTTTTAGCTGTTCAACTGCAGGCAGGTGACTGCGCCACACTACTTATCTCCCACGCTTCTCTAAGTTGGAAATCATATCACCTATTACCCAGAGGGTACAAGAAGCTTCAACACAATAAAAAGGGTTTATAAACTGTTAAGCATCATGAACATATAAATGATGTGGTCATTCCAGGATCCTAACCAGCTAGGCTAACCAATGAAATGAAAGCCCACTGGAGGGTTTTAATCAGACTTTGCCCAGTACCTTCCTTCTTCCTTGGGTCATATCACCTACTACAGAATCCAACTTGACACAAAACACCAAAAAATCGAAAACCAGAGAGCTTTGAAGCATCTTCATTGGCTTACATTGTGAGGCAGCAAAATTTAGTGATTCAATTATAAACCCTGGAATCAGATGCCTAGGAAAGAACCTGAGTGACTACAGAATGGTTTCTCTTGCGACACATTTTCTTCTTCTCTTTATTTGAATCAGAACAAATCTGAATCAGGCCATTTGAGAGTGTTAAGAAGCCACTGTCAGTGTTAAGGCTAGGACAGCATGCTAGAACTGTCCCCAAGCACAGGACTACAGTCACTGTGAAGAAAAGAATAACTAGAGTATCCACCTCGAAGGCTTGCTCTGATGACTCAATCAGACAAACAAGTAACTGCCAGCTACAGCTAGAGCTTTCTTCCCTGGATTCTTTGGGCAAGTCTTTGGCCCAGGTACCATGCTGTATGTAGAGAAAATAAAGGAACGCCAGATGCCACCACTTTTCCATGGTGGATTTCTTCACCTTGTTCCACGGAGTTTGGGTTTAATTCTCAAGACTTTTCTTACATATACACCATCATGATGTGCAGAATTAAACACAAAGCCACAAGGCAGCATTTGAGGGTGATACCCAGGAAACCCATACCAAGTGAAGAGCAGTTAAAAGTCTGCTTTGCAGACAGGAACTTTGAATTAGAACTTATCTAGTCAGCAAAGGTGAAACAATTTCTTCTCCCAAAGCCCCTGATGTAGGGAGGCTCTTTCAGCTTGGATAACACTTAGCTGTACAGAAGGAGTCTCGCAGAAGGCCCTAATTAATAATACATTATAACTTGGTACTACTCAGTGTTTCAACGCATATTAGAGTGTCAGCTCCCCTTCATTTCTACACACATTCCACTGCCACAGTCTTTGCTGTGAGTCACTGTAAATCCCACCTTTTACATAATAAAATACATAATAAAAGCCAAGTTCCTCTGACTTGCTTTTATACTGAGATGCATCTATACCTTTCGAAAAGCAATTAGGAGTCTTCTTCAGCATACTGAGTTTTCTTCAAAGGTCAACATTCACTAGGAGAAGCAAATGTTCCTTAGTTTACTCAGGTGTGTATTAACCTCTAGGGGCTTGGGACTCTTAATCTCAAACCCTTTTTCCCTTTTCTTTCTCCCCTGCCTTCATTTCAGTCAAGTCAGTCTCCATTACTAAGACCATAAATTCTCATACCCAAGTGTTTCTATTCTTAACTGTGGGGCCTTGCCCTTCCCCATTCCTCCTTATTCACATTTTACCAGGCACATCCTCAGCCCACCCCGCCTTTGGTGGGCATTTCAGGCAGCCATTAGAGAGGCCACATTCTGTTCCTTTAGCAGTTGTGGGATCTACAGCTTCAGCCAAGCTCCGTCACTGGAAACGTAAAACCCAGACCTCCACCCAAAGAGGATCGAGCAAACAAGCTGTGCGTGCATAATTCCGAACAAACCAAGCGACTCTTCATTTCTGGTGTACTTCACTGCTCTGTCTTGATTCAAAGAAGCTGGAATCGGCAGCATGTGTTTTGATGTGGTGCTGGCTACACAGGCGTGCTCGGTGTGTGAAAATTCAACAAGTCGTGTGCCTGTGTGTGTTTTATCTATGCACGCTCCACTGTTGTAAAATAATTTTAAAGTAGCTTAGATGGCGCACGCTTCTAGAAAAAGTACACATAGCGGCGTTCTTCAAACTGAGTTACCACCAAGCAGAAGGCTACAAAATCAGTTTGGAAGGACCCAGACTGGAATAATTTTAATGAGGACATGAGAGGGCATCCCACACACTAAAGGTAGCTATTGTTCCAGAAATCTTATTTCAGTCACATGTGTGCACATATGCAGACATGTGGAGTGTATCATCACCAGAAGTTTATTCAAATTGCAGGACATGGTTTAGGGAAAAAAAAAAAACAGTCCTCCAAAAAGTCAGTGTTACCTACATGTAATCCCAGCCCAGGGAAGGTGGAGACAAGCAGAGACCTGGGGGCTCCCTGACCTGTCCATCTACTTAACGTACCCAGCCCAGGCCAATGAGGATCCCTGTCTCAACAAACAAGGTGGATAGTGCCTCAGAAATGACACCCAAAGCTGTCCTTCGACTTCAACATATGCTCTCGTGTGTGCAAACACACACACACACACACACACACACACACACACACACACACACACACACACACACGGCTCAGGAAACCTTAAGTAAGGGGCCTGGAGAGATGGCTTGGGTGGTTAACAGCACCGACTGCTCTGCCACAGGACCCAGGCCATATGGCGGCTCGGCCTTGGCCCGGCCTTGCTCTCTGTATAATTCCTTCAAGTCTCTCTCCTGCTAGTAAAGGACGTAGTTCAGGGTACCACATAAATGGAAGCAAGGCAGCAGTCAGTGTCCAAGCGGCACTCTGTGGCAGCCTGCTCACTGGCTCACCGAGAGCTTCATGCCAGTTCTAGGGAGTAGATGTTTACCCCACTTCAGAGTTACCAAAATGGAGGCTCGATGAAATCAGCACTTACATGGTGGCTCACACCTGTCTGTAACTCTAGTCCCAAGGCATCCAAAACCATCTTCTGCCTTCTCCAGGAGCCAGGCACACAAGTGGTGCACAGAATTATATGCAGTCAAAGCACCCATACAGATCAATTAAATCCTTTTTTAAAAGAAATATTAAGTATGCCAACAAGTAGACTTAAGAGCCAGCCTGAGACGATTCTAATCCTGTCTTATTTCAACATATGTGCCTGGGAATAAGTCATTGGATTTCATGGAACCTCCATCTTGGTAACTCTAAAGTGGGGTTGACATTATCTACTCCCTAGAACTGGCATGAAGCTCTCAGTGAGCAGGCTGCCACAGAGTGCCGCTTGGACACTGACTGCTGCCTTGCTTCCATTTATGTGGTACCCTGAACTACGTCCTTTACTAGCAGGAGAGAGACTTGAAGGAATTAATACAGAGAGCAAGGCCGGGCCAAGGCTGAGCCGCCATATGACCAGCTGAAGTCGCGGGAGAACAAACCACTAACATTTGTGAGCACACAGTGAGGCAGGGAAAAGCCATGCCCCCCCCCCCCCCCCCACACACACACGGTGATAAATCATTCAGCTTTGGATTCTGACCAGAGGGAAAACCACTTTTCAAGATAATAGGGTTTTTCCCATTATTCTTGGCAAGAGATGGGGAAAGGCAGAAAGGGGGGTGGTAAAGACCTTACTAAAGAAATGAAGAATTTGTTTTAAGCAAATCACTTTGAAGACAGGTGGTTTTCATTTTGAGAACCAAAAAAAAAAAAAAAATGATGCTTAAAACAGAGGGTGAGCCGCACACCCGCCAAGAGCTCACAGAGAGGGAACTAGACCCTTGTGTCTGGATGTTCCCCAAGTGCCCAAACGGTGATGGATGCAGACTGGTGGGCTGTGGGGGAGGGTCTGGCACAGAAAGGGCCGAACTGTCTTGATCAGCTTGCAATAATCACAACCTAATTAAAGCCCCTGCACTAAATCATCCTATGTACCAAATCCTTGCTGAGCATTTACTAGGCATCTAGAACTGAGTTGGGGGCTGGGGATACCCCTCCGGGAGAAAACAAACAGAGCTTCCGACTTAGCGGAGCTGAAATTCTAGTCAGAGAGACAGCAAGTGCTGAGTGAGTCAGGGGGTCAACACAATTTTTACAGGCTGTGCTCCAAGTACTCTCCAAGAAAGGAGCACGATGGTGCAAGAGAGAGAAAAGCACAAGACGGAGGAAGTCCCCTCAGAGAAGATGGGCCCCTCGGGGCTGCTGCTTAGAGTGACACCCCAAAGAAAAGGCAGCTAGAGGAGCCAGGCACCAAGGGAAGGACAGTCTTGAAATCGACCCACAAGTGCCAGCATCCACAGGCAGGAAGGAACATGGCAGGGGCTAGGTACTAGGAAATCACTTTGACGGAAGGCAATCTCCAAACGGGAAGGTGATTCTGATGGGCTGAACAGGTAGGCAAAAACCACTCACACCAAACAACTGGGATTTCAATGAAGGGGTGGTGATGAACGTTCAGATAAAAGATACTCTTAATTCATTACATGCCAACCAAGAGTCCAGGTGATGGTTCCAAACATCAAAGATAGCCTCGCTGGCACAATTGACAAGTCTTGATAGCTAAAGACAAAGAACTCCAGCTTAAATATAAGATGAAATACAAGGGATTTAAAGACAGAAAGGGCAGGGAGAATTTGTGACCAGCAAGGGAACATATTAGCCATGAACTCACATTTAGCAAATACAAAACCCGTAGTGAAGGTAATTAACAAGGCTGTAGAAAGGGTCCCCTCCCTCAGCTGAAAGGCAATGGGAGCTGATCCATGTGCCTGGCAGCTGCCTACCTCATGAGGAAGGTGACTGAAATAACCTAAAGGAAAGGCACCATAACAGTGTACTTCTGAATCTGATATCAGACGAACTGATAAGAAGTGTTCATCAAGCTTCTTTTTTTTTTTCTTTTTTATCTTCCTCTTACTGGGTGAACTGAGACATTCAAGAGTCTCAAAAGTCAAAGCCAAATCAGACTTGAATTATCACTCTCCTGCCAGGGACTCATCACATAACCTCCTAACTCAGGTCCCTGGCACTATGATCCACTGACACCCTCTCCCCAGGACCGTGGTAATTTTGTTGGGGGAGGGGGAGTCACCTGACCATGACCAAAACAACAACAGCTATGGGCTAAGTCCAAGGTCAAACCTATGACACTGACCAAGAGAATGCGAAGGCCTTCCAGGCTACCCTGAAATGAGCCCGGCAGCAGCACTAGTAGCATCCCACAAGACCCAGCACACTGCTCGCACTTACGAGAGGCCGCCATCAAGAGGCAGGCAAGCAAAGACTGGGTGTTTCTGCATTACTTCAAGCATAAATTGTCCCTTGAAGGGCAAGGAGCGGAGACTTTTCAAATGAAGAAGAGTACAAATTGGGAGATTTGTTTGCTTAGTGGCCCAAGGCCACTGAACTACCTGACTAGGGATTTGAGCATGGCCTGACACATGATTGGCATCTAGAAACAGACAATCCTCCTGACAAAGCCCAGACTTTCTGTCCTGCTTCCCATCTCGTTGTCTCCCCAGCCCCTTTTAGCTCTTTATAGCTCAAGAATGCCAGATCCCACACCTGGCTTCATCCCAGACTCCCAAAGCTATCAGCTGCCTCAGAAATGTTGCCTACCCCCAACCTTGGGCAAGGATCTTTTACTACTGAAAGAGACACCTGCCAGGGCTTCCTGGATGGGGCCCATCTACACCCAGTATCCCTCAGGGGAAAACGCTTGAGCTATAGACCTCCACCAGAGAAAGCAAGACAGAGGATAAGTCAGTTTCAAACCTTTACAAATACTGCTACAAACAGGACTCGCTCAAAATAAGTCACGTCTGTCCCCGGGGTGACTTGGGAGGAAAAAAAAATTAAAACTTCCTTTCACAACAAACAAGAGAACTAAGACCTGGGTCTAAGTGGAAGGAAGAACTAACTGACTTCGAACCAGGCTCCCCCATGTCTCCCTCTGGGCTTACAAAGTTGTCAGGCAACAGACTACGAAAGATGCAGCCATAACAAGCAAAGCAGACTTATGGCCTACTTACACTCTCGGGCAAGTCTGCGGGGCTCGGGGCTTTGGCTGCTGAAAGCTCCATTCTGTGGAGTAGGAAATGGTCTGGCGGACTGTCGGCACTCCGGGCAGGAGTGAGCTCCGTGCACTCTGAGAACTGCAAGTCTCTCTGATTCACTTGGCAGCAGAATTATTCTAAGCATCCTGTCCCATACTCAACCCGCCTGCCCCTCCCACTACACACTCACGCTGGTGGGTTTTTTTTTTCCTTTTTTTTTTTCTTTTTAATTCTCTGCACTTATTTCTGTCACAAATCAAGTGAAATGCATTTTTCAAAATTAACCCAATCTCTGGCACTGGAGAGAGTGGAACCTTAACCACCAAAGAGGAGGAAGAGCTACCTAATTAGGAAGAAATTATAATTAACATCAGAAAGAAGAGAGCTGGGAGCTGCAGTCTGCAGTAACAGCAAAATGGAGAGTATTTGAGACAGCTGAGACACTCCACCCAGGCCTCCAGAAGGAGACATGCACGAAAACAAAGGGCATATGGTGTTTGCTTTCTTCAACATCCGTTCTCACCATTAAGAGCTGCAGCAGCGAATCTCAGTACATGTGGACAGACCTCACCCTGAAATCAATTCTGAACTACAGCTCATAATCAAATAACCTACATTGCAGTGGAAAGGCCTCCCTTGATTTTTTTTAAGTACCCACAAAGCAGAATTTAATAAAGTTCTAATTAATAACTTGCAGAATGTCTATTTGGCTTAGCAAAGTGTGAATTATAGTTGAAAGAACATCAATTTTTGGTAACTTCAAGTTCATATTGTAACTAGTACTGACATATGCAGAGTGGTTTTTTTCCCCTAAAGTGGAGATTCCAATTAAGTAATCCAAATGATTTTTCTACTATTGGCTACTAGTCATATATTACATAACTAGTTCTACCCTGCAGTACACAGGGTACTACTAATGTGACTGAAATTGTTTTCCCACCTGAGCTAACAGTAACACCCTCCTTGATATTACCCATGCTAGTGAACCGTCCTAAGATAAAACTTCTATGTACTCCATCACCAGACACTCCGGAATGTGTAAGATCTCTACTAATGATTTCCGGAGACATAAAGCTGGAGTGACTTAAAAACACTATACCCACATAGTATTCTTCTCCTCCAGCATATTGAGATCACTGTTCAAAGCCACAGTCACCTAGGATGAACTGGGATTGAGTCTACCTGTTCATAGCTAACATTTTAAGTTGACTACCTACCACCTTGCCTATGCTTAACTAGAAAAGGCTCCAGTAAAATGGAAATGGGGGTCCAAGAATCCAGTGTGGTTGCTCAACAACCCTTAGCGAGGGCTACTGATTGCCCAGCCCAGGAAATTCAACTCCTCTTCGGAAACAGAGCTAGCCATTGGTCACAGGTGCCCATCATCCCTTGAGGACCCCGTTCCCAGCCTAATCAATCATAAACCAAACACTGGTTCAGAGTTGACAACAAAGAACTAAGGCCATCTAGTCAGACTGCAGGGGAAAGAAAACAAAGGGCCCAATTACCAATGTCTGCCATCCTCTGACCATTTGAAGACCAAGGGAACACAGCTACTTCCAAAACACTGCCATTGAAGAATGATGGCGAGGACAAGGGCTTGGTCTCCGTTTTACTATTAGTGAATGGGAACGGGGGAGGCATGTGCCGTGGCACACATGTAGAGGTCAGAGGACAACTTGGTGGAAGCAACTAATTCCTCCACCTTTCCATGGATTACAAGGTTCAAGGTCAGGTCTTCAGGCATGCACGGCAAACACTTGACCTGCAGACCCATCTCCATGGGCCCCCAAACAAGGGTTTCCGATACCACATCAAACAGTGGATCCCACTGCCCCAGGGCTCCACCCTCCTCTAGCCGTTCCAATTCTGCAAGAAAACAGGCTTGTGTTAAGCCAATCCCAGACAGTTGCTGTTATGTGACATCTGAAGCCTGCTGGCTGACAGGGATGAACTGAGAAGTAACTGGGAAACCAAGAATGAAAGTTTATAATTTGTCCAAAAGATTCCGTAAGTAAATATCACACTCACTGAAAGCGTTCCCCTTAATATTAAAGAGAAATTACAAAGAGGAATGATTGCCTAGAATTGGGCATGGAAGATGGGGAGAACTGTAAATGGGCACAAGTTAGCCTTTGCGGGGCTGGAAGTGTTTGAGAATTAGATTGTGATGATCGTTACACAACTCCAAATACACTAAAAACCAATGTGGGTGACACTCCACATGAGTGCACTTTATGCTGTGTAAATTAGATGCCACGAAGCTGTTTAAAAACTACCGGGAACGCAGGGGTTCAAGCAGGAGAGCTCACAAGTTGCAGGAACGTTTCCCCTATGCCCATATGAGGGTGACCTGGACCCACTTAAATCCTTCCTCCAGTTCTTCCCCCACTCCAAATTCCTTACAAGGGCAAGCAAGCTCCCTCTCATCTCCTGACCTCACTTCTCCTGCTTCCCGCCTTCTCTAGTTGGCTTTCTGTTACTGTGGTAGACACTATGTCCAAAATCAGCTTAGGTAGGAAAGCGTTGATTTCATCTCACAGTTCATTGGGAAGGGAAGTCGGGGCAGGAACTCAAAGCAGGAACTGATGGAGAGCACAGGGAGAGATGCTACTAGATGCTGCTTTTTTTCATACAACCCAAAGCACATTGCCCAGGGATGGCCCCACCCACAGTGGGCTGGGATTTCCCACGTCCATCATTAATCAAGAAAACGTTGGTCTGGAGAAAAGGTTCAGCGGTTAAGAGGACCGGCTGCTTTTCTAGAGGTTCAGAGTTTGATTCCCAGCACCCACAACCACCATAACTCCAGTTCCAGGGAATCTGACGCCCTCTCTGGCCTTTGTGGTGGGTACCAGGCATGCATGTGGTGCACAGACATACATGCAAGAAAAAAAGCCCATACATGTGAAATAAAAATAAATTGAAAAATAAAATATACAACAGAAAATAATAGAAGTAAATAAATAAATTGCCCCCACGGACTCACGTACAGGCCAATCTGATGGAGCTATGTTCTTAATTAAAATTCCATCTTCCCAGATGACCCCACTTTGTGGCAAGTTGACAAAAAACCTAACCAGCACACCATTTTGCTGACAAGGCTGAATTCCAGACCCTCATGAACTTGGTCTTCCTCTTCCAGGCCTCTGCTTGTAGTAAATCCTCCTCCTTAGAGGCATTGAGCCCATCCTCCTCACCTGGCAGCCTTCCTTCAGGCCTGCTTCAGACTCTTAGGTCTCCTTCAGAGAGGCTCCCTTAGCATACGAGGCCCACTTTCCAGCAGGTGAGAAAAAGCACATTCCAGCCGTCCCTTCTCCAGGCTTGCCTTTGGGAACCTCTAACAGCATTACAACACAGTACCCACTCAACGGAGGCCCCTGTTCTTCTGTACGGCTCTGATCTTTGTCTCTACAGAAGGACTCTTGTTTGTACCAAAGGTCACTTGTGTCATTGAAGTCAGAGGTATGAGAGCCAGGGGCAAGTCCTAGGCATTGTTGCTGGCTGGCTGGCTGACATATGATGACCACAGGCTCAGCATGGACACAGCCTGATCATATGGAGGCCAGAATGTGGAAGGAGGAACCTAGCAGAAACCCCTCATTTGTAGAGCTCCTTCTGTCCTCAGACCCCCCCTAGAGCAGACGTCCCCTCCCCAGGGACCACACACACACACCCAACGTCGTGTACTACATAACCATCCACAAGGGGAAAAGAGGGTTCCAACTTTTCCTGATTTGTAGCGGCTCCCTTGCCTTTTCTACTTTAGAAAAGGTGAGGACCTGGGTGTCAAAAGTAATGGCACATGTCCATCAATGGCAAACACGTGGCTTTGAAGACAGACTGCACAGTAAAAGGAACACAGTAATTCCTGGAAGGCACACAAAGTGGGAAAAATGGGTCCCCAAGTCTTCCTGCTTGACCTCACGAAAAGATTCCCGGAGACATTTAGGGAATGATGAAGAGCAAGGGGTACAGAGCCTGTTACCAAAAACGTGGACGGTCAGACTACCCACAAAACCCACAGTGTGGAATCCACGGTTCACTGGGACAAAGACAGCCCTAAGGCTTTCTTTGAAGCGGCCCCTGGCTCTCCACACATCACAACAATGAAACCCTCAGCCCCAGAGCAGAAGGCAAAATGATGGGTTCAATATTTGTGGTGATAATTCCAGCTCCTCCCTCATAGTCTTGACTTCTCCTGTCCATATTTGGACCCTGCTTTCCTTGGATGCGCTCTGCAAGACTTCACAGACATCAGCTAATGCTAGGCAGGTCAGCAAGCTAACCATTAAGTGCTGTCTTTTTTTTTTTTTAACCTCCATGCTTTCTGCTTTAAGCCAGTCTGGACAATCATAAGGAACTCCTCAACTCCTTTCTGAGGGGGTGGCTTGTAAGAGCTCTCATGTTCTTCTGGTCAAAGAGGAAACTCTTAGGATGCCAGAAAGCTCATCATTAACCATCTCCATCTGATCCTTACAGTGAAGTTTTTCAAGCTGCCATCATGCTCCTCCTCACCACCACCCCTGACAAACAAAGTTGACAGCTTTATTGCCAAATTGCCTAGTAGCTTCCTCCCCTCCCAGCCCCTCCCCCGCCCCACAAATACCTGCCTGTCTCCTTCCCAGAGTCTCTAATTCAATGGGTCTGGCACAGCCCTGGGAAACGGCTTTTTAAACTCCCCTGAGATCCCTGAGACTGGATTAGAAGGTCAGTAACCCTTTCCCAAGCCCAGACGCCATCAAAATATACATTTCACAAGATCCCAGGAAGGCACACTTCAAAGGTTGGGCAAATCAGGCTATCCCTTCATCTGACTATAGAATATGGTGGGATTTTGTTGCTTGCTCCTTCACAAGTGGTAGAACAGATCAAAAGGCACACTGCAGTGCCCTCTGGAACTTTTTTAAATTATTATTATTATTTTGTATTTATGCATGTTTTGCCTGCATGTATTTCTGTTCACCACATGTATACAGTGCCTGCAGAGGGCCAAAGAGGGCATCGTAACCCTTAGGACTGGAGTTTCCGACTGTTGTGAACCAATGTGTGGGTGCTGGGAATCAAACCTGGGTCTTCTGGAAGAGCAGTCAGTGCTCCTAACCACTGAGTCAGTCACCCGGGGCTCCACCATCGCTCCAGCTCCTCCCCCTGTGAACCCCTTTGTGTGTAGTGCTGGCTATGGAACCCAAGGCCGCTCAGATGCTAGGCAAGTACTCCAGCCCCGGCGATCTTGTCAACAAATGGCTGCGCTCAGTCCTGCTCCACCCCTTCCCACCCTCCCAGAAAATCTGACTGGTCCGGTGAAGTGTAAAGTGACAGCCTGTTTTTTCAATTAAAGTGATGCGTTTTTCCATTTGTGCTGGCGGCATCAACCCTTGCATTACTGTGCATGCCTAAAACCATTAGTCACATTCAAGTCCTAGACAGTCAAGGAAGACGAACCTGGAAAATCTTTCAGTATTAAGGTGCTTTATGTGGAACCAAAATATTCCAGGAGAAATACTTCTTGGAATTAATGAGAACTACTAATTGTATCCATTTATAAAAAAAAATCAATACACTTGAAGAAACGTTTTAAAAATTCATATGCTCATTTCTTTTCTTCAAGTAACATCATAGGGCATTTGCAGGAAGTTGTGGCTTCAGTCGAGATGCAGCTGTGTTTAAAAAAAAAAATCTCACAGCACCCTATTCAGAGCTCAGCCAAGATTCCCAGTAGGTTATCAGAACCTGATAGTTTTAGGTACCCCTAATGCTAATTGATTACCATCTGCTTTGGGGGTTGTCTTTTTAATGTAGTAGAGGCCACCCAGACTATGCTCTGCCATGATACAATTAGGGGTGAAAGCAGAGACTGGAGTTGAACTACCCACAGACTCAAATCCATAGCTAACATTGACAACGTGTGCTCCCCTGGACAAGGTGCTTCACTTCTCTGGTTCATGGCAAGCACTAAATAAAGGTTTACTATGTTTCCTCTCCTACCATGCAAGCTCATGAACCATCCAGAGATCTCAACTCTGCACCTGTCACTGTTCAGTCATCACTGTGGACTAGAAAGCATGCCACAAACATTGTATTTTCTTCTATGAATAATCTGTGATTACCAAACACCAGCTTTTGGTATAGAAAGAAAGATGTAAGAAAGTTCCTTCCTCCCCCCCACCACCACCTCACCCCCCCCCCCCCCCGACATAGTAGGAATGGAACCCAACACCTCACACATGCTAAGCACATGCTCCCTGAGCCAACACCTTACACATGCTAAGCACATGCTCCCTGAGCTATATTACCAGGCAATAGTCACCCCCCTCATCCAACATAACTAATTTCTTCTCCAATTGTAACCTTAATGTGATTATTTATAATATACCTATTTTATTCCCAGAAAATAACCACTAACCTAGAAAAGTATGACAAGTATCTAAGCAGGTAAAAACTGTTGTCCATAAAACAGCAAACCAGTACCAATTACTTAATAGATATTAAATTCACAAAAACTGAATTCCAGAATGCTCTGGGTAGGAAAATGTCAGGCGATGTTGTCTTCCCAGTCCCGGTACTATATAGTAATGTTGGTGACAGGAAGGCAGCAGAGGGGCTGTGATGTTGTCAACTATTTCAGCTGTCCACTTTCACCTATTCCCACGTTTTCAGGACAAATGAGCAAGTGCCACACTCTTGAACCTGTGCTTATTCAATCCATTGCCCAGGCAGCTCCAGTGGTCGATGCTTTGACAAAGACTTACTAACCACAGAATTCAACCCGATTTCTGCAGTTGGTTTTTGGTTTTCTCTTCCTCCGAGGCCTCTACTGTCCATTCTTCCAGCTGGATGTGCTGGTGAACACCTGTAACCTTAGCACTTGGGAGGGAAAGGCAGAAGAATCAGGGTTCAGGAGGTTCAAGGCTAGCTCAGCTATGTAACAGGCTCAACATCAATATGAGACTCTATCTCAAAAGGGGGTGGCAGCTGGAAAGATGGCTCAAAGGTTAAAAGCATAGACTGTTATTGCAAGGGACCCAAGTTTAGATCCTAGCACACGAGTCAGGAGGTTCACAACCACCTGCAACTCTAGCTCAAGAGGATTCCATGGACACCTGCACTCATATGCACATACCTACAAACATACAGAAATAATTAGAACTAAAATAAAATCTTTCGGAGGGGGGTTCCAGGCAGGGCTTCTCTGTGTAGCTCTGGCTGTGATGGAACTTATTCTGTAGACCAGGCTGGCCTCAAACTCACAGAGATCCACCTGCCTCTACCTCCCAAGTGCTGGAATTAAAGGTATGTGCCACCGACACCAGTCAAAATCTATTTTTCAAAAGCCCAACCTTCTACATAGTTCTTCCAGTTCAATCCTGGGAGGTTAGGCTAGCAGACTTCTAACGCTAAGGTGGATCCATAACAGAATGTCAATCTCTGTCAAGCCAGGTAAGCCCTCAGGCTTCAGTTCCCACCTGCAATGTTATGATAACCACTACCTAGGGCAGGGGGTAGATGGAAGGCTTCTTAGTTGAAGCAATGTAAACCCTTTACAATTATGGCAAGAGGCACTACCATTTTAATGGCTAAAGAATGTTTCTGCTCCCAACAGCCAGTTCCCATTCCCAGGTCCTGAGGTGGTGACAAAGGAGGTGGAGGTTATAATATACCCTCCTCCACGAAAAACGGAAGCAGAGAGGACGAATTCCTACATGCATTCCAACAAAGAGATTGAAGCAAACTGGAAAAAGCCACCCACTTTCTCCTCCCTAGGTGAGCCAGGACAGGGCCACAGATGCACTGAGGTTGCTCCTGCCAGCACTGTGCCCCTGACACCTGACTTCAAAAGCACTCCTGTCATACGAAAACTCCAACCCTGTTCATGCCTCACTACAACGCTTGCTCTCGTCCCCAAGTCGTTCTTAGCAGTGGCAGGTCCCTCTTCATCACTCACTTGCGTGGTCTAATAATATCACATCCCCTGCGAGACGAGTTCCTCCCCACTGATGCCTGGAGCCAGCTGAACGACACTCCACCAGCCACTCTGGACTTTTCCCTCTGACATTTCTTCACTGCATGTTTCAACTATAATTCTCTCTGGCTCGTCTGCAGTTATGCTCTCTGCCCTCTTTCTGCCTTTCAGCCAGGCCCTCAGACTTTGTTGTGCCTGTTCTAAAACTGGCGTCCCAAACAGCACCTGGCACCTGGGGACCTTGGAGGACACAGCTAGGTAATGCATGTGTGTACGGTTCAACAGCTCCAACAGCCACACTGGCTCTGCATCTGCTCTCAGGGACTGCTTCCATCCTTTAGACTCTATTTCTTCGCCATATTTTGAAATTTGGGGTTGAAAGTTGAGCATTTTGTGCAAAGTGGTAGATGTTGAGATCAACACACTCATGGCGTGGGGTGTTGTGTTACCCTAAACAGAAGCTGGGTGGCGTTGGGCTTTGAGACATGCTTGTGGGATGAAGAGGGCAGTCCTCAAATATTCTATGTGTCACCATCTGGCCTAGATGGAGGGCCTGTGTACGGTCTACAGCTGTTTGTGCTCCTCCTCCGGGGCTACAGCGTGACTCCCAGCCCATCCCCCAGAGGCCATGGCTCTCCCCAGCATCAGTCTATCTCTGCTTACAGCTCTGCTTCTTGCAGAGTAAAACTTTTTTAGGTGAGGTGGGGTGGTAGAGGAAGACGTGGGGGTTGGGAGAGTTCCCTTCAAGCAGCTGCAGTGGCGTTTCACCAGAGCCTTACACTGTGCCCTTCCTCTGCACAAATTAGCCTCTTTTTTTTTTCTCCTTAAGGGAGCAGAGTCTGGATTTCTCCGTGGCTCCTGAGCCAGCACAGTGAGCTTTCTGTGACTTTCCCCAGAACTCCTGACTCCAGGCGAGGCTCCTGCAGGAAAGTCTGTGAAGGGGTAGAGCCCCTCCCCCGGCCGCTGCCCCCAGGAGAAGCAGCCGGCCCACACTCAGCGCCAGCCATTTGTCATATTTTCTAGCTTACTCTTCCTACCTACTTCTCTGCATCTGGTGGCTTCTGCCCCTGCAGCCCATGCTCGAGTCTTCTCCTGTGTCTCAGAAAGCACCTGCTCCTCTCCAGATTGCAAAAATGGCTATTTGCTCTGTGAACTTAGTTCTCTTGTTAATTACCAGTCTGGTTTTTATTGAAGTGTGGGAGGGACATGTTTGCAGCTCTGTACATCTCTGAGCTGAAGCTGTAAGTCTACTTTATTTTTAAAAGAATCAAAAGTGTGTCAACAATGTGGTGGCAATTGGATAAAACTAGGCAGCAAATAGCTAGCTGTGGGCTACATTGTCACTCCCATGTATAGTTTAACAGTTCAGAACCATTTCATACTATGAAAGGATGGTGTGGGTGGCCATGGTAGACCGGAACATAAATACAATACTTGGGTCCTATTCAATAATTTAGAAAGATCACCTAAGCTACAAAACTAACCTGGACATTTTTTAAAAATTCTCTGTCTCTCTGTCTGTCTGTCTGTCTGTCTGTCTGTCTGTCTGTCTCTCTCTCTCTCTCTCTCTCTCTCTCTCTCTCTGTGTGTGTGTGTGTGTGTGTGTGTGTGTAAAGGTAAACAGGTGTCATGGCACCAGTGTGGAGGCCACAGGACAACTTCAGAAGCTGGTTCCCTGCTTCCGCCACGTGGGCCCCAGGGACTGAACCCCAGTCGGCATGCTTTTCACCCGCTGAGCGCCTGCCTCACTAGCTCCACAACCTACACTTTTGGCAACACCTCAGACCTCATTCTGAAGAGCAGAAACTGTCCAATACGCCATTACATTTTAGTGTCAAAGAAGTGAAAGAGGCCGAAATAGAAAAAAAATAATTTCTCAAAGAGAATACATTTATTTTCAAATGCACATGTTGAAAAATCAATAATATGAAAGTAGCACATGCTAGTTCGCTCTTCTCTGAACCAATATCTAAACATCATTGTTGATCTTCATAAAAGTTGAAAGTTAAAAATGAACCTACAGGCAGACCCTGGGTCAGCCACAAGTACCAGCTCCAGACTGCAATCCATTCTTTATACAGCACCTAGTAGCTACATAGTCTGAACCTCTGGGTCATCTCAGTCCTCTTCCCTACATTCTTCACTTACTGTACTCAGTAATAATATGGAATTGAAAGTGGCACCAGTTTGGTAAGATCTGTCTCCAGGAAAGAACTTTCTCTTTTACTTAAATAATTCACTAGCTCGGGCAATAGCAAATAAATCATCCGCTATTAAAAAAGTAGCACATTTAATAACTCCAAACCTACAAGTTAGTTTTAAGGATATCAATATTAAATTCAATTAAACTAGATAAATATTTAACATACTCATTCTGTGACCAAAGACCATTCTAGACTCTCTGGGAAGCAAAAGATGGCAAGAATCGCCTACAAATCCCTGCCATGGAGACCAAAAGGGGAAGGTTACAGAGTCAGGAGGAACTCAGTGCCTCCAGTCCATTCCTGAATGGCAAGCATGGCCTATGGTGAATTTCATTAAAGGGAGAATGACTTTGAACTGTGTTTACAATTTAATATCCACTTGTATATTCCAACTGAAATGGGGAAAAATGAACATAGTTTTGGGTAAACTGAATCCTCCCCCGTTCACCTTTCAGTATAATGAATGAAGGCAGGCCTAAGTTTGTCTGTAATGAAGTAATCCATAATCATCTACCAATGATGATCTGTGGCTTTAATTATCCTGTGTGGCCCTGGGAGATGCACTCTACGTGGATTTGCAATCAGGGCTGCCATTTAGATAGCAAGATCACACACTTCCCTGTGGCTTGTCAACTGTGATATGTTGATACAAGGGCTGTTTACAAATCAGCTGTATCTCTGCATTGCAGTTGCAACCCGCCTGAAATTGATTTCCTATCTAGCTTGAGGGCTGGGGACTGTGTGCAGCTTTGAGTTGGCAGCACCCTAGACTTGATTGTCACTTTAAAATATCTGTTAATGGAACCCATTCAAATTCAAGTTTTAAAATAAAAGGATGAGTTAAATTGAATAAAAAAGCATCCGAAGCTAAAAAAGGAGTGAGGTATATGGATTTTAACTACCACTGGCTGCAGAAGCTCACACCATAATTGCCTGGATTAAACGCACTAAAGAGATCTGCTGTAGTGTGACATTTTGAACTAAATAACAGGGCCGTCCCCGGAAGAAACAGGAATGCACGCAGAAAATGATGCTCCACATTTCAAACCACACAAAGCTGATGTCCTCCAATTCAAATTTTTCTGAGTTCATAATACCTGCCTCAAAAGCCTGATGTAATCGCCCATTTAACACAGAGGAGTGGAGATTCATATGGTAAGTGTATTTCTTACCGGCAAGCTGGCAATTACTGTAATTTCAAGATCAGGACGGAGGACTTAGAGATGGAGCACAGTTGTTTAGTACTTACCTAACATGTGCCAGGCTCAGCGTTCCATCCCTAGCACTGCCAAAAAAAATTTTAATCACAACTGAAAATATTGGGAAGAAAGAAAATGTGCACACACTCCTGACTTGTCAGCTGAGAAAAATGGTTAGAGATTGAATGGTGAGCGTGAGCCAGGCTATTCACCAGCAATTGCAGAGCAGCAGCTATCCACCTGGTTCCTTTCCCAGCGTGCCCATGAAGTTCCGATACAACACAGCAGGACTGTAAGTTTAGCAGCCATCACTTGATCATGTCTATGGTTTTAAACAACTGCCATGTGTCTTCTGCCCACCATCTGTCCGTGTTGATTTCAGACGTCATTTCTTTACTATGAACCGTATCTGGTCAGTCAGAAACTAAACCCCATGACACTGCAGATAATGAAATACCATCCAAACACACAGCCCAGCAAAAAAAAAAAAAAATGCTCACGTTTAACACTTCATCGGTTCCAATTATATTTTAGTGTAACCCTGACCATAATGTACATTTAGTAATTATTAAGAATGCCTTTTAAAATGTATTTTCTTCCACGGTGTATTTTTTCAAAACCTGACTCCGGATTTGAGGAGGCTCCCATCACACTGATGACAGCAAGCTGCAATCTGACATCCCAGCCCTTGACCATGGGTTGTTTACAGCCAGCGAAGTACTTCCTCTAGAGCTACAGCAGAAGCACCTGTGTGCAGCTGCTCTGCAGCCCAGCCACAGCTGGAATCAGAGCAAGAGCGCAGCCCTTACTGGTAACCAGTGAGCTGGGCAGCCTACACAAAAGAGAAGGTCCGTGTCAAGGGGACCTGGTGACAAGGTCGTCCCCACACACTGAGCAGGGGGTTCACACAGTTCCCTGTCCCCCCAGACCTCCATCCGGGACCACCTGCCTCCTGAACCTCTGGGCAGGATGTGGTTTGGCTTGAACAACTTCTCAGCTTCCAAACTCAGGCAAGCCCAATTGCTTTGTGTGCTCAGACTCCCAGGAGCGCATTAAACGCCCGCCCCCTTCTCTTTCTCTCTCAGTCTTCTGGAGAAAAACTTGGTCTTGAAGGGAAGTATAACAATAAAAGAAATGCCCCTGCCTTTGATAAGCAAAACAGGCAGCTCCAAGCAAAAAAGAACAGGCTGACTTCATCGCCCTCTTTCCACAAATCGTGTGGGGGGATGGGGAGAGACAGAGAGCTAGGGAGGACCAGGGAAGCAGGCTTTGTCCTTCCAGCATGCTGGGCCTCCCCACTGGAGAGACATCCACATCTGCAGCTGCACTCTCCCAGAAGTTCCCTTATAACCTCTCATCTCATCTGCCTCACCAGCACGAAGATGCTGAACTTTACTCCCAGGCTTCCGGGGAGATTGGGACATCTGTCATTTCAAATCCCCTTGTGACTGGAGAGACTACAGTGAAATCAAAAGTCTGCTTGGTAGCCCTGCAGCCATCGACACTGCCCACGTGTCCTACAGGACAGCTTGCACCTCCAGTGTGGGTCCCAGTTTTCGGTTTGTTTTCTTAGCTGTAGCCCTCAACTGTGCACGGAAATGGATAGGGGTAACCAGGGCTAGACAACGTTTACCACTTATTTTTTCCAGTCTTATGGATATATGATTGACAAATGAAAACTATGTAGGATGTACAATATGAAGATTTGATGCATAGATTATGAGATGCTTATTGGCATCGAGCTAATTGACAGATCTACCACTCCCACGTGGTAGAATGAAAGAAGTGACTCCAGAAAATTGTCTTTTAAGTTCCATAAGCAACACCCCAACATCTTAGAGCCAGGGTTGGTAGCACATACAAATAAAGAAATGTAACTTAAAGTTTTTAAAGAATATTCGACTGAGCTGGGCAGTGATGGCGCACACCTTTAATCCCAGCACTCAGGAGGTAAACATAGGCAGATCTCTGTGAGTTCATAGACCAGCCTGGTCTAGAGAGTGAGTTCGAGGACAGCCAGGGCTACACAAAGAAACCCTGTCTCTAAAGGGGGGGGGGCTTGACTGGATGTAGTAGCACATACATTAAATCCCAGCACTCAGGAGGCAGAGACAGGAGGATCCCTGTGTCTTCAAGGCCAGCCTGGTCTGCACAGTAAGTTTTAGGACAGCCAGGAGTGCACAGTGAGACTCTGTCTCAAAAAAATAAAAGCAACTACAAATGAAAATTTAGAAAATAGCAGCAAAAAATGGAAGTATAGAACTGCAAGAATAGTCAAATTTAAAAGCTAGTGGATAAGTTCAGTAATTGATTAGGTGTGACACCAGAAATAACCAACGAACTTGACAATGCATCAATAAAATGTCTTCAGTCTGAACAGCAGACAGAAAGTAGCCTCAGACATTCATGGACATAGACATTCATAGACAACATAAAAGTCTGTTTGTATCCTTATATTCCAGAAGAATAAGAGTATGGGAAGAGCAATTCAAACAAATAATGGGTGACAACTCACTAGATTTGGCAAAAGGTATAAACTTCCAGAATCACAAGCTGTGCAAAAATCTAAACAGGATAAACTCAAAGAAAATTTTGTCCAGAAATTTCACAATCAAACTCATAAAAATCAATGACAAAGAAAAAGCAAGTAAGATATTACTTATTAAGAAAGATTGGAGTGACAGTGGCTTTGTTGTATAAAACCACAGAGTTCAGTGGGGCGGGGAGATGGCTCCATAGGCAAAGTGTTTGCTGGGCAAACATGAGACCCTGAGTCTGGACCCCCAGCACCCATGCTGGAGCCGGGGTTGGCGGCATGCATCTCTGGCCCCGGTGCTGGCTGGTGAGGGGGACGGCAGTGGATGGAGGGAGCTTACTAAACAATGAGTCTAGCTGAAAGAGCCGGCTAGCTTCCACAGTGCTAGAAGTTGTTATGCATGTGACTAGAAGAGGAAAATAATCATCTTAGCCAACTGTGAGCCCTGCAAACTACACCAAATGACTTGACAGGGAAGTAACAAACTCCTTTTTGGTTGGATTTATCTCCTGTTCCACCAGATGAAACCCTTTATCAGGCCAAGAACCTACGGCTAGACATGCCATCGGCTCTAGGGGCGAACCTGCTAAAATCCGCTAAATGGATATAACATAAAATGACTCCTAATCCCTTATTGCTAACAATAGAACATATATACAGCAACCCCTCCTCCCAGGGCTCAGCAATCATTGCAGAAGAGGTGGGTGGAAAGAGGATGAGCCACAGGTGGTGAATGACTACAGGGACAGTGTCTTCTGGATACATCCACAGCACTGTGTTAGCATGTACAATACCCAGCAATGGAGAGGGGAGGTGGGCGTGAACTCCTGTCCCTAGCTGAGGAGTTATTAGAAATCAGAGGGACACTGTATAATGTAAGGTCATGACAGCTCCAAGGTGTGGTTGAAGAGAAAGTTTTTATTATAGATAAAGGGAGGAACAAGGGAGGAACAGCCAGAGAGAAAAAAGTAGACTGAACATGACCAGCAGATGCCGGGCAACAATGGCGCACGTCTTTGATCCAGGACAGGCTCCAAAACTACACGGAGAAACCCTGTCTTGAAAAACAAAAACAACAACAACAACAAACCCATGACCAGCAGAATGGAGCAGGCCATGAGAGAGGAACAAGAGAGGAAGAGAAGACAAGAGAGAGAGAGAGAGAGAGAGAGAGAGAGAGAGAGAGAGAGAGAGAGAGAGAGAAAGAGAGGGGGCCAAGAGGACCAAGCAGAGCAAGAGAAAGAAAGCCTGGCCAAAATGGCAAGGGTCTACAGGAATGAGGAGCCGGGGAAGGGAAGCCCATGAGCTGGAGAGGTTTAGGGGAAGGGAAGGGGTAAAAAGAGCTCAGAGGAGCTAAGACGCCAGCATGCACTCCGTAACAGGTATTTCCCAGCTGAGAAATCCTGGAGGGCAGCATGTGCTTTGGTACGCTAATAGGCATCAGTTAGCCATTTGTCCCCAGGTTCTTTTGGACTTGACAGTTTCAGTTTTCACTAAGAAATAGCTGAATAATGATAAAGACTTGATTCCCCAAGAACAACTACCGATCCCATATGTGTATATATACACAAAAAAGCTCTAGAAACGGTAGGAGGGGCGAGGGATAAAAGAGGATAGTGGAAAATATAATCAAAACTATGAGCAAAGCACATTTTATGTAAATAATTTTTATATACAATGAATTTTGAAATTAAAAATGGAGCTTCACAATGCAATAGATTCCTGATTTATGGTGGTTCACCTTATAATTTTGATATGACAGGAAGCCATGCGGGTGGCGCACGCCTTTAATCTCAGCACTCAGGAGGCAGAGGCAGGCGGTTCTCTGTGAGTTCAAGGCCAGCCTGGTGTACAGAGCGAGTTCCAGGATAGCCAGGGCTATACAGAGAAACTGTCTTGAAAAATCAAATAACAAAAAAAATGAAAAGAAAAAGAAAACAATATGAATTCAGCTGAAAGTGTATTTCCGATCTTGGGGTTTGATCTTTTGCTGAGTGACGTGCAGCAGAATACTCTGTCACAAGGGTGAGCAGTGGCAGTGAGCCACGGCTCTCAGTCAGACACATGATCAGGAGGGTAAACAATTGATAGTCTTCAGTACACTTGGTTACTGATGTTTTATAAGTCAAGTAGATTAAATGTATTTTTGACTTACGATAATTTCACTTTATGAGGTATTTATTAGGAAATGAGTCAGTGAGCAAATTCAGATAGGATGAGCTGGGAAGTGGTGGCGCACGCCTTTAGTCCCAGCACTGGGGAGGCAGAGGCAGGCGGATCTCTGTGAGTTCGAGGCCAGCCTGGTCTACAGAGTGAGTTCCAGGAAAGGCACAAAACTACACAGAGAAACCCTGTCTCGAAAAACCAAAAAAAAAAAAAAAAAAAAAAAAGATAGGATGAAATGAAACACAGACAAGTTAACAATTACAGATGGAAACTTTAGTATCACTTTTCTCAGTACTTGACAGAAGTACTGTGTGGGAAAGCAGTGTAGATTCAGAACTAAACAACACGATCAACCCAAAGGTTCCAGCTCGTTTTTTATAGACTACTCCACCCTTATACAGCATAGCATACATTCCTTTAAAGTATTTATAGACCTTACCTTGTATAATAATAATAATAATAATAATAAATGAGCTAACCTCAACCTGTCTAAAAGACTTGAAATCATACAGAGTATATATCTGGTCATAATACAATCAATCTGAAAGTCAACAACCAAAGACACCAGAAAAGTCTCAAAACCCTTAGAAATCAAATAACACATTTCTAGATAATTGGTGTTCAGCAATGAGAAGGCTGCTTCTCTTACCTGTCACCTCCCTGACTTGTGATGTAGGACAACTTAGAAGGCCGTTTGGTTTACACTAGTCAGTTCACACACTAGCCACTAAGGCCAATATTAAGGCCCTCTGAGATCCCGGGAAAGATCTTGGTGTTTTGAAGGCTGGGTGCTGTCAGCCATCAGAAGCTGCAGTGGAGTCAGGGGTAGCAGAGGTCTCCTTGGCGGCCTTTCATCTTTAGAAGTGAAAGGGCAGACTCGTAGGGTACTATAGATAGAGCTGGGATGTCCACCAGTCCCAGACACTCTAATAGCCAAGGAGTTCCTGATCAAAGACAGTCTTGTAGAAAAGGGGAGATACTGGTACAAAATAAATTCTAGAGACCCAAAGTATAGCATGGTGACGCTAATAACAATGTATTGTATAGTACTTGAAACCTGAGGGCTGCCATGGGTTTCCCCATGGCACTCAGTGACAAGAGTCAGAGAACCTCCCCTCAGATCAATTGCTATCCATTTTTAAACAGCATCCATTTGCTATCTGGGAGTTCTGGAGGTCAGAAATGCTAGTAGGCTCCACTCCAGGTCACACACAGCCATTTTAAACTGCCAACCAGGCTGAACTTTTATTTGGAGGCTTGAGGAATGCATTGCCAAACTCTCTTGGGTTTTTTGTAGGATCTAGTTTCTGTGACTGTACGTCTGAAGCCTTCATTTCCTCTGTGACTAAAGTCTGTTCCTGCTCTACAGGTTGCTGCTGCGCTCCTCACGTGACCCCCTTCTTCATGGAGTCTGCCTTCCTCTCCGTCATGTAGTAGGGCCACCTGATGACCTCCCATTTCAGGTCAGCTGTGCCATATTCGGTACAACACGATTGATCGCAAGTGATCACATTTCACAGTCACAGGTTGTCAGGATTTGGGGGAGAACCTTGGGGGGTCATTTCCAGACATGTGCTTACCTTACTACCCCTGAGTAAGGAATAGAAGAAAATTAAGGATTTGATCCAGAGATTCTACCATTTGACTGGATTCATTCTACTGGACTTAAAGAGAGAATTTATTTACATGTTGCTATGATCTTTATGTAGTATAGACTTTTTTAAAACAATATCCACACTGATTATGCCAACCACTCATAAAGCTACTTTATAATATACAATATATATTTTATGTATATATATAGAGAGAGGATACTTTAGAAACAACTTAATGATATTTTCAAATCAGCTACCAATTCATGTTCTTGATAAGAGATATAGATATAAATGATGGTGCTGCCCTACCAGAGCCACAGAATAAAACAAATGACCAAGCTTTACTAAGTAGCAGAACCATCTGAGCTGTTTCATTTTGAGACATAGCCCAAACTGGCCTTGAAATTCAACTCACTACACAGTGGAGGATGATCTTGAACTCCTGATGCCTCTGGCTCCACCTCCCGAGTGCTGGGATTACCAATGTGAACCACTACATAACCTGGCTTTAAAACAAACCTTTGGAAAAAGTATTCGAAGTCTCTTATCCCAACTCCTCCCTCCACCCCAAAATTCTGACAAGGCAGCATGCCTATACAGCACAGCCAAGTAAGAGCCTGCTGGCTGGAGTCCTCGGCTGGAGCCCCACACTCAAGAGCTTTAATAGCCAGCAACGGTCACAGCAACATCCTAGACGGTTTACATTGTTATCTGCTAGGAAGCTGGGGGTTAAAGCACGTGCTCTAGAAGCTCGTTTCTAAGCTAGGATGTGATAATCTTGTCATTAAGGAAGTAAGATTCTATTATACACAATCAACTCAGTGAGGGGACTACAATTCACTAAGGTCACAGGGCTCCCCGAGTCACAAGATGCACCCCACTTCCTGTACTGTAACAGTTAGAGCCCAAGATTTCAATGATATGGGCCCTTGCACACCACACATGTGGCCTTAGTTACTCCAGACCCGACCGACTCGGATGCCACTGTGAGAAAAGTTACACCAACAGTTCCAGTTCTTGGACTCAGGATTTTTTTTGAAAATTAACTATGTGTTTAATGGTGAAAAGATCATTTGAGTTGGGAGGGCTTGCTGTTGACGGGTCCTAAGGGCAGATCCTAAGTGCTGAAAAATGACACGCTAGCATACTAATTAATAAAAATGAAATGTTTTCTCTAATTGCCTTACTTTGCAAGCCCATGAGTAGATAAAAGCTGCCTAGTTACTGTTGTGGCTTGTCTTAAGACAGGGTCTCACTATGTAGTTCTAGCTGTCCTGGAACTCACTATGTAGACCAGGTTGGCCTCGAACTCATAGACGCACCAGCTTCTGCTTCTTTAGTGCTGGGATTAAAGGTGTGCACCACTACACAAGGCCAAGGCTGTTTTTTTTTAAGGTTTGATATCTGATTTGATTCCTTTTGGTAAGACATCTGGAGGAAGCATAATGCAGCAGGTGGTAAAGACATAGAGGAATAACATCAGCCATCTAGACAATGCTATCAGATTGGTGGCTCAGGTTCTGAAGCCAGCTGTCTGGATTCCAGAGTTCTCCCTGTTCCCTACTAGTTCCTGCAGCTGCAGATAAGTCCCTTAATGTTGATACACCTTGTTGCCTTTTCTGAGCATTTTTTTTTTCTAAATCAAAGCAGTACCTATGTCAGAGGATGGTACAATTTCATGAAACCCTGAAATAATGCACATGGAGGGTTCAGCCTCTTTCCTGCCTGGCAAACAGTAAGTGCCCATTACATTATGACCACTGCACTCAGATTATGTATGTGATGCTAGGCAGCCAGTAAACCTTAAGTAGAATGCAGCCATTATAATTCCACAAAGTAAGCTAGCAAGTGGGGCCTAAAAAGGGTTCATCTAGCATGTTCAAATAGTTGCTTAATGAATAAACTCGGAAACTTCTCAAGTGACATTTTAATCAGAAACACCTCTGTCAATCATCTTTGCAGAATAATGTCTAACATGCTCTCCATTTTTCCTTGTGGGAGAAGTTATATTTGTGGCAATATGGCACTCTGCTCAGTGTGTCTTCATTATGCTCATACCCCTTGGTGTCTAACCACTAGCTAGAGTCCTCTCTAGCAGACACCCAGTAAATGTCTACGCCAAGACTTCAGCAGACCCTCATGTACCCAGGCACTTCACCGTGAAATGTGAGCACACAGAGACATTTGCAGGGCTGGTTGTTGAGCCCAATGGTAGAGCGCTTGCCTGGCCCGAGTGAGACTGGATTCCATCCTCAGTACTGAAGATGAAAGGCAAGAAGAAGCTCTGCCCATAATGACACGCACCTGCAGAATCCCCTGCTGCTCTCTGAAAAGCAACGGGGATCTTGAAAATAACCATTGTTATAAATCACAAAATAAATAGCCTTTGGGTATGAAGTATAAAGAAAAGCAAACATTTTGTAAAGGGAAATCCAAGAATGATGCTCAGTATAAAAGAGCAATGTGGAAATGTCTACTTCATGCCACTGTTGAAGTAGATTCCTGCGTCTTTCCTAAATCAAGAACAGCAGAAAAACTCTGAGGTTTCTCTCAAAGTGACACAAATATGTAGAATATTGGCTCTTTGCCTCATTTAGGGACGGCATTGGCCAATCTCTATACAAATACAAAAAAGAAGGTTCTGAATATGCCAAAGACAGATTTCAAACACCCAGCAAGGGAGAACTAAGGAGTTGGGAAATCGAGCTGAGAACTGTTATACTTAGCAGGCATAGACTACAAACTTCAAGTGAACACACTTCAGCTTTCAACAATGGAGCAGGCGGCATGTACAGTGACTTCCATGGAAGGCACACAGAGCCAGGCCAAGAAAACAGCTCACTTCCTCACACAGTATCAGATGCATAGCGAGATCAACAACCATATTCTTTTAACCCCTACCGCAGCTTCCTGCTTTCTGCTTGTGAACTACAAAATGTCTCAGGCCTCAGGCCTGCTTCGCTTTGCCATATGCTACCTGGGAATCCATATCAAGAGACTCCAGACATGCTCAAAGCACAGTGTTGTGTGCATCTCAGAGTAAGGTTTTTAAAGGATGATATCGGTAATTCAATCCAAAGAAAGAGCCCACATCTGCCTGTAATAGCAGTTACCCTCTGTTTGATGTGGTAGTTTGAGGTCTCAGAAAGGATATAGATTTCTCTATTAAGTAACTATGATGCTTCACCCTGGTTTTTCCCTAATATTGTACACCATACTGCTGTGGATATCACTCTATATAAATAAAACACTGATGGCCAGTGACCAGACAGAAAGTATAGGTGGGACAAGAAGAGAGGAGAATTGGGGAAACAGGAAGAAGGAGGAGAGACACTGTAGCCACCGCCAGGACAAACATGTAAAGATGCCGGTAAGCCACCAGCCACGTGGCAAGGTATAGATTTATAGAAATGGGTTAATTTAAGATATAAAAACAGTTAGCAAGAAGCCTGCCACGGCCATACAGTTTATAAGTAATATAAGCATCTGAGTGATTATTTTATACGTGGATTGTGGGACTGCGAGGCTTGGTGGAACCTGGAGAGAAGCCCTCCAGCAACACCATACTATGGTCTTTCATGGTCAATTCAAGAAAACAATACCCACACCTGGAAATTAGGCCAAAACAAAACAAAATAAAACAAAAAAGCCCATGGTCATGATCATAGGACTTTATAGTATTATGTTAATGCATTTTCTTAAGAGAGACCTCAGGAGAGCCATCTGCGTCTCTGGAAATAAAAACTGGACTAATACTTTATTAGGACATTTTATAGCTCTACGAAAGTCAGAGAATAACTCATAGAAAACACAGGATGGTCCACAGCTTTTTTTTCCTCCTCTGGTAGAGATGATCGCTCCAAAGGTTAGAATTTTATTGCCCTCTAAGACATGAGCCAGTTTTCAATCTCACTTTACAATCTTATTTGAAAATTCCACTGACTTTTTAATCAGTTCCTCATATCCTCGGTAAATCAAGTTTTGTTATTCCACTGGTTTCCTCATTAAAGGAGTCCAACAAAGCTTAGATACATGTTCTCTGTGTGCATGTTTTTAATAATATAAGGATTAGTCTTTGATAGTTCCTGGCCCCACCATTCAAATGAGCTCCAAGAGACTGAGCTCTGTGCTTCAGGTCGCCTTACCAGTCAGACTCACCAAGAGTTGGGGTGATTCATTCACTGGGCCTTGGATGTAGCAGAAAAGAGGCTCAAAGTACATAAATCACCCCCTCCCTTAAAGATGCCCCAGCTTTCTTTTTGTTTTATTTTGTTTGAGACAGGGTCCCTGACTGTCCAGGAACTCATTCTGTAGACCAGGCTAGCCTCTAATTCACAGAGATTCGCCTGCCATATTCTATGTCCCAAGTACTTGGATTAAAGGTGTGTACCATCATCTCCCAGTTGTGCTGGCTTTCTTTAAACAGAAAAAAACCCTATTGGTTGAAATCAAAGGTGGCATTCCCACTCCTACAAGTACATTATATACATACAAAGTGAGTACTTGTGTCCATAGAAGACACACAAGAGTGTCAAAAAAAAATGAAACAACCCAAATAGCCATCAACATCAACAACAACAAAATGGATCAGTAAGTTATGATATATTCATTTCTATGCAATACCACATGGCAAGGATGAAGTGCTGATACATGCAACATTTTGTGACACAAAAGGAGACATGTAAACTACAAGTATTCTTACAGCCCTACTTACATGACCAGCTCAAGGATGCAAGGATACAATAAACTTGACTAACTAGGAGGGGGAATGTCCAGGAAAAAGCAAAGAGAACTTGGTGGCGTGGGAGATGGCAGAAACAGTATTGCTGTAGATAGTGGCTATAGATATTGTACATTCTTATGTAAAATCAAAAATCATAATGCATGCTAGTGATGTGTGCATTTTAGTCTATGCAAATTATCTTTTGAAAGGAATTAACATTTTTTGAAGAGAGACAAGATAAAGAAAAATATATTCTAAAGCAGTGTATGGCGATTGATACAGAGACCCACAAGTAATCAGCGTGCAGGGGATAAGAGGCTAGAGTGCTCCGCCCTCAATGGAACATCTATTATCACCTTCCCTGATCCCGAGGCTTAGGGATCATTACAGAAGAGGGGCAGAGAGACTGGAAGAGCCAGTGGTATTGGACATCTGCACCAAATCAGTATTTGTCAGACGTGACAACACCATTATACACATGAACTCAAAGCAGCCGTGACTGAGCATATAAGATCAAGGAAATCTGAACACCAGCATGGCTGAGGGGGGGGGCTCATTAACTCCCACTCCTGTTTAAGCTATTAGCCGGTGATGGCTGCTGAGGGAGAAAGAGAAGGTTTTCTGCAGGGATTTGGTCCTGAGGTTCATGTAGGCAGTAGTAAATGGACTCCATGATTTTAAAAAACAGCCTGGCAGTGGTGGTGCACGTCTTTAATCCTAGCACTTGGGAGGTGGAGGCAGAGGCAGGCAGATCTCTGTGAGTTCAAGGCTAGCCTGGTCTACATAGCGAGTTCTGGAACAGCCAAGGCTACACAGTGAAACCTTGTCTCAAAAAAACAGAGAGAGAACGTTTAAAGTTGGGAGGGCAAAGTAGTAGGAGAGGTAGGGAAGGAATTGGTGGGGAGGGAATGGGAGAGGGTGAATTTTATCCAAACATCATATCTTGTACGCAATTCTCAAACAATAAAAAGAGAGATTATAAAAAGGAAAAGTGGAGAAAGAAGGATGAGGGAAAAGAGAAGAAGGATTTGAAAACATTCCTCTGACATATTTAATGTAAATAAACGTGGGAAAAACTAAAAAGCACAAAGCTGGCAAAAGGACAGGCCTGTTCTTAATAATGGGATGGGTGAGTATACACACCAGAGGATGGTGGAGATTCTCGTTTGCCAGACTGAACACACAGAGTCAGAGGTGGTCACTGGATGCCATCACTTTAGGAAAGACTGCTCTAATAGGGATTTGATAAGTGAACTGAGAAAAGACTTCCTGCAGTTCTCTGATAACATCAACAGAGGCACACAAATAAATGATGGGACTCCGCAAGATTACTTAATTCAATCCAAGACAAATTAATTCTTAAGCTAAATGAAATATTCAAATCTGGCAGATGTATGCCAATATGATTGTTATTGCTTAAAAACACATTTTCTTTTTAAAATTCGCTGTGGGAGCCTTGATTGTTGTTAAACTCCCTTGTATCCACCTACTGAGTTTTCAATAATCAGCCTAAGGGTGAAGACTTGAAAATAGACTCAGCCATCTGAAAGAATCGAAGTTTCTCTAGACTGTGACAGCCACAAGCAGCGCCGCCCCCAGACATTGCTACTTTTTCCACCATGGATGGACCCAGGACCGCCCAAGAATGTAACTGCCTCTCACTGAAAAGGGCTCAAGCCTAGGGGAGGGGGACAATGGATTAGGAAGAACCAGGGGAGAGGGTCATTCCTTTACGCAATAACAGGGCCAAAGGCACACTTACTAGATGGCTGGCACTGTGTTCAATGATTGCCGGTACCGTGCCATTTAATCCTAAGAACAGACAACGGGGTAGGTGGGCTTGCAAAAGAAAACAGCAGGGCTCAGATCAACCTGGGGCCAGATTAATAAAGAGATTTTTTTTTTCAAACAGGAAGTATAGAAAAACCTTAACATGGCAGCAAAGGGCTAAAGACAAAGCCCCCAGAAGGCATAGAGGAGCGGACTGAGTAGGAGCAGCCACGTCTCTGATAACGGACACAGGCAGCCCAGGGCCACCCCACAGGGAGGAGGAGCCTAAGGAGGAGCCCCAGGTCTCTGTGTTCCCCCTCCCTGCTGTCTTATCCTAGCACATCCTGGAGCCAGGGCCCATCACATGGAAGGGTCTGCAGCTAAGGATTCCCAAGTCTAAGGCAAGGCAGCAAGGCCAGGCAATGAAGGATGCCCTGTCAAAAAGACCCATATAAGCCTTCCCTCACAGGGAAAACACCTTCTGTTCTCCAGGCCAGCAGCACTGCCGGAAAGAGGAGACTCTGGATAATTGCCGCCCTGCTTCCCATCTGCCTTCCACAACCCCTCATAGCGTACGGAGAGGGAGCCCCAAACCAATTCCACAGGTCTACTCAGTGTCTTCCAATTCAGTTCTAGGAATCTGCCGTTTGACGGGAGAAGGCACTAGGTCAATGAGACACCTTCAAAACTTCTAGAACACAACTTGTCCTCTACACTTGGAGCTCATACTAGAGTCTCTTCTTCCCATGCTTCTCCTCTTTTCCCATGCCCCCACTTCTTTCGCACACTCCTCCCTTTCCCAAGGCTCCCTGGACTTCCCAGGGTCCTCTACTCTCTTGGCCACACCCTCTTCCCTGGCTCCCTCCTTCACCTTCACCCCCAGCACTGGCCCTCCTCTGGGAAACCTCTCCTTTCACATTCAACTTTGGCCTAACTTCAAGATAGTCCTTTTCCAAAGCGGGCAGCTTTGTTTGGAAAGGCCCAAGAATTACCTCGCATATCCATATCAGCAGAATCGATCAGTGCTAGCCCAGAAGTTGTGCTTTTCTACCCTAAGAATGGGAGGAAGCCCTTTGATTCCAGCATGAGCTCAACATTCCTACCACAGAAAGCAAAGCAGTGTTTATCAGCATATTTGCAGCCGAACTCTGTCCCATTTCCCCAGCATTCTGAACACCAAAAGACAACGAAAAAAGAGAGGTTGGCAGGATCGTTTGGAGGCAAGACCCTGAAGAAAAACTGACTTTAGAGTCCTATTCCTTTTAGATCCCCACAGGGTAGAGGCCCGAGCACTGGAATTGCGCAGCTATTCAAATGGTTTTCACCAATACCCCCTGTCATAAAGCCTTCCCACCCAGCCCTTGAAGTTCTTTTGAGGGGGACCCACGATTCTCTGGATCCATGGTTTCTCAAAGAGCCTGTTCTATGAGGCCAACTTCTATCCTGAATACGGTCTGGTACCACCGAGAATTCAGCTACAGGCCTGGGATTCTACATGAAGCTTTCCTATGAAGGGCAATCATCTCTTCTCCAGCATGGAACGGGAAGCTTCTGGTACTGGGTCTTTTAGACCTGCTTAGTATTTCTCATGAGAAACAGCCTCCAGACAATCTCTTCTTAACCCCAAAGTCTACACTGCTGTTTACAATGGTCGAGACACATCATTTATTAACAGGAAAGAAAAACGTTATCTAGCTAAGCCCTAAATGAGTTTGACAAAGGGCACAGGGTTTAAAATGTTTCTGATGAAACAGGTTTTATTCAGTGCTCCACAGACATGAAGCGGGATGGGGAGAAAGCAGAAAAGAGCATCATTTAGATTCTGCATTTCATCTGGAGGGTCCTGATGCAAATGGCCAAAACTGACTTTCAAATTCCATTTTGCATCGGCTGAAAAAGGGAATAATCCTTTCAAACTCTTAAAGCAAATAAACAAATATATAGACCAAACAATTTCACAGGCTTTTATATTTTCTCAGTGTTTTCAAAAAAGTGATAAAGCATTGTGGGAAAGTCAACTCTGGGTTTTAAAATGTCATTTTAAAACAAATGGCATCCTACATCCATGGAGCAAAATTACACATGCTCTCCTTGCCATCACCCAGGAGATCCAGCTGCCAGTGACACCCCTAAGAGCCCTGTGCACTTTATCGTCACCCCCCCACACACACAGCCTTTTGGTCTGCAAAGCCCACACAGGAAACAGGAAAAAGGGTTTGGCTTTGTACTCACTCTTACAAAGTTGTCAGGGAACAAACCTCTCCTGCCGTTGATCTGCCCCTCCCACCAGCCTCCATCCTCCTTCCTGATGTTGGTGATGACTTCACCCACGCTGATCGTCAGCTCATCATCGTGCTGGGCCTGGTAATCAAACTCCACTATGGCCTCCACTGGAAGGGAAAGAAACCAAAAGAGCAACTTAGGGTCAGCTGTTGTAGAAGGCTGAGCTCTAGGATCCCTGCAAGACCAATAAAGTCAGGTTAAAGGGACTTCCCCCTAGAAATAGGTAAAATAACAGGCAACATGATTTTGGTTAACCTGAAGCCTATAACAGCGCAGAAACCACGAAGTGCTGGTCGTGGTCAGACACAGGCAGGGTGGCCTACAATTCTGTGTGAGGGCCAGCAGAGCCTTCAGAAGGGAAACCACACAGTGACAGTGGCCTGACAACACAGGTGGTATGTGGCATCATTTCTCCAAGTTCAGAGATCAATGACCACAAACAAGAGATAGCGAGTCCTTGGGCTTCTCTTCACCTGGCCACTGCTAACTAACAGTGTAGTGTTAATGTCCTTGGACCTGAGCTGCGCAAAATATGGACTATAATCCCCATGCTGCAGAAATGGCAGCTATCACTCATGATGACACATGTAAACAAAGATATGTGGACCAGAGGGCTCTACTGGTGGAACTGATAGATCTCAGATTGCCCACATCAGAAGCACTGTTGCCCAATAAATGAACTCACAGGCAACTGTATCATGTTACACTATCTTTTCAGCGGCAGAGAGACTACCACCCAACTTGGGACAGGCAGAGGCAACATATGAGGAAGCTCTTTTGTTGACAAAGTACCAATGCAGTGTGGCATGAGCTAACCAGAGATTGATTAACTTACACAGAGAGCAGTTACAAGATTTCTGTAGACTCTGGGCTCTTCTTTGTGTACCTCAATATAAACCAGCATCAAAACTTGCTCCTTATCCATTTGCAACTTCATATAAATGAATGAATACAAAGATAGTGAAAATTATCAGGGTGGTGGTGGTGGTGGTGGTGGTGGTGGTGGTGGTGGTGGTGGTGCACGCCTTTAATCCCAGCACTCGGGAGGCAGAGCCAGGCAGATCTCTGTGAGTTCAAGGCCAGCCTGGGCTACAGAGCGAGTTCCAGGAAAGGCACCAAAACTACACAGAGAAACCCTGTCTCGAAAACAACAACAACAACAACAACAAAAGGGTAAAGCTTACATGAAACTCCAAGTGGAACATAAGCAATTAAGAGTTACAATAAAATAAGGGAAAGTTAAACGAGTTGAATGTGCACTGCAGACATGATTGTGAAGACCCAAACTGCATCTTTTTCCTTGGGGTTTGCTTGTAATGTTTTATTACTGTGTAACAGTCATACAGATCAATGGGGCACAATGTGATATCACTACTCATGCACAGAGCCTGCACTTATCAAATCAGGGTAGTCAGCATCTCCTTTCCCTTGTCATTTCTGTTTGGAGGTTTTAACTTCCTAGTGTGAGGATCTAAGAAAGCAAGAGAGAAAATCTTAATAACCTTGGTTTTGGAAAAGATGTCTTTTTTTTTCTTTTTTCTTTTTTTCGTTTTTTGAGACAGGGTTTCTCTGTGTAGCTTTGGAGCCTGTCCTAGAACTCACTCTGTAGCCCAGGCTGGCCTCGAACTCACAGAGATCCGCCTTGCTCTGCCTCCTGGGTGCTGGGATTAAAGGCGTGCGCCACCACCCGGCTGGAAAAGATTTCTTAAATAGAAAACTAAAAGGTACAAATGATTCAAAACAAATCCAATACACTAAGGTCACTTTTCCAGGGAGTAAGGCCAGTAGGTGAGCGGGTCTCCATCACATGGGCTTACATTTCTATTAGAGGTTAAGTTCCCACTGCACTTCTGGTTCAAAGCAGCCTGGCCTCCAGACTGAGCACTCATGAGAGCAGCTGCAGCAGCCAGTAAGGTAGTGCAGCAACTCAAAGCAGAACTTCCTTTTCCTAGACTATTGCTTAGTCCACCATCAGCTGTTGCACTCTCATGGCCTGAGTCTGCTCATGATGAAGTTGAGTTGCAGCCTACTGCTCTCACTTATCCATGGGAAAGAGGATGATAAGAGCATACACCAGGAAGCCCTTCCTGCTTTCTCCTGATTTCTGACAAGTACGCATGCAGGAATGCTCCAATTTCTCTGTACCATATTCTGGTCCCTAATAGTTCAAATGAGCCATCATCTTGGTGGACAAAGTGCTTCCATGCAAGCCCAAAGATCTGAGTTTGAGTCCCCAGAATCCACATAAAGCCAAACAAGGTAGTATGCAGAAGGCAGAGAGGAGATTCCCCTGGAAGCTCATGAGCCAGTAAACCTGGCATACACAGCAGCACATAACAAAAAAGTGGCACTGTCCCAAAACAAAGTGGAAACTGAGGACAGACACCCAAGGGTGTACTATGACCTCCACCTATGCACTATGGCACTTACACATCTGAACTCACAAAAATAAATGTATGCATACATGTACATCATACGCACATACATACACACACACATACACATACATACATACATATACACACACATACATACACACACACACACACACACACACACACACACACACACGGGGTGTGTGTTAAAAATGAGCTATCATAACAATCAATTTAAAAACAGCTAGGTCCAATGACACAAATCCATCATATCAGCTACTTGGGAGGATGAGGCAGGAGGATTGTAAAATCCAATGCCTGCTGTGGATGATTGATTGATAAATAAAACACTGATTGGCCAGTAGCCAGGCAGGAAGTATAAGCGGGACTAGCAAAGAGGAGAATTGAGAGAACAGAAAGGTAGAGAGGAGGAGACACCAGCCTGCCGTCCAGGGAGCATCATGTAAAAGCAGCAGGTAAAGCCACGGAACATGTGGCGACATATTGATTAATAGAAATGGGCTGAGTATAAGAGTAAGAGCTAGACAATGATAGGACTGAGCTAATGGCCGAATAGTTTAAATAATATAAGTGTCTGTATGTTTATTTTATAAGTGGGCTATGGGACTGCTGAAGATTGACGGGACCCGGAGAGAAAAACTAGCTACAAATGCATGTTTGGATATAAAGCAAGTTCAAGCCAGTCTGCTCAACTTAGTGAGACCTTGTCTCACAAACAAAAAATCAAAAGCAGTTTTCAGCTAGGTGTAGTCATACATTCCTATAGTATCAGCTACTCAGGGGGCTAAGGAAAGAGGCCCAACAGTTCATCTAGCCTGGGCAACATATGGAGGGAGATCTTTATATCAATTTATTTTCAAAAGCTTACTTTAAATAGAGATTGATCTATTGAAACTGAGATTATAGTAACTTTTGTTCACATACCAGACCCTAAATTATCTCATTTCCCAGTTAAATCATTTGATGCTCATCTTCCTAAGGAACCTGAAGCTGAGCAAGGAAGGTAAGCCCATTTTCAGAGACAATGTTTCTCAGTATGAGACACACCCACCTCGGGGATCTGTTGAGGTGATGCTTGGATCAAATACCTGTTTGTATCAATTCTAAAAAGAGAAAGTGCCAACTTCCCTACTATTCCCACTTACAGAATGGCCCTGGATCTTCATCTGCTCTCTGTCAGACAGTCAGAGGCCTCTTAAGGGGCCCAAAGGCCAGCAGAAGCAAGGAGTGCCGGGCAAGGAACACAAGCCAGCAAGCTCTGCTAGAGTACACACTCGCTCCAGGAGCAGGGAGCGCACCCACAGCTCTGTGATGCCTACGCCTCTTGATGATTCTCACCTCCTTTAACTAAAATCACCCTCACTAAATGGATAAGTAGATTGAACAATCTGCGTGGTGTAAAAGTGGTAGGCTATTCAACTCAAGGCCATGGAAACAAGAAAATGTGGAGCTGTTTTCCCCCCAACTGTCTATGGCCATACAAAACTCATTTGTTTGTTTCCCTGAAGTTCACTGTCTTTAATAGGAGATTAGAGCTCCCCATACTGTAATATACAGTCACCTGTCATGTAAGTTTGGTCAATGAACCACAAATATGATGATTGAATACGGTAAGATTGTATCATCTATGATTTCACACTCATCTGTGTGTGCATACACTCTGATGTTCTCACAACAAAGATATCATATTAAAATGTATCCATGCCAAAATTTTTAGATACTCAAACATTATTCTTTTTTGGAAAAGAAACCAGGGAGCTGGAGAGAAGGCTCAGTGGTTAAGAGCACTCACTGCTCTTCCAGAGGACCCAGGTTCAATTCCTTGCACCCACATGATGGCTCACGGCCATCTCTAACTCTAGTTTCATATTCTTCTGACACTACACACACACAGTGCACATACCTGAATGTATGCAAACACACATATACTTAAACTAAAAATTTTTAAGTGAAAGAAAGAAAAAAGAAAAACGGTCTGGGAATACAGCTTGCCTAGCACTCTTAAGGTCCTGAGTTCAATTCTCAGCACCATGAAAAACAAACAAAACCATGGGCCATGAACTCAGGCTGCCCAAAACAGATCTCATCAAACAATGGAAAGGACAGCTCTCAATTTTTCTAATGGGAAACATTATAATGTTGGGGGCAAATTGAGAGAACCCAAATACAGGTGTGCATTCGGGGGGGGGGGGGGAGGAAGGAGAACAAGGAAATGCTTTAAAGAGGTAAAGGGAGCTGTGTCCTGGCTAACTTCGATCCCGTGAACTTTCGGGAACTCCGGACCTGACCAATGTGTGGCTCACAGCCTTGCTTCTTCCTTGCTAAACAGCGGGTCACATTTCCTAACTCTCTACCTGAACTTTGGCAAGGCCAAGCTAAAAGAGAACAAGTAGAGTCTGCTTCAAGAAGATGGCTACTAAGAAGTCAAGAGCTGCTGCCTGCTGTATGCCAAGCCAGGGAGAAAAGCATCCTGGCTTTTCTTCACTCTCTCTTTCCATGTGCCTAAGGACCTGCATTAGGGGATGCCCACTCTCTATGGTAAGGCTGGCCATTGAGGGCTGGGGATGTGGAGAGTATAAGTGTACAACATCCGGGTCTTCTTCACAACACACTACCCCATGGCTTGCTTCTTCATTTACTCATTTCCTAAACTCCCAGTTGAAAGAAGATTCTTCCCAGATCAAACAGAATTTACCCTTAGGAAATTATATGTAGCCTCCCCGCTTTCTAGCCTCAGATGGCCCCTGACCCCCTCCAAACCTCCTCCATAGCTTCTCTAGCCTCCCTGGCTCTGCCACCGAGTGCATCCTACGCTGTGGTGGCGGCTTGTGAGTCCTCCTGGTGAGATTCCAAATGCTTTCTGGGTGTGAATCATCCTTCGTTTGTTCTACTATGGCCCCTGTGAACATCCAGGGCATACAGTAGGTGCTCATTGCAGACTTGATAATTCAACCACTCGGCTTACATTTCATATTGATAGTTTCTACCTCTAAAATGTCAAGTGTCAATCTCATTTCTGCAAACTGAGTCATATTGTTCAGTGCACTAAGGGAGTTTGCTATTTAAAAGAACCTGCGGTTAATTCTTTTGTGACATGAATAATCACTTCCTGCTTTACCTTTCCTGTCGAGAGAATTTTTTTATATATCAGGTTTCTCTTAAGGTAAGAAAGCTGTGCATGACTTTGTTAAGAGCTCCCAAGCCGTAAGCTATGTCTCTCTTCCTCCCTTTCAAAGGTTTAGGATTTTTCTTTGCAATGTAATAGCACCGGTTACAGTGGCTACGTGTGCCATAAAGCTCTAACAAGGGGCTGGGGAGATGGTCCAGCAGTGGAGAGCACTGGCGGCTCCTCTAGAGAATCCCAGTTTGACTCCCAGCATCCACATGGCGGCTCACAACCGGCTGTAACTCTAGTCCCAGCAAGAAACTCTGCCCTCTTCTGGCCTGCATGGGCACTTCCTGCACAGCATACACGTCCATATTGGCAGGCAAAAACCCTATATTTCTAAAATAAACCCTTCTCCAAAGGTCTCACGAGCTCTTTGTTGGTTGGTTTGGGCAGTGCCCCGTGGCAGACGTGGCAGGCAGAGGACAACTGAAAGAGTTGGTTCTCTCCCTGCACTATGTGGAGCTCAGGGATCACAGATGGGCAGGCTTGGCAGCGAGTACCTTTACCCACGGTGCCATCTTCATGGTCCCTACACCACACGCCTAGGAACGGCTTCTGTTGAAAAGTAATGGTTCCTCACTTGGGCCCACAAGGTAAATTAACAGGTAAATTAACAGAAAGTCTAGCATCTGCCTTCATTTTGTCTCCTTTACTCTGGGTCACCTGTTTACTGTTCCACACAGACGTGCTAATCATTCAGGGGAGTCGTGCAGAAAGCCACAACACCTACCCCATCTCCTCTCCTCTCCATGCTCAAGGCATGGAGAGAAGAGGGGCTGAGACAGCTGACTGCCCACCTTTTACAATGGCCTGCCCCACACACCAGAAAAGACATCTACAGGGTTTGAGTCACTGTCATGAATCTGTTGTCACCTTGGATTGCAGCAATAGCAACGCCTCCCTGGACAGCCCACACCCCCTCCCCAGGTGAGGACCACTGTGTGTGGTAGCAAGCCTATAGAATGGAGCCGGAGTTACCACCTGCTGAAAGCCAGCCTTCTCTGCCAAGCTGTGGAGACTGGTTCTTTGGGTCACCCCCAGAACCAGAACCGAGACACTCATCACTCCGACCTTGTGCTGACCAGGACTCTTAATTAATACAGACCTCTTGCCCCTGACACAAGTCTTCTAGTTAAACCTAAAGTTCATGCCAGTACCCTAAAGATAAACTAGGGATCACTGGATCCCTTTATTTGTTTGTCTTCTCAATGTGCCTCCTTTTTCTCTGCTCGGCACCCTTCCTCATCTCTTGGATTGGAGTCCTAGGCTGCTGGGGCTCCCAGAGCTGGGCCAGTGCTGGAAAAGTCCAGTAATAAGAAGTACGAATTAGCTCAACCTGTTTACCTTGACTACACAGTGACATGATACTTTGGACTTACTGGAATAAATAAATATTGAAATTAATTTTAGCTACCACACTTGAAATTATATGTGTGGCTTACGTTATATTTCTATTGAATAGCAATGGTCTAGAATAATGCTTAGCAAAAAAGCAATAAAGACCTCAGACTACAACCACAGCCAAAATATTCACCAGAGCCCAAGTCTATGCCTCCAAACACACATCCTTGCCTACAAGAAGCTACAGGTAACTTTAGCAAAGGAAGGTAAAACATTACCTACAATTTTTTTAAATGGTACCCTTTGGGAAACTATCTCTGCATGAGCACAAAATTAAAGCACTAGGCAAAGTAAAGTATCTCAGAGGTGTAATTAGGACAAAAGTAAACAAAATCCCATATTTAAAGACACCATGAATTACAAAACTTAAGAGTGTCTCCCCTTCGGAAAAATAAAAACACCACCCTCCATTTGCCTGCTGTGCCAAAAGCCAGCCTCCACAAGTTTGCTCTAACTACTGTCTGCCAAAAAAACAAAAACAAAAACAAAAAACAAAAACAAAAAAAAAAGCTACAGTTAACAAAAAAGATAGAGCCCCGGGAGATAAGAGATCTGCTTAGAAATGCTAACACTTCAACCTTCCCTATCTCCGCCTTCAGACTTGCTGAATGCTCCCCCACCCCCACCGGCCCCGAAAACACGAAATGAGTGGTTTTTGAACTGTTAGGTTGGCTAAGGCAGCTGTCAGGCAGCTTCATGGTGAGGCTGACACAGTGGCGATGATAGAGCCGCTCCCCCCCCTGCTGTGGGGCTCAGCCCTCCTGCTGTAGCCCTTACTTCCTCTATCTTTGCTCCACCGTGAGGCGGCTCACGGTGGCTTGCTTACCCCAAGCAACCTGCAAGCCTCCCGGAGAGGGGGAGCCCTTCTGTGTCCCAGGATTCTGGCTGCCCCACCTACCATCCCATGTGACTCAATAAATACGTGAATCAACAGAGCACATGGAAGAGGATGGAAGTTTCCAACTGACTTCCTTTGCTCCACATACATGTTGTTGCAAAGGTCTTGGTAGGTGTGACTTTACGCTTTAATCATTTCCGAAGTAGAAATGTCACATACTTGTGGCTTTACGCTTTTTTCATTGTGTTCATTCTGATGAATGCATTTTTAATTTTAATGTTTTGTTTCCATCCTATTTGATGATAGTATAGAAAATCAAGAAGTAATTTTCACCAGAAAGGATTTCATGAAAAAAGAAAAGCGCAATTGCTGATTACTGGTGATAGAAATAACATCAGATATCATCTTGTCAAGTAAATCTCTTAATTGTACAGGTGAAGAACTGAGGTCTAGAATATTCCATGACCGAGATTTAGCATCTCTGCTCTCCCAAATGACAGTTCGCAGGAGAGAAGGTTAGATGTAACAGCAGTAGTCATTGAGATCGGCAAGATACAGACTTGGGCAGCACTGTGAGGGCTTCTTCCTTGCCCTCCCCATGGAGCAGAGTTTCTACAATACCCAGAAATTATAGCAATCAGGAGCACATAAAAACCTAGGTGCAAATCTAAAGGGACTGAAAATAGATGAGTGGTTGCCTGGGACCAGGGATGTGAACTGATTACAAATGGCTAAGAGGGATCTTTTGGGATAATGGGAATATTTTCATCTTAAACTGTGGCAAGCCGTGCACGATGCTATAAAGTTACCAAAAACGCACAGTATACATTTACATGTATGAAATGCTATACCTAAATTTATCCTTTACAGATAAAAGCGGAAACATTATGTGACCCACATTTAGGAACTTATAACTGTAGGTATTTGCTCAAGTAGTTGACTATGGTTGCCCCCAGGGAGCCCCCACTCTCCCCATCCAGGGAAGAAAGCCATTTGGAGGCGCGTCTCCTCCCCCAGGAGATACAATCTGATGAGAATGCAGCTGACATGTCCAATGCTCTGCCAGCACATGGGCACAGAAGCTAACTGACTGCCAGGAGGTGACAGCAGCTGGGAACGGCTAGAGCACACACCCTGTGGAGCTCTCAGAAGCAGCCTGCTTGCTACTTTTCCCACACATGATTCTACAGCTTCTTCTTCCACCACATAAACCACCCCAAAACCTTTCCATGAATCATGTGCCCTCTTTAGTTAGCAGACAGTTGGTTTCTGTTACTTGCAACTAGAGAGCCCTAACGGAGTCATGAACCAACTTAGAAAAAAAAATGATCGTCTTCCCTATAGAAGGCCAGGTTCGCACTATCTAGTGCTTTCTCATCAGTGTCTGGGCTAGGGGCTTGGGGATCTAGATTTCCCAGCTCGAGGGCACAGGGACAATGAGGCTCTGCATACACAACAAAGCTGATCTCCATTTGCTTTCAGCGGCTTCATGAATGTACCAGTAAGGGGCACCAAACCAACAACAGCATGATTCCTAAGGCCTGGCTCCTGTAGGAAACAAACAGCAGCTTTCTCCAGGAAGACAACTGACCCCAGTGAGAGCCACTGGGTATGAGCTCTCTCTGAGCACGAGGGAGCAAAGCAGAGGTTGAGATGGCTTCCTGCAGGGTGCAGCAAGGTCTGTCATGGGCCCCCGGAACAGCTCCAAGGACTAATTGGGCATCAGCAGAGAATGGGTGGGGGGGAACAAATCATCAACACAGAACAAAGAATAAAGGCCCACCACTGTCTGACTTAAAACATTCCTGTTACTCACTGCTTTGAAGGACAGTGCAAGGAACCCTGGCCTCCCAGGCCAGCATCTTTCACACATAATATGAGCTATGAGAAGGAGCCTGATAGGCCTAAAAGTGAATCCCAGCCTATATATTTCTATTTGTATGGCATGAGGCAAAAACACCTTGCCTGCATCCACATTTTTGTGTTTAATAGTGGAAGAGGGTCTGGTCCAAGGACAATGGATAACCCCTGAAAACTCCTGTATACAAAAGCTGCTCCATCAATTGACAGCCACTAGTGTCACAGGCCATTATCATTCTTTGTGTGAGGCATTCCCTGGGTATCCCCCTCCCTCACTGCGTACCCACTGGGACACCTTATAGATCTGAGTAGAATCCTCACCTGTTATCTAGCCCATAATAGGTACTCAGTCAATGCTGGTGACTAAGTGTGTCTGCTCAACACCAGGAGTGCCCTGAGGGAGCATTTATTCCAAACTACACCTTTTCATTCAGCACAAAGAGCTACAGTTACACATGTGAGTTTTGATTTGATTTGAAGGGTAAAAAAGCCCAAGATTAACATGATCAGGTAACCACACACACACACACACACACACAAAAAAAATGTAAGTATGACTGCCTGGCCGGGGTGTGTCAAGTGCTCCTGTGACCAGCTTCAATTCCATTCGCGCCTCTGCCAATAGCAGAGGAGTGTCCAATCAAAGAGCAGAGCACGCAAGGAAAGGTGTGGACAGGAAAAGAGCTCCCTAATGCCTCCGGGCCTCTGGTATTTCACAGTCTGTACTTGAAGCCACAGTCTCCCCAGGGCCTGGTCCTAGAACACACACCCCGGGGGCACAGGAACAATGCCTTATTAAACACTTCAGAACTGAAACTACTAACTCTTGGAAACTGAGCACACACGCTGCTCTTCTCAAAGATGTATTAGATCAAGTGGGTAACAGCAAGTTGGACAGGAAAAAAAAGATTTTTAAGGGAAAAAGCACAGAAAGTGGGTGTAGAGTGATCTGCAGATTAAAACAATAGTACAGAATAAAGACCAATTGTTTTTTTTGTTTGTTTGTATTTTGGGGTTTTTGAGACAGGGTTTCTCTGTGCAGCTCTGGGCTGTCCTAGAATTAGCCCTGTAGACCAGGCTGGCCTTGAACTCACAGAGATCCCCCTGCCTCTGCCTCCTGAGTGTTGGGATTAAAGGCATGCGACACCACCACCCGGGGCTAAGACCATTTGTTATAAGTAAGTCAATAGAGGAGGGTTCTCTGCAGAAGCCATGGAAAGAGAAGGAAACAGCCTCTTAGCAATCTAATACAAGATGAAAGTCAGTTCAGTCAGAACAGTTTAGACATTTCAAGAAGACATCATCTTTTTTATTCAAGTATAAGAAAGACTGTACATGAACATTGCTTTATCTGTGTATTTAATGTTTTAAGTAATAAAATAGCTTTAAGATACATAGATGTTCATGATTTTATACCGACACCCTGATTCCCACATTCCAAAGAGAGCCAGACAGTGCCTGATTAGAACATTCTCTCCTGTCTTTGATGATGAGAAGTGCCCAAAAGTTGGGACCAAGCAGAATATGCAGACTTTAAAAGAGAACAGCAGGCAAGTATCTGCTTATTACAGGTTCTGTAAAATAAAATGAGAAAACTGTGCTTCCTCTCCCTCAAGTCTCTTGTTTCATGAATTAATTGTCTTCAACAGACAGTGCAAGGATGGTTGAAATGGATTCGATTGTGGTTGATACATCAAAAGGCTTGCTGAGGGCTGGAGAGATGGCTCAGTGGTTAAGAGCACCGACTGCTCTTCCAGAGGTCCTGAGTTCAATTCCCAGCAACCACATGGTGGCTCACAACCATCTGTAATGAGATCTGGTGCCCTCTTCTGGCCTGCAGGGACACATGCAGGCAGAATACTGTATACATAATAAATAAATAAATCTTTAAAAAAAAAAAAAAAAGGCTTGCTGAAACGATTTTATTCCCAATACATGCACAGAGCCTGGTAGTCGAGGAGACAGTGTAAGAACTGTAACAATGTGACCCTTGCTTTTCTGGTGGACAATATGAAGAGGCTGGGGAAAGGGCTTTACACGTGGGCAGGGGTACACTTCAGGGGAGCTAAGCTGAATCAGCTGCAAGAGGCCAAGTCCAGGTCAAAAGGAGGGAAGTTAGGAGCCTTTCAATAGGAAAATGTGCTCAGAAGGGGCCCTCAGAGCAGGAGCAAGGGGTGAGTCCCTGCATAGCCTGTGTCAACAAAAGATGCAGTGTCTGATCAGGGGGAGAGTAGAGAGTAGGAAGAGAGGAGGGCACACTGAGCCTTCCTTGCCTTCCTCAAGCACATTTCAAGTCCCCTTTCAAGTTTCCTTTCGACCCCACCCTCACTTAGGTTCTGGGAGGTCTACTACAGTTGTGGAATTTCACCACTGGGAGTCCCTAGGGCAGACACCATGTGAAAATGAAGCTCACGGCAGTAGGTCAAGTACCTCTCTTGCAAGCATGAGGACCAGAGTTAGATTCCCAATACCCACATCAAAAAAGCCGACATGGTCCTGTGTGCTTAAAATCTAAGTGCTGAAGACGTGAACTCCTGGGACTTGTTGGCCAGCCAGCTAGCCTACTTACTTGACAAATTCCAGGTCAGTGAGACTCTGTCTCCAAAAAGAGAAAGAAAGAAGGAAGGAAGGAAGGAAGGAAGGAAGGAAGGAAGGAAGGAAGGAAGGAAGGAAGGAAGGAAGGAAGGAAGGAAGGAAAAGAAGTTGACAGTGCCTGAGGACTAAGACCCAAGGATGTACTCTGGTGCATACACATACACACACAGGCACTCAAGAAATGCTTGGTGCTAAGTGGAGAAAAACACAAGGACGAATTTGATGAAAAGTTGAGAATCCAAGAAAAATGAAATCCGAGCCAAAGCTAAAAGCAGACGATAACAGCAAAACAGTGGCTCTTCAGAGCAGCCTAAAAATGCAAACTGTCATAAGCATAACTACTTTGAGTTCACTAACATCTAATCAAGAGAGAACATCTAGTATATTTGCAACTCTATACTCAGAAGGTTATTCAGGACAATGCACTGTAGTTCATGATAAGTTTCATTAAAGATACTGCATTGTGAAATAGTCCTTTACACTGTGAGAATATATGTTGCTATGATTGGTTTAATAAACAAGCTGACTGGGCAATAGGTGAGCAGGATGAGGTTAGGTGGGAGAGCCAAACTGAGAATGCTGGGAAGAAGAAGGGTGGAGTCAGAGGAGTTGCTAGCAGATGCAGAGGGAGGCAAGATGAGCATGCTGTACTGAAATAAGGTACCAAGCCACGTGGCAAAACACAGATAAAAAAATATGCATTAATTTAAATGTAAGAGATAGCTAGTAACAAGCCTGAGCTATCACCCGAGCATTTATAATTCATATTAAGTCTCTATGTCTGTTATTTGGGAATTGAAGGCTGCTGTAAAGAAATGTCTGCCTACACTGCATAGTGACTGCAGTGACTATGAGTTTACCTTAGTGACTACTCCCAGTTTGAGAGTCATTTGGTCAATGTTTTTACTATTTGAATAATCTGAATTAAAACTTGATAGTCAAGATCTACTGTAGCTAGAGTTTTCCTGCCTGGCCCACAGTCAGGACAAATCTCTCTCACCCACCAGTCCCACAGCTGCTCAGACCCAACCAAGTAAACACACAGAGACTTATATTACTTACAAACTGTATGGCCATAGCAGGCTTCTTGCTAACTGTTCTTATAGCTTAAATTAACCTATTTCTATAAATCTATACCTTGCCATGTGGCTCGTGGCTTACCAGCATCTTCACATGTGGCTTGTCATGGTGGCGGCTGGCAGTGTCTCTGACTCAGCCTTCCACTTCCCAGAATTCTTCTCCTCCTTGTCCCACCTAATATTTCCTCCTGCCTGACTACTGGCCAATTAGTGTTTTATTTACTAACCAACACATTTGCCATACAGAACATCCCACAGCAATCTACTTTATGCATGTCTTCTTAATCAATTTCTTTGTAAATGCCTGGTCAATGTATGAGAAAATCACTTAGTAAGTGTACATATACTCAGAGCATTAAAAAACAGAAGGAAGACTGAACCCTAACATTTTTCTTTCCTGTAAAGGTTGTAATTTAAAGTTAGACAAACAGGGGACTGGAGAGATGCCTTGGTAGTTAAGGGCACCTGTGCCTCATGCAAAAGACTGGAGTTCAGTTATCAGCACCCACACAGTAGCTCACAGCCATCCATAACTCCATTTTCAGGGGATCCAAGGCCTCCTTTTGAATTCTGCAGGGACAAACATGATCTATATACATATATATGCAGGCAAATATCTATACACATAAGATAAATATTTAAAAAGTAAAGTTAGACAAATAGATTAAGATCTAAAGAAACTGTTAAAACCATTTCCAAAATTGAAATACACACTGATAAAAATAAATAGACAAAAGGTCAACAGCACCACCCCAGAGATTTCTAGAAGGATGTTCTAAAACCAGTATGTACATGTTTTTCTGAGACAATTTACATTGAAATTTTTCACTAAGAGGAAGCCAGGCAGTGGGAATGACTGATTTGGACTCAGGAACAATAAAGATGATGAACCCTAACCATGTCACTACACCAAGCAAACAAGGGACCATCAAAGGTGTGCTGAAGAGAAGAGGCGGTGGGTAAAGTGTTTGCTATGCATGCTTTTGAGAAGTCTTTATCTGGCCTGGCATGGTGGTCATACCTTTAATCCCAGCATATGGGAGGCAGAGGCAGGCAGATCTCTGAGTTTGAGGCCAGCCTGGTCTACAGAGCGAGTTCCAGGACAGTCCGGGCTACACAGAGAATTCCTGTCTCAAAAAAAAAAAGAAAGAAAGAAAGAAAGAAAGAAAGAAAGAAAGAAAGAAAGAAAGAAAGAAAGAAAGAAAGAAAGAAAGAAAGAAAGAAAGAAAGAAAGAAAGAAAGATAGAAAGAAAGAAAAAGAAAGAAAAGAAAAGAAAAGAAAAGAAAAGAAAAGAAAAGAAAAGAAAAGAAAAGAAAAGAAAAGAAAAGAAAAAAGAAAAAACCCACAAAAAAGAAAAGAAAAGTCTTTATCTTTACAAGATACATGGTGAAGCATTTCTGGATTGTTGAGGAGGCCTAAACAAGCAAGCAGAAGAGTCATGCTCTCCACTGAACTTGACAGACAAAGAGGAAAACCGTACTGCTACATAACTCCAGCTGGTATAATCACCATGTCACAAGCGATTCAGTCAGCCACGCTGTGCATGGCAATGCACCAAAAGAAAGGGTGCTTTTGTGGAGTTTGTTTTGTTTGTTTGTTTGTTTGTTTGTTTGGTTGGTTGGTTGTTTGGTTGGTTGGTTGGTTTTTGCGTAGCTGGTGGTATGGGAGGATACCATTTTGATTGGTATGGTGTTTGTGTGGGATCTCATTATGTATCCCAGCTTGGTCTCAAATTCACTGATACCCAAACTGATCTCAAACTCTCCATCATCCCAGCTCAGTTCTCTGAGTACCAGGATAATAGGCATATATCAGCATGCCTGATTCAAAGACAGGATCCTTTTTAAGGTACAAGAAGTTGACAGACAGAGGGACTTCAATACTTGAATTTATTATTATTAAGGGCACTAAATATCTAAAAATATTTTAAAGTAAAGAAATGATCCCAAAGTAACTTCCTTTTCAGTACTATAGTTCATTTCCTGTGGATAATAAAATATAAAACAGTATCAAAATTGTAATCACTCCTCTATAAAAGATGCACTTAGAAGATATCACGAAGGATTCCTGGCAGAGGAAAATGCAGTTCTCTTTGGAGGTTGCTTAATACTTAATCCTGTTCCTTCTGTTGGGTTTTCAGACTGGATCTAGCTGTGGAGCTTTGCCTAGCTGGGGACTCCCTATATGGACCAGGCGGATCTTGTGCCAGCAGCAGTAATGGTACTGCTTCAGTCTTCTGGGTACCAGGATTACAGCCGTGTTCCATCATTCTCAGCCTAGTTCCTTTTTCAAGACACACTTTTAGCCACTCGAAAAATAAGAAACAGAGCTGGAGAGACGGCTCAGCAGCTGGGAGCACTTGCCACTCTTGCAGAGGACAGGAGTTGGGGTCCCAGCACCCACATCAGGCAGCTCATAACCACCTGGAACTCCAGCTCCAGGGGAGCCAATGCACACGTCTGGCCTCTATGGGTACCAAGCACATATGTGGTACATGTACTTGGCAGGCAAAACACCCACGCACATAAAAAAATTATAATAAATAATATCAGTTGATTTTTCTTGTCTTTAAAAAATTAAGCACAGTCAGCATGTTCTATACCACATCTATTGTGTAGACTCTGAACAAGGCCAACTCTGTGAGCATCCTGGATTTGGGCCTCTTCAGTAATGTATTACACAAAGAAGGCTATGGTTTGCATTACTTGGATGTAAAATAAAAACCATGATTATGTTTTTTTTTCTTGTTTTGAGACAGGGTCTCACTATGTAGCTCTGTGGCTGTCATGGAATTCACTATGTAGAGCAGGCTGCACTTGGACTCACAGAGATCCACTTGCCTCTGCTTCTGAGTGCTGGGATTAAAGGTATACACCACCACACTCATGGTTATGTTCCTATCTAGAAATTCGTACTGAAACACAGCAGAAATGTGGTTGCTAGTTTTCATCTGAAATGTTTCTCCCAAGGCCCATGTGTTTAAAAGCTTGGTCCCAGCGTGGCACTCCTGGGAGGCAGTAGAACCTTTAAGAGGCGGGGTGTAGTAAGAGGTTTTACATCATTAGGGGCATACTGTCATGGAAACTGAGATTCTCATCCATCTTTTCCCTTACAGTGGCCACTGTGCAATTGCTTTTGCTCTGTCATACTCTGATGCTCCGCCATACCGCCTTGCCACAGTCCAACAAGCAATACAACCACATGAACTGAAACCCAGAAAACTGTGAGCCAAAGAAACCTTGTCTTTAGGTTCATCCGTATTGGGTATTCATTGCAGTAACAGAAAGCTGACGCACTGAAAGAGCACCTGTCTAGTCCTCAGAGCCCCACCCTCTGGGAACTGGCCTCCAGCACCTATAGCAAGCCTCCATATATATGGCAATCTGAACCTGCCTGGTACCATTTACCAAGATTATCCAGTAGCATCCCTTGGCCTCCCCAAGACTTAAATTGGAGATTTCATCGTAAGAAGCTCCACAGTATAGCTGGAGAAGTGCTGATCTATTCTGTACTCCTGGGGGTCCTCTTCAATCATGTAGAGATGCCTCCCCTGCGTCCTTCCCCAGACTCAGGTTCATATCAGAATAAAAGGCATCTACCTCTACATGATTAAAGATGACCCCCACGAGAATCTATATACCTCTATCACTCTCAACCACCTTTTCAGAAGGAAGACATAAGTCTGCATCTGAACTAAAGGGTCGGGTTATGCTTGTATATCTGAGGCCTGGTGATTCTGGAGCACCTTCAGGAATCCAAGCCTCCAGGTCTATAGAATTACCACCAAAGAGGAAGCAACAGGGGACTCCACATTAACTCTAGGAAGATCAGTGTTCCTCACCACTCACTGGGAGAACCTGATTTAATGCAATAGACACACGCTGAGATTCACCAGTGCCTTTCCGGAAAAGGAGAAAGAATTCCTAATCCTTGTTCCAGGTCCAATTGCAGGTGATTACTACCTGTGTCTCCCACCAGACCACAGACTAAAGAATGTCAAAGAGTGCATGTCTGCCATTTTTGCCTCTATAGCCAGTGTTGGCCTGATACTTCGCATATAGTGGGAATGTCATGAATATTAACTGAATGAAAAAATATTCCTTTTTTGAACAACTATTCTTATTGCAGATGCCAAGTGTCTTTATTCTCCTTGTCTCGTTTAACTCTCCCCCATGTTCTTCAACAGTGGAACCTGGGCCCGGAGAAATGGCTCAGCAGTTAAGATGACTTGCTGGCCTTGCAGAGGGCCCAAGATTAGTCCACAGTACCTATGTGGTGGCTCCCAACCACCTCTAACTCCAGATATACAAATCTGTCACCTTCTCCTGGTATCTGTGTACATCTGCATGTGTGTGTGTGTGTGTGTGTGTGTGTGTGTGTGTGTGTGTGTGTGTGTGTGTCTTTTCTGGGTGTGATGGCTCATGCCCTGAATCCCAAGAGGCAAAGGCAGGTGAATCTCTGTGAGTTCAAAGCCAGCTTTGTCTATACAGTGAATTCCAGGAAAGCCAGTGCTTTATAATAGAGACCTTAACTTAAAAAAAAAAAGAACAGATGGGATCCAGCCATTAACACACTCATCACCAATGGTGGATCATGCATGGGCAGGTTTGGAAACACTTTTGACCATTGAGGGCGAGACACTGAGGCAGAGTGACTTCTGTGGTGATATAATATTTCCAACTCACTTGCTGGGACATCTTGAGACAAGAGTCATGCTGCAAAGCAGCCAAGTACTACTGAGAGGGTCATGCTGAATCTTCTTGCCTGGGCTGACATGAGAGACATCTCTACCTTCAAACCTTTCCAGCCAAGGACCTAGACACCACAGGGCAAAACCAAGCCTTTCCTACCATATCCTCCTGAAACTGTGGACACTCGAAATCCCAGACCACAAAATGGCTATGTTCAGGGCCTCTTCACTGCACAACAATGGCAACTGAAGAACATTCTGGGTGGTTCCTGTTGTTTCTAGTTTAGGAGAATAACTTGCCTCCAAAAATCACAGAACTTGTCCAGGGCTCAGGAACTGATATCCTGGATAGGTACCAGTCTGGATTCAAAGCTGGTTTCCTTGAATCTCTTCTGTTCCTATGCTTTTCAGTTAATAAAGATTTGCAGAGACACATATTCCCCCATACTCAAGGCCATACACACAAAGACGCATGAATATAGGCCGTGGGCTCAAATATGACACCAGGCCAACTCAAGCAGTCATCCTTATAAAGTTTTAGCTGATGTTTTTCTTAGACAGAATGGCAGTTTAATCCAATAAGAATTTATTAAAATTATGAGGGGACCGGGTGTCATAATGGACAACAGGACTCTGAGTTGGATACATCATCAAAGAGAACTCAGGAACGGAGAGAAAGAGAAGAAAGGTGGTTCCTTCTCTGACACTGAATATCAAGAGTTCACTGTTACAACAGTGGTCAAAAGGCATGAAGATGAGGGCCACCCAGGAGGTGACAGCATCTCTGCATAGGAAATCAAGGTCTTCTGTTGAGAGAGTTAAGTGTGAGAAGAAAGTGAAGATGGCTGAGGAGAAAAGTCTGGAATAAGCTTAGTACAAAACGTACTATACATTTTTCTTTTGCATTCATTTTCATTATCTATGTCTATCTAATCTCTCCTTCCTCCTCCCTTGCTCTCCCCCCTCCATCTCTCGCTCTCCCCATATATGCGAGTTTGTTCATTTACCAAAGAAAAGGGTGGGTGAGAGGTAAAAGGCAAAGAAGCACCACTAATTGGGAGGATACAGAAGCCTTGGTAATGGCCCAGTGCCCCGTCTTCACCACAGCTCTATGCCTACCATAACAGGGCAAAAACCAAGCACTGCCCAGACTGTCCAGGCAGGAAAGAACAGAGAATCTCGGTACCTGACAAGTGCCAAGACAACAGAATGAGAGTACACTGAGCTGGCACAGCAGGAGTGGCAGGGAAAGTATGTCTGGACAACTGTGTAAGGCTGGGGATTCCAGAGGGTGGACATACACTTTGTACGAATGTGTTCCAGAAGCTCTGTAAACCAAGACAAAAGGGCAGACAGCACAGGAGGCCTAAGCAAAGGTAGAGGCAGTGCAATGACCAAGGACAGGTAGTGAAGTCTTCTCCTCCCTTCCCTTACCCACAATCTCTCTCATCCATAGGCATTTCTGTCCTGGATCCCCTTCTCACAGGCCTCTCCAGGAGGGTGTTCTAATAAAATGGGAGATGGATCGTTCATACAAGTCTTCCGGCACTAGTAACCTCTGAAGGATCTTGAGGTTAAACCTATTCTCAGGATGACAGCTGCCCCTTCAAAGACATTGAGAACTACCATTATGAGACCAGCAAGCTGAGCAATGTGCCATACCAGATGCTACCGTCTCATAAGCCGGGAATAAGTCTTGGTCGTGCACAACAATGTTGCTTTGATAGATGGCGAATGTTCACAGGATGTTCACAGTCTTGATTCTGGAACTCCAAGATGATAATAATGTGCCCCTAGTTTGATATTGAGAATGTCGTCTGTGTTTACAGTCAACCCTCCACTCTTCCTGGAGGTTACCCTGTATGTTCCCATCTAATAAATCTGGTTCCTTACTCCTTACATTGCAAAATGCTCCCCACCTTCACATCCTCAAACAAAGCCACTCTTAGGCTACCCAGCATTCCTTTCACTTACTAACTGGAGAAAAACTGGGTCACTGCTACTTACCATATAACGACTTGGGAAACTTGAGAGCTATTATTTTAGACCGGAAGTTGGTAATTTTTTTCCCTAAAAAGTAAATAGTTTAGGCTTTATGATCCTGCTGTTCTGTTGCACTATTAAACTCTGCTGTTAGAGCAATAGTCAGTCACAACCAATAAACATAAACAGATGAACATGGCTGTGTTCCAATAAAACTTTATTTCCAGAAATAATCAGCAGGCTAGCTTTGGACTTTAGGCTATAATTCATCAAGACTCCTCTTAGACTAATAAATCTTTCCTTGCTGTACATGTTTTATGTCTTACTATTGCAAATCTAATTTGACTTCCTCAAAACCTAGGGACTAGGTATCATATGTTCTCATCATCTCTTAGCCCCTACTGGTATAGTGATAGGCATACATGGAAAAATAATGCCAGGGAAACAATAGAGCATTGAGGAAATATTGAACGATGTACCATACACTAACTGAACTCCATTTTTTTGTCATTTTAATGTGCACATTGATCATATATACCTTCATATGTAACAACTAGCACTAATTCAGTTGGACTGTGTGCCAGAAAGTATTTTTCCCGGTCTGTTCTTTTGCTGGATATTTTTCTACCAGTTAACCCACAGTTTGACTATTGCATTCATTCTACTGGCTACTTAACAAGGTGGACACATTCCACAAGTAATTTACCCTCAGAAGGAAGACGTGGGCTTTCTGCAGACCAAAGGACCCATCGGGACATTCAGCCTCCCCCTCCCTGCCCCCTGCCAACCACATCACAGGAACATGGAGAGGGAGGGGTTTGCACTGGAAAGAGGGGAGGTTGCTGAACAGGAGAAGAAAGCCATCACCACTACTCCCCACAGAAGCAGCCATGAAGCAATTAACTGTTACCAAAATAAAATCAACTTCAGAAGCTAGGGGGTGGTGTCCACCTTTAATCCCAGCACTTGGAAGGCAGAGGCAGATGAATCTGAGTTCTGAGTTGGAGGCCAGCCTGGTCTACAGAGCAAGTTCCAGGACAGCCAGAACTACAGAGAGGAAACCCTGTCTTCAAAAAAAAAAACCAAAAAAATAATAATAATAACTTCAGAGTGGGTTAATGACAGTTTGCAGGCTTCCAAATCAGTAACTGTAACACAGGCCAGAAAGCAGTCATCTGAAGAATTTCAAAAAAATGTAAGAAGCTACACCATCATCAATGCCCACCAAAAAAAAAAGCGCACACACACACACACACACACACACACACACACACACACACACACATTTTATTATATTAAAGTAGTTCTCTTAGAAGGAGCTAAAAAACTAAGTTCTTTCATTGAATGAAATACTAATGGGTCCCGAAAGCCCATGACTTCACTTCCTGTCACTAGAGGCTTTTAATGGCAGTTAAAGTCCTCTCACTTCCTTTCCCTCCCTCAAATGACGACAAGAGCAGATAACCAAGCAGCCCAGACAATGCAGGTCCACTGTTAACCAAGTCACCCCGGCACCCACTACTCATTCAAATACCTCTCACGATCTAGCAGGGGAAAGATCCTTCTTCCACTCCCCCAACTATTCCTCCTCCAAGCAACTACCTGCACCTTTTTTTAGCTATCTGTTATCTGATGGTGGACGGATACCTCAGTTGTTAAAAAGAACTGGCTGCTCTTCCACAGGACCTGGGTTTGCTTCCCAGCACCCACATGGCAGCTCACAACCGTCAGTAACTCCAGTCCTAGAGGACCTGATGCCCCCTTCTGGCTTCTGTAGGCACTGCATACATATGGTGCCCAGACTTATATGCAGGCAAAACACTGAAATACATATAATACATAATAATTTCTTTTAAAAATAGCTATGTGGTACCTGTTGCCATGTATCTACATAAGGCATTAACATCACTTTGATACTGTTCTCCCGCATTTTTCTTTTACCAATATAGAAGATGACTTCTGCTCTACTCCCCCAACCCCTGTACATCATTGCTCACTGCCCCTCCCCCCTCCCCCCCCTCCCCCCCACCACCACTGCTCCCCCAGTATGGTTGCATCATAGCTTTGGTCAGATCTGTGTTCAATGTTGTAATGAGCTGAACGGTTTCCTCGACAAATTCATGTTTCTTAAGCCCCAGTAATTGAGAATGTTGACAAACAGGGATGTTACAGATACAATTACTCAAGGTGAGGTCTTTAGGGTAGGCCCTCATCCAATATGACAGATCTTATTGTTTTGAAAAGAAAGAAAACATGGTGCTGGCGAGATGCTCAGTCAGTAAAGTGCTTGCCTCATAAGCATGACGACTCAAGTTCGGACACTTAGCACCCATGGGAAAGCCCCCAGCACTGGGCAGGCAATGGCAGCTGGATCCCTGGAATGCAGTGAGTAGCCGGCCTAGCAGATTTCATGATCTCCAGGTTAAAATACAGTTGTAAGTAACTAGTGAAGATACCTAACACCGGCCCTCTGGCCTCCACACAGACACATATACATGTGCATCCACAACTATAGTATTCACACTCACACAAACACATGCACACCCCATACAAACAATGCCTAGAATAAACTAAGGGAGGAACCCCTAATTGGTTATCCAATACATCATGGCAGTCCTGGAATCATATACACACAAGCAACGAAAACAGATTCCGCAGGTTATATTTCTATGTTTATGCATTTATCTATCTCTATATAACAAAAATAATCCAAGAAAAAGAGGCCAGCAATTTGAGAAGGAATGAAGGAGGGGACATGGGAAGGATGCAAGGAGAAGTTACAGGAGAGGGTTGAAGGGAGGAAAGAGAAGAGGGAAGTGATGTAATGATTCTAATTAAAATTTTAAGAACAAAAGTAAATGTATACATCACAGCAGACATATAGGGAAAAGAATATGAAAAGATAGCTTTCTACCAGCCACGGAGAGAAGCTGACAACAGAACCACAGTCTCTCACAGACCTCAAAAGGCAGCAACTCCACCAACACTTTGACCTTGAACTTCTAGCCTCTAAGACTGCAGACTAGCCATGCAGTGGTGGCGCACGCCTTTAGTCCCAGCACTTGGGAGGCAGAGGCAGGCAGATCTCTGTGAGTTCAAGGCCTGCCTGGTCTACAGAGCGAGTTCCAGGATAGGCACCAAAACTACATAGAGAAACCCTGTCTCGAAAAATCCAAAAAGATTGTAGACTGCTCAGTTAGAAATGAGACTTCCACGGGGCCACCTTCAAAGTCCAGGGAACATGGCCAAAGACAGAATGAAAAGACTGTAGAGTAGAAGGAAGTAAAGGGGGGAGGGAGACACCGTCTTTGGAACATGGCATCACTATAGTATGCTTGATCTCATAGCAGTCGTGATTGTCAGCACAAAATCTGCACAAGACCGGGCCTGCCACCATCCAGTCAAGGCCCATGAGGCCCCACCCCTCCCTGAGTATTTATAGGCAGCTAACGGTTTCTAGGGAAAGAAGAAACATTTTCTTCAGTGGTGTAACAACTTGTGAGGTGCCCAGGCTGCTATATATATATATAATCCCTCACCTGGTCCCTTTAAGCAACCCTAATGAAACTCACTGGATCACCAAAAATAAACAAGTCCAAACAGAGGACCACAGAAGAGGGATTAGGTGACAACAGGAGGTGGTCAGCAGGAACAAGAGGGGGAGAGGAGAGGATAAGGGAGGTGAGTATGACAAGACACATGAGATGACGTAAGGAGCTATATTATTATGCAGTATATAACTGTGTTAGTACAGATGTCTGAGTATATAAAGGTGAGTGCAGTGGCACATACCTATCATCTCAGCTATTTGGATGGAAGAGGCAGGGGGATAGCAAGTTCAAGGTCAGCCTGGGCTACATATCAAGAGAACCATGGCGGTGTACACCCATGATTCTGGGACTTGGGAGGTATGAGCTGGGAGATCAAGAATTCAAGGCCAACCCTGGCTACACAGGAAGCTTGAGGTCAGTCTGGGTCCAGGAGACTGTCTGGAAAAAGAAAGTTTGCAAAAACAATGGAATTCTAGCAATTGTAAATGCAAGGGAAATTATCCCGATTTAATAATAAAATGACATCTTCATATACTAATACCAAGCTTTTGTAAACTTTTATAGATATAGCAAACTCCTTTCTTTTTAAAGGTATTGCCTTTCTAGATAGTCCAAAACAAAGATGAGAGAAAGAAAGGAAGGGAGGGAGGGAGAGAGGGAGGGAAGAGAGAGAGAGAGAGAGAGAGAGAGAGAGAGAGAGAGAGAGAGAGAGAAAGAAAGAAAGAAAGAAAGAAAGAAAGAAAGAAAGAAAGAAAGAAAGAAAGAAAGAAAGAAAGAAAGAAAGAAAGAAAGAAAAGAAAAGGAGAGAGAAGGAAGGAAGGAGGGGGAGGCACTATCAGAATATCTGGGTGTCATGGCACATGCTTCTGACTCCAGCACCTGGGAGGCTGAGACAGGAGGACCACCTCAAGTTCCAGGCCAGCATGTGCCACAGAGTGAGTTCTGGGCCACTCTAGAGAGTGAGACCCTGCCTGAGACAAAACAGAACAAAAAGCCAAAAGAAGTAAACAAAATGACAGCGGTGTGTGGTCCTACACATGCCTGTCATCCCAGTAGTGAGGAGGCAGAGGCAGGTGGATCTCTGAGTTCAAGGCCAGCCTTGTCTATACAGTGAGTTCCAGAACAGTCACAACTACACAGTGAGACCTTATGCAAAAAAAAAAAAAGAAAAAAGAAAAAAGAAAGAGAGAGGAGAGAGTGAAGGAGGGGGAATCAATAAATTATAATCATAGAACTAAAAGAAACTCTAGACCTTGCTTCTAAAAACAAATGATTTTTTTCTTTTTTTCTTTTTGGTTTTTCGAGACAGAATTTCTCTTTAATTTTGGTGCCTGTCCTGGATCTTGCTCTGTAGACCAGGCTGGCCTCGAACTCACAGAGATCCGCCTGCCTCTGCCTCCCAGTGCTGGGATTAAAGGCATGTGCCACCACTGCCCAGCTGTTTTTTTTCTATATATGTAAACTTTTACTACACATTTTATTCCAGTCTGAATCAAAAGTTCTCAGTGATTTGTTCTATATTCAATCATAACATTCCAAATAGATTGGTGGCAGCTCCCCAAACATGCAACAAACAAAAGCAGATGAATAATTTGGACCAGGAAAAACACAGTAAAAAAAAAAAAAAAAAAAGAGCAGGGCTGGAGAGATGGCTCTGTGGATAAGAGCACGGGCTGCTCTTCCAGAGGACCCAGTTCAGTTCGCAGCACCCACACATCTTTGTGTCCAAAAGTGCTTTCAGGCTAAGGACGAGCAATGTCACAAGAAGCAGGAATTTGTTTTTTGTTTTCTTATAGAATAGAAAAAAAATAGAAAATAACAGATTGCATGTGTTTGTGGTGAAATCAATAACTTCAAGCGTAATTAAAGATATGTTCACCAGGTTGAAATGTAAAATATGTCCCTTTTTGAAGTGGTTTTACTATGTAACTCAGACTGACCTTGAACTCAACAATCCTCTTGCCTCTACCTTGTGTATACTGAGTATTACGGGCAATATACAATATATATTACAAATATATCATTTCTTACTAGGAAATGCAGTCACAAAGATGTAAAGCACTGGGAAGAGATACTAAGGACTTTGATGTTGAACCCAGATGTTCTCCTTGGCTCTGGGGGTTGCAGAATGTGCTAACTTTCCTGCAGTAAACTGTGGTCCTGAACACCGTTCTGCCGGTTCCCTACCCTAACTTTGACAACTGGGCTTGCTTCCTGTCTCCCATGCCTTCTGCAAGAGGCAGTGGCTTTGAACAAGCCCGACAGGTTGTTCTCCTGGCCCCTCCAGCAGCCAGCATCTGGCTCCAGATCCTTCTGCCAGCTCCTTTCCCCCTACTACAATCTCCGTGTCTTCTTTTGAAAGCCTTGGTCAGGGACAGGACAACTGAATGCTTCCTTGTCCTACCTTTTCAAACGAAGTCTTGTGCAGCTTCTCCACACTCCTTTTGAAAACATGACCCAGTGGCATAAGTACGATGTTCAGAGCAGCAGTTCACAGCAGCCAGAAAAGGAAAGCACCCAATTCCTCCTTGCCAAGAGATGAGAGGCTAAACAAAATGCCATCCCTCCCTCCCATGGACCATGGTTCAGCCTGAGAGAGGAAAGAAATCTGGGGTATCGGTGGCACCTGCCACCTTGCTACGTCAGAGATGGCGACAGAACAAGACCAGCACGGGCAACTTAGCAAGACCCTGTTTCAGAAACAAAATAAAGAAGAAATGGCTTGGGGCAGTGTAGCTCAGTAACAGGGCAAAAAGGTTAGGTTGTGAGTCCATCCCTTGTTACCTCACAAGAGGCCAGAGGAGGCGTTATTTGGAGAATAACTACTAATCTAGGGATACACCTGATGTCAACAAACTGTTTGCTTCAAAACAGTTAAAAGCTAATCAGTAAGCTTTCAGTTGAAGGAGGGCGGGGAGGCGATATATGGGTGTTTGGAGAGAGGGAAGGGAAGGGAAAATGATGCCATTTTATTAATCTCAAGAGTAAAATAAGTTTTAAAAAGTAACCCCAGTCCAGTCATGAGAAAACACAATTTTATATCAGCTGACCAAATAACTGATCAATATGCTTCAGAAGTATCAAGGTCATGAAAGATGGAGGAACCACCACAGACAGTGGGAGCTCAGGGTAGAATCACAGCTAAATGAAATGTCAGATTCTGGACAGGATCCTAGGGCAGCAGCTTTTAAAAGAAGGACCTTAGTCGAAAAACTGACGACATCATATGATACTTTCAATATTAAATAGTATTATGCCAATGTTGGTTTCCCAGTTCTACTAATAAGTCCTATGGTTATGAAAGATGTTAGTCGACTAGGGAAGAGTGGACGAGAGCTACGTGAGAAGTCAATATCACCTTTGCCTCTTTTCTGTAAGGCTGGAGTCTGTTCAGAATAAAAGTTCTCTCGTTTATTTTTGTTTTCTGTCACTGGTGTTTCACCCACATGTATGACTGTGTGAGGGTGTCAGATCCTTGGAACTGGAGTTACAGAGAGCTGTGAGCCACCATGTGGTTGCTGAGAATTGAACCCAGGTCCTCTGGAAGAGCAGCCAGAGCTCTTAACTGCTGAGCCATCTCTCCAGCCCCTCAAAATAAGAAGTGTTAAAAATCATCTCATGCTTTCAAAAACAAGCAGTAAAATATATTCTGCTCTATTAATTAGTTTAATTCTTGCCTGAAGATGATCATTTTACTCTTGAAGTACTCAAATCAGAAACAAACACCCCTCCCCGGAATGGTGGGCCAGCAGACAGGACTAACTAGGATCTACTGACTGCAAGGTTGACGAACGGGCACCAACAACATGACCAATGGCTCTGTGACCCAGGAGCTGGTGAAAACACTGTGCTGCCATTCTGATTCTTATAAGAACCATGGAGAAGAATCTAGAAAGATCAGCACTCTGCCCCCTTCAGAAAGCAGACCCAGGCCTATGTCATGCCCTGGCCCATGTTTGGGTATAAAATGAAGTGTCTAGCCTCCTTCTGGGATTAGCTCAATTTTGCCACAGTCACACACAGTCTCTGTGACAGAGAACGGAGCACAGCTTCCAGAGCTAGCTACAAGGCTCTCCTTGTGTCTTCTGACTAGTAAGAGTCAAGAGTGGCTAGAACACCCTCTGATCATAAGACTGTGGGAAATGACCCTCAAAGTTCTCATCTACTGGGTCACAAAAGAACGTGACAGTTCTTCAAAGCACAAGCAGCATAGGTCAGCTCACAGCAGATTGTATCTTAGGATTCCGAGAAAACGGCCAAGGCTCTATGAATATGTACAAGATCCATTTGCATCCCCCAGAGCAGAGCTCTCCTGGGACATGATTACACGGGCTGCTGCTCTCCCTGCCCCCCACTGCAGGATACAAGTGGTCACGCCGAAGCCTTTGTGCTTTAGTGGCAAAAGTACAACCCATATCTAAACAGAGACCAAATTTATTCAGCCTAGTCTCTCCATTACCCCAACAGAGGAACCAATCCCAAAGCACGGGACACAAAAGCCCTTCTTTTTCTTTCCTTTGGGTCAAATGTAGTCAACCCCATCTTCTATTTTCTTTCTCCCAAGGGACAGACCCAACTGCCGTTTCCTGTCTTCGTCTTCCTGCTTCCTCCTTACTCACTGGCTAGCCAGCCCAGCTGTGACTCCCCGTCAGCTTCACTCCGGGCTCCCACTGAACATCATCCCACCACAAGGCTCCAGCAGGAGGGCAGCCCTTGGTGAGCCCTGGTCCGAGAATTCTACCTTCTTAACTTCCTGCAGTGCTGCCAAGATGGAAGCTGGCCTCCACTGTGAGCTGCTGCCAACACCATTGCCCCCTTGGCCCGACACGAGGTGAACATCTAGAAAAGCAAAGCCCCTAGTATAATATCCAGAAGAACGCATCCCCAACAATGCCTGCATCCGAATTACAAGGACCTGTGAATAGCCAGCAAATTGCAATCAAGATTGCTAGTCAGTTGGCATTAAAACAGGGAGATTAGCCTGGATTCTCCAGGTCAAGCTAACATTATGGAAGAAACACTGGAAGAGGTCAGAGTGACAAGATGCTAGCAGAGTTCACCTTCTTTGACGACTTAGAAAGGAAACATGAGCCAAAGAATGTAGGCAGCCTCCTCCTGAAGCTGGGAAAAGAGAAGAGATTTTTCACTAGTTCCCAGAAAGAAATACAACCCTGTCAACACCTTGATATTAAACACATGAGACCCATTTCAGACTCCTATGGAACTGGGAGACAATACACTTGTGCTGTTTTTGTAGTTCTTTGTTGTGGTGGTTTGAATGAGAATGGCCCCCACAGGCCCATAGATTTGAATGCTTGGTCCCCAGTTGGCGGAACTGTTTTGGGAAGGATTAGGAGGTGTGGCCTTATTAGGAGATGTGTTATTGGGGGGGGGGCGTTGAGCTTTCAAAAATATCTGTCTGTCTATCTATCTCTCCCTGTCCACTTTATGCTTATGGATTAGGGTGTAAGATCTCAACTGTTCTTGTCACCATGCCTTTACTCTGCCATCATAGGTTCACCCTCTGAAACTGCAATCCCCAAATAAACTCTTCCTTCTGTGAGTTGCCTTGGTCATGGTGTCTTATCACAGCAATGGAAAGGTAACTAAGACAGGTAGCAACAGGAAACATATAAACCCGGTTATTAAATGCCATAGCAGCAAGTTTGGGGCCTAATGAATAAGCAAGTTTTAATTAAGTAAATCTATCTATGCAAAGTCCACAGCACTTTCATGTCTGGTCTGAAAACATAGCTCCACACGCATAGCTGCTACCAGTCTCCAATCCCCTAGCACTTAATGCCAAAAAAACCAGGGTCCAATAACTAAAAACACACGTGGTTTTATGTCACAGGGCAAGTTCTAAATAGAACACTTTGCTTGTGCCATTTTATGAGGTATCTGTTTGACACAGATCTTTAAAAAGAAAACCCACTCAGAGTTATTTCTGTCACCGAAGGTGGGCAAGAACGGGGATAGTAAAATGAGATTATTACTTAGGAAGTGAGCAATGGAAGTGAAGCCTCTTCTTTCTTACCATTTAACGCAACACTTCGCAACTAAGGATGATGACACCCATTTCCTTTTGAGACCCACTGAAGCTCACAGTGTCTGGGTTCAAGTCTCAGTGTCGCTCTTCAGGAGCCTCAAAGGTTTTGTTTTTAATGCAAACTCTTCTTCTGGCTATTTGTTTAGCTGGTGCCCTAAGTTCACGAAGAGCCAGAATGGACTCTTCTCAACATAATTTTCTTGTGGTGAGTACCCTAAACCCACAGTGAGACAGAGCCCCTCTTAATGGCAGGTGGGGCTAAAAGGGAAGACACATGGATCCTTATTTCAATAGATTTGGGTCTCCTAAACTCCTTCCAACTAGCTGAGAGGGAAAATTCAAACTGCAACCCTGCCCACCCGACAAAGGTCTTACTTATAGATTCCTATTGCCTGGACTTGAAAGGAGTTGGGGATAACAAAGGAGAACATAAAAATAGAAAGTAATGATTCCCAATGCCAGGACAGTAGGGCCACTGAAGCTCTATTTTCAGCAAATCTCAGTTGCCTAGGAAGCAGCATATGGCTCCTACCCTTCTTCAAAGTACAAGAACATCCAAAGGTGGAGCTGCCTGTGACACATGAGATGGTCGCACATAACAGCCAGGACACAACCCAAGGGGCTGCCAAAGAGACCCAGCATCACACCGCAGTCTCCACTATTGACACAATCTGAATGTGGGGCCAGCTGATGGGAGTTTCCACTGCCAACTTAGAATATGGAAGACTGTGTTTTTAACAGGAGGACATTTTCTACACAATTACTCCCTAGCGGAAAGAAATGATCCTGCTGTAAACAGCAGGGTCTGGTTCAGGACAAAAAGTTTGAGCCCAGCCAGTGAAGGGAAGAAGAAAAACATCCCTCATTTGGGAGGAGTACAGGGGCCAGGCAACAACACTTCCCTAAAATGCAGGATGAGAGCCCTGTAGAAATAAGCATGTGGGCTCCCCTATCTGAGATCAGCTCTGCACAACCCAGGGCACACGAATGTGCTGCATTACAGCCCCAGGAGGAAGTGTGGAAAGCCTGAGAGTTGACCACAACTAAAAATGATAAAGAAGATTCTTCCGTGGCCGAGCAATGGCAGAGAAACTTTGGAGGAAACAGCAAAGTAAGTAAGCCTGCCAGCTGCCCCAACAACGTACAAGCTTTACGAGAGCCTAATCACAAAATGGCTTAGTTCCTTGGCAACTTCAATGCAAAGGAAACTCCTATTAATGACTACTCCCGGGCCATGGAATGATTCCCATACATACAGGGCAAGCGGTCTGGGCATAAATTCTATCATGATGTCCAAATCCTCCCATGTCTGTATGTGCTCAGGTCATTCAAGAGAAACTTACTTCCAAATATGTAAATATGCCTTACAACATGGCCAACAGTAGAGAAGACTACAGGCAGTAATGGCTTTTCTCAACTGCCCCGACCACATGCCCATTTCAGGCAAACGGAAGCCAATAAGGTAGACCATTAAGTGATGAGTTCTTCCCTGGTTTGGGAAAATGATGCTCTGCCTTCGGGTGCCCATTGTTTCTTCTCATTCAACAAACATTTGTCTTTTGCCATCCATTATGCATGTCACCCCATGCTAGATGCAGGTACACTCATGTGACTTTGAAGGCTGTGATCATGGCCTGACAACTGGGGGATGGGGTAGTTCACAGAGCATGAATGTTGGGGCTCCTTGAAATCCCTGGTTTCTCAACAAACATGTCTTTTGCCCCCAAGCACTAGCCCATCTTGGGTGCCTTTGGAAGCACCTGAGTTAGGGTGGGGAGAGAAGGAAGCAGAATTAGGAACGGCTGCAAATGAGGCTCCTGTTCTTCCATTTTTCAGCAATGCAAATAAAGCAAAGGTAAATAAGAGGCTTCATGGGCCACCTCAAAATAAATAGCTCCTCTTCACCAACTGCACATGCACGACTTAGTTTAGTTAAACTTGCTTCTTCTCGCCCTCCTAAGCAAGACTGTCAACTCCAGGCTCAAAGCTAAGATTCCCCAAGGCAGGGTCAAGGACAACAAGGAGGGAATGAACAGGCCAAGACAACAGAGCCCAGGGAAGCTGTGGCTAGGTGCTGCTAGAGCCAGCAGAGGACACATGAGTGCTGTTGGCTACTAGAAACTCCTAAGTCATCACCACAGGGAGTCTGTCCTAGCGCGTATAAAAATGGGTGCATGTGAATGTGACTAATTGCTCCCTTGGCTCTTTGTTGCCAGAAGAAAGCAGTTAATGGCAAAAGAAAAAATACAGATTTTTAAATCAGACTGCCTCAAAGAGTATGAATGAAACTGTAATTAATCCTCCTAAAGACACCATCTCCAAATAGGAGCACATTGGGGATTAGGATATGAACATATGAATGAATCTGGGGGTGCACAAACATTCTGGTCCATAGCACACATCAAAAACTGTCTGTGTATCTCCCTGCCCTCTCCACCCAGAACAGATGAACACACAGACTGGAGGCCCGAAGGGCATTAGGAAAGAGAAGCTTGTTTAGTCTACCTACTATGTGCACAAAATGCCTGATAAAGAGTCATTACACACAAAAAGGCCCTGGCCTCGGTGTGAGTGGGTGTCTGTGTGTATGTATGCATGCAATTAATGCAAGTGCAGGTACCTCTGCCTCATTTGGGACAGGTGCATACGCCAGGGCAGCTGACCCATGAGCTACTGTGGATTCTCCTGTCCCCACGTTCCATCTCATCACAGGGCTCGGAGATTCCAGTGGTGCATTTTTGCACTTGGTGCATTTGTCTTTATGTGGATTCGCGGGGTCCAAACCCAGTCCTCAGGCTTGTGCAGCAAGCACTTTACGGATGGAGCCATTGCCCACCCAGACTGTGTGTGTTTTTAACATATCTGAGCACTAAATATGCTCCAAGATCTTAATACATAGCACAGCATTTAATCTTTGTGACGGTGGTGGCTCCTTAGCCCTCAAGAAAACATGAATAGAACAGTAATTGGAAATGCCCTTCACACATGGACTATGACAAAACAAAACTGTCAGACTTTTTTGGTCACTACTGAGGAATGATGTAGACCTCAAAAATATGGTTTGTTTGGGGGAATATTAGGACATTTCAACTCTATGAGTCACAAAGTACTGGAAAACAAAACCGTGTCCTCAACAAGTTTACCAGTTCTGACAATGCTTTACAAATATATGTAGAGTCATGGGACGTACAAAAATATAGTCATATGGTCCAGCAGAACTGATAATCATCTCCAGTCCCCATTTCCCCTTCCTCTTTTTAGACCAGAAGACTCTGCCCCCACAACGGCGTACACAACAGTGAGCACTGCCCTCGCCATGTGTCCACAGCAGAAGTCCCGGGACCTGTGACTGTGTCACCAACACAGCAAAAGAGACTTTGCAGGGGGTCAAATCTCAGATCTTGAGGCAGCAAGGATGTTGTCGACTGACTGCGTAGACCCTTTGTAATCATGGGCATTTTAAAAGACGAGAGCGACAAAAGAGCCAGAGAAGAAGACGTCATTCGAACAGAGGCCAGAGTGATGTCAGGAGGTGGCCCTTTGAGGCTGGCAAAACTAAAAGAGGACCATCCCTAGCTTGGCGTTCTGAACTCCAGAACTATGGGATACATCCGAACTGTTTAAGCCTCTGAGTTTGTGATCATTTGTTATGGTCACAGAAACAAGCACCACCCCCGCCCGATCAGGTTTGGTGGCACATGGTTGCCCAACTGGAGGGTACTTTTCTTTTCCAATTTTCCTTTTATTCATGTGTATGTGTGTGCTCACAGAGAGGTGCCTGCAGAAGCCAGAAGAGAATATAGGATCCCCTGCAACTGGAGTTACAAGAGGTTGGGAGCCATCTGATGTGGGTGCTGGTACCAAACCCCAGCCCTCTGGAAGAGCAGCTAGTGCTCTTAACCGCTGAGCCATCTCTCCAGCACCCTGGAGATGACCTGTCCATGCATCTGTACAGCTACATTTGGGACTGGAACTACAGTCTTGCCGTGGGGTGTTCTTGATGGGTACAGCTGACTGTGAGGTCATGAGCAGCTTCCTTAACGGGGGGTGCACTGCCGAAGACCTTGTGAGCATAGGAGTTTTACCACCTGAACAGTCTGGTGATCAGCTTGAGGAAGAAGGAGGAGGCTATACCTGGGGGTCTCTGGGAAAGCAGCTTAGCTTATATCCCAATACATCAGGGGGAGCAAATATTGTTGAGAATGGGAGTAGCAGAAATGGTCACACTTTGGAAACATACATTTTGAAGATCCACTAGGCATTGTCTTCTAAAACTGAATATTCATGTATTTTATCTTTTGACGAATATGTTTTCTTCATTCATTGGTTAGCTCATTCATTAATTAAGTACTTGTTACACACACTTTGGAACTCCAGCAACTTGAGACCCAGCAAAATCACTCCTTGCTATCACTTCTAAACACATGTATTTTACATGTGTACCAGAGACATTTGTAAGAACAGTGATAAGAAAACACTTGCATCAATAAGCTGGAGATAGGACAAACACACAGCAGCATACTCAGACAATGGAAGGAAAAAAAACGAACTGAAAAACTAGACACAACAAGCAAGTCTCAAGTCTCTGCAGTTCCAACCCCAGTTATCAACCTAAAACCAAGCAAAACCACCCAAGTGTTATGAAGAGATCCATATGATAAAACTATTTCTCCCAAAAGGAATGATGACTTTTAAGAAGACTCCCGGTAGATGTTCCTTTCAGGTCAGAGAGAAGGGAGGGCAGAGAACAAACACAAGTGTCCTGAGGGAGTTCCTACAACGAAGCATGCATGGGTTCACAATCACACACTGACAATGATGGCTGCTGCAGTCCAGATATCATCAGATAGCCCATCTACATTCAGAATCATTTGTAATACCTTGTACCATGTGAAAAGGCCTCTATGAGAACTGCATGAAGGACAGAGTCTCCCCGTGGTTGGAACACAGGAGAGAAAACAGGAGACTCAGGTATACACAAAAGACCCCAGCAAACACCTGTCACAGAGCAGAGCAACAACTTCATCTCTGGAACACCATCATGCCTCTATCAGTGTTGATCTGAACTTCGGCAGCTTAATTTATGCTTAATTTGTGAATTCATTTCAGGTTTATACTTGTAAATGAGCTAAAAGCAAAAGCAGTTTGTATGTTGTTAAATGCCTGCATTTTCAAGTAACATTATTATTATATAGTTTAAAGCAATTAAAAAGGAAATTCTGACACATGCTACCAGATGGATGAACCTTAGAGATAATATGCTGAATGAAATAAGCCAGTCACAAAAGAATAAGCGAACTCACAGTGTGATTGTATCTATATGAGATACATAGAAGTAAATTCACAGAGACTGGAAGTAGAATTACAGCTGCCAGGAAGACAGTAAGAGTTTCACTTAAGAAAGATGGAAGGTTCTGGAAGCAGATGGATGGTGGTGGTAGTATATCACAATACAAATGTTCTTAACACCAATACTGAGCTTCACACTTGGAAATGGAGTGAGTGTGAGTGTGTGTGTGTGTGTGTGTGTGTGTGTGTGTGTGTTTACATGTATGCCGCAGTGCACATGTGGTAGTTAATGAACAACTTTCAGGAGTCAGTCGTCCCCCGTCCCGTCGTCCCCCCCCCCCCCCCCCCCCCCCCCCCCCCCCCCGTCTTAAGGCAGGCTCTCTCTTGTCTTGTTTCTGCTTAGTACTGAGTAGTGCAGGCTAGGCAGCTGGAGAGGTCCTAGGCAATTCTCCTGTTTCCACCTCCCATCTCCCCTCGGAGTGCTGAGACTTCAGATACACACCACCACATCTGGATATTGTCACACGAGTTCTGGGAATTGATCTTGGGTCACCAGGGTCACGTGGCTAAGCACTTCCACCCGCTTAAGCCATCTCCCCAGCACCCAAAACAGTACATTTACACTTTGTATAACTTACCATGATAAAATAAATAAATAAATGCTAATAAACATCCAAACGTTTCAGGCAAAACAGGGCTTCATGGGAAATAGTTTCTTTGTGAGGGCAACTTCAACATGAGTCATTCGAGCAAACCTAGTTGGAGTCTTTGAATCTCCAACTGGGGGGAGTAGCAGCTGCCAGAAGTTGGTTTCAAGTTCAGAAAACTGTCTTCAAATATGATGGGCTTTCCTGAAATGGACTTTTCCTTCTTTCTGGATATGTAGAATTTGCTCCGAAGTCCTCTGCTTCAACCACTGTTTGTGTGGTTCCTGAAATGACCACGCCACAATCTCCTCCCAATTAAGAAAAGGAAAGTTAAGCAAAAATGTGCCTGTGGGTGAAATTTCAGCTGTCTTCCAGTCGCTCTGTTTCCAATCTTACACTCAACAAGCACCCAATAACCATTTAGGTATGTTCATTGAATCCCAATATACAACAGTATCAAGTTAACTACTCTGTTTACCCAACAAATTCACACGTTATAGTTAGAATTTGATAAGGTAACATAAGAAGAGAAAGTATGGCACACACTAGATACTAATGCTTTTTTACTATCTATGAATTTCAGAACTTTCACAGAAACTTGTCCCTGGGAGGCCATCATGGATATTCCACTAGCGTTTTTATCAAGTATGCAAGCTGACATTTAGTGGCTACCTGGCTAAGGAAAAAAATCCTTTACATAAGGTTGTCCATTAATAAACCATATAAGCTGAGCAAGGCTTTGAGATGGTTCTCCACACTAGGTCCTGGTAGTTAGAGTCACTCATCTGGATGTTCTTTGAAGATTGAAGCTTTCTGTTTGTTTATTTGTTTGCTTGCTTGCTTGCTTGTTTGTTTGAGCTCTGTGACTGGTCTCGTGTAGTCCATGCTGAAGCTGGACTCACATCCACTGCTGAACTTTTTTTTGGACGGGGTTAGGTCTGTCTGTCTACATATGTTGGGTTGTCATAAAACTTGTGATCTTCCTGCCTCTGCCTCCTGAGTGCTGGGATTACAGGTGTGGACCCCCCCCCCCCCCCCCCCCCCCCGCTGTGAGCATCACTTTTCGTGGCTTGGATGATGATGACACCAAGCTCTGTGATTCTGGGAAACGAAGTTCTTGCCAACACCAGTCAGGTGGTGAAAGTCAAGGAAGGGGAAGGAGAAGGACAAAGGAAGGGAAGGGGATGAAAGCAACCCCCGGGGAGTTTGTTTCCACTGGGGAAGAGCAATGGTCAACCATTGCAGACAGTACAATGGTGTGCGGATGGGAAAGCCTCACTCGGCTCCCTTTAGAGGTGTGGAACAATTCATTTGTTCCCCTCTCCACACTAAGTCTTACCTCTTGAAGTAAAACTACAAGAAAACACTGGAGAGCAAGTCTTCTACCAGGTCACAGGCGATACACCCCCAAGACTGAAGGCAGCCATTCTCTTCTCCTCCACATAGCCCCTTCCAACTGCTGAGAATACTTGAATACGAGAAATGGATATAAAATGCCGTGCTGCCTACCACTTCGTTTCCCTAAGGGTAAAAAGGGGAAATATAGGGGCTGGAGAGATTTCTCAGTAGCTAAGTGCTGATTTTGTAGAGGATTTGAGTTTGGTTCCACAGCACCCATGTCAGGTGGCCCACAACTTCCCATAACTCCAGCTCCAGGTGATCCATGCCCTCTTCTAGCTTCCACAGACATCTGCACACATGTACACATGCTCACATGCACACAGCTAGACATACATATAACTAAAAAATAAACACAAATCTTAAAAAGAAGGCAATATTGCATCCTTATAATACAAGGATCACGAAAGCAAACTAAATGCTAGATGACAGAGGAAATGCTACATAAATTAAGATACGTGAGCTCAAATATTCGGCTACTAAAAACATCAGCTGAGAAGATTACTATGAAATTAAATGAAAACATGAATATGTATATGTGTACATGTACACATATCCATAATTACATACTAAAACTCCCCAAAAGAAATGTACTTGCTGTGCTGGAGAGATGGCTCAGCAGGTAGCAGTCCTCACTGAGCAAACCTGACAGCCTGAGTTTGGATCTCCAGACCCCATGTCAAAAAGCCAGGCTCAGTGACATGTGTCCATGATCCTGTGGCAAGATGGGAGGTGGAGACTAGAGAATCCTCCAAGGCTAGCAAATTTGGAGGACACAGTACAGCAGCAAAGAGATATTCTTCCTCAAAAGCAAGGTGCGAGGTACCCAAGCTTGTCGTCACACACACACACACACACACACACACACACACACACACACACCTCCCATATTGACAAAAATAAATAAATACTTCTAAATAAAAATAGCAAAATAAAATGATATAGATTGCATTAAGAACTGTATGGGTGGTTAATTGAAGGTTAATTGAAGTTCTCCTGTTTGATCTTTTCTAATGTCTGCATATAGCAATTATCTGCTTATAAATAAAAATTTTTTAAAGTTAGCTAATACTGGAGCAGAATCAAACCACTGCCCTAGACTCTCCCAGGCCCTCAGTAGGAGATGAAGCCCTCTCCAGCCCGCTGAGAAAGCCCTGACAGCCAGCACTTGACTGCTCCCATAGACTCCTGGCTGACTGTCCACTGGGAAGAGACTCCTCACACCAGTCCCCCCTCCCTAGCTCTTCCTGCCCTTTGAGGAGCCCTGTCTGTGGGAGCAAAGGGTGGATACTCCCCAAGCTTCCTCTTCCCTAGGGAGAGCACACATCCCCCCTCAACCTTTCTGAACATGGCCAGCTTAACTTTAGACCACAAAGATAAACAGTATTTTTATTGGCTCCAAGACCGAACAAAAAAGAAAGAGATAATGGTACCGTTGAAAATCTGAGGCACATGTGAATCCTCTATGAGAGATGGTTTAAAGGAAAAAAACAGGATGTGAGAGAAATGGGGGTGTAGGAGACAAGTGGGTTGGGGGGATGGGAGAGAGAGGAGGGTTTCAAAAGAGAGAGCTGGGTTAGAGGAAGAGCCCGAGGTAGAAAGCTGGGGTGATAGCACACAGCTGTAATGCTAACACTTGGGAGATGGAGGCAGAAGTACTGTGAGGTCCAGGCCAGCCTGGGATAAAAAGTAAGAAGCTGTCTTAAAAACAGGGGAAGGAAGCCAGGCAGTGGTGGCGCACGCCTTTAATCCCAGCAATCGGGAGGCAGAGCCAGGCGGATCTCTGTGAGTTCGAGGCCAGCCTGGTCTACAGAGGGAGTTCCAGGAAAGGTGCAAAGCTACACAGAGAAACCCTGTCTCGACAATCCAAGAACAAAACCAAAAACAGGGGAAGGGGAGACATGGAGAAAAAGAAATGTGGGAGAGAGGGCTATAGACCAGATGGGAGGGGAAGGGGGAGAGAGTGAATGAGAAGGATGGGCAAGCTAACTAAACACAAAGACGGGCTAAGAGGATGCACAGGAGTGAGGAAGGGTGGCAGGGTGGGTGGGGTGGGAAGTCAGTGGACAGAGAGGGGGCCTAGGGGACAGAGGTGGGAGGGAGGGGAGAAGAGAATCTAGATTTTAAAGGAATGGAGGACGACAGAACAGGTGGGTGCTGGCAGAGGACAGGAAGTGAGGAAAGAGAAAGATAAGGGGATGAGAGGAGGTGAGGAAACAGAGAAAGTGGGAGGGGGTATGAGAAGAAGGCAGGAGGGAGAAGCAGACAGCCAGCGGGAAGCAGGATGGGAGAGTCCCTTGGTCCCTGTCCCCGAATTCACAGCAGCCTCGGGGGTAACCCAGCAGGCTATGGCTGTTGTTTTTCACAATAGCTTCATCTCTTCCTCCATTTAAAAACCCACAGGTTCCCTAAAACAAACCAGACAATGTCACAACGGGACCCTTCCCCCATGAAGTGCTATCACCAACCCAGGCAAGTGCCTCCAAAGGCTTTTTAAGTGCCACCAACTCAAAACCAGAAACCGAACTCCATTAAACAATACAGGTGCTCAAAAGGGGAACACACACACACACACACACACACACACACACACACACACACACAATTCAAGAGTGTGACCCTCTTGATGGCCACATCACAGGAGGGGCCACACTGCCTCTCATAATTAGCCCCTTTGTTAAGAGGAAGACAGGACAAATGGACACATGGCACTCCCAGATATTCCAGCGTATGGATTGTGAGCATTCTCCCAGTGCCTTGTCCCAAGGGCATCCCCACAATCACCCCATCACACCAAGTACTCTTCTTCAAGGCCGGACTCTGGGGCCATCAATGTGTCCCGGCACCTCCAGGACCTGTCATATGGCTGCCACCAAGTAGGTCTCCTTAAGCTTTACAAGAAGATTAGAACTAGGGTCTGCCCTCCCTGTCCCCACGCGGCTGAGGAGCAGCCACTCTCGTGTAGGGATGGATTCAGACTCCAGTGCTCAGAATTCACAAGGGGAAATTTGGAACTGAGAACAAACCAAGCGTGCACATGGGACATACAGTATGCTCTGGGAACACGATGCACAGAGACAAGGGGACAAGAAGGAGAGACAGTCATTGGACTGCTGGCCTAAGCTCGCTTCCAAGCTCTCCTTCAGCAGGTATCCTTGGGTTGCATGAAAGCACCCTGTAACTGAGAATAAATATCCTGTTTTTCAGATTCGTGGGCTCTGGGTGTACACACACACCACATATGTACATACTTATGCCCTGGGAAAGAGGAAAGACAGTTCTTTTTTTTTTTTTTTTTTTTTTGGTTTTTCGAGACAGGGTTTCTCTGTGTAGCTTTGCGCCTTTCCTGGAACTCACTCTGTAGACCAGGCTGGCCCCCAAACTCACAAAGATCTGCCTGCCTCTGCCTCCCGAGTGCTGGAATTAAAGGCGTGCGCCACCACCGCCCGGCGAAAGATAGTTCTTAACTCAGCTAAAAACTTCGACCTCGACGAGCTAAGAATCAGGATGAAGTTTCCATCAGTTAAGAGCACAGACAATTAAGACTTGAGATTCCAACAGTCTCTTGCAGAACTTTTCCAAAAGTCCCATGTCCTGTCAAATAGGGTGGGGAAGCCAGGGGTGCAGATGACTAAGAGAGCAGCACATGCAATGTCCTGGGGTCCATCGCTACCACAGCGAAGATAAATGAATGAATGTACAGATGAATGAATGACAGGACTCAACATGGAATTGTAAAGCACATCCCCAGGAGGCAAAACCACAAATGCAATAGAAATGTCCTCATAATCCATCAATTATGACATTAACAATGAATCGGGGGCGGGGGAGGGGGGGATGAAGATAACCACCTACCTATACATATGAAACCTCCTGTGAAAGAAAACTCCATAAACCAACTACCAACAACACATGAGAAGAGTCAGGAATGGGAAGAGAATCTTCCATTTCTGCTGTTTTCTTGAGTGTCTCGTGTTCCAAGGTTCTCCTCAAACCAAGTTCCCAACACCAAACCCAAAAAAAGGCCTTTAAATGCTTGCATAGTTTTGCCTTTAGAGTTCTGAATATTGTGAATATGCAATCTATTCCAAAATATAGCTTTAAAAACAATATTTAGAGATGGCTCAGCAGCCAAGAGGTTGCTCTTGCGGAGGTTCATTTCCCAGAACCCATACAGCAGCTCACAACCATCTGTAACTCCAGTTCCAAGGGATCAGATGCTGTCCTCTGGCCTCTGCAGGCCCCAGACATACAAGTGGTCCACAAATGTATACACATGCAAAACATTCATACACGTAAAATAAAATCAAAATTATTTTTTTAAGTTTGAAGCCAAGCGGTGCACATCTGCAATGCCAGCACTTGGAAAGTAGAGGCAAAAGGATCAGGAAGTTAAGGTCATTGTCAACTACAGAGTGAGTTCGAAGCCAGCCTTAACTACATGAGAGATTATCTCAGACATAATAATAATAATAATAATAATAATAATAATAATAATAATTTTGAAAGTTCTCAAGCTAGCACCTGCAGCCCTCCACACCAAGAAAGTGGATTAGCAGTGTGAGCTGCTCATCCCTCTCCGTTTCTTAACTGGTGACAATTCCCACCCTCCCAACCCCACTTTCCAGGATCCTCCAAAAATATATGACTTTCTTCCAGTTGTTTACTGATGGTCAAAAGTAGCTCCAACTCACCATCAATTAACAAACACTCAACACAACCTGCCTTAGGTGTCCAAAGGAATTCACTGATGGGCTGTAGCGGCCTTCCCAACTAGTCTCCATGAAATAATGTATTGAAGTCAGCACAGTATCTGTGGTCCACGTCACTCAGAAGGCTTGGGCAGGGGAATCCCTTGAGCCCTAGAGCTCCAAGACCAGCCTGGGCAGTACAGTGACACCTCTCAAAACACAGTAGTTCATTGAGAATGAAGGGTCTAGTTAAGTGATTTAACTGTTCCGTTTTGATCAAGTTTTAAAAGGTGATTTTGTTTCGTTTTAATGAGCAAAGTAGGAGAACGGCAAACTTCGTTTATGAATGCTTTCAAGTCAAATGAATTTCACTCATCAGCCAGTCTGTAAAATGCTCAGGCAGAGGCAGCTTCCCAAACGATCCGATGAAGAAAATGGAGATCATAAAGAAGCTGGCCCAGGGGAGGGGCCAGCAAAGCAAGAAGGCCTTTCCAGATCTTGTCCAAATCCCAGTGATTCCCAAGGAAGCTACGACTCACGCCAACTGCTTCGGGATGTCAAAACACATAATCAAAGAACTAACTGGAATGATTAGACAGGGTACTGAGCTAATTACAAGTGCACAGGGAGGTGTCGGGTGATGGATAAAACTGCTGTAGCCCCAGAGGACCAGAACTGGAACAGAGCTTCGTCTTCCAAGTCTAGAACAGTCCAGAAAAAAAATAGCAAAAACACAAGAGTTGGTGTTTACATGCTACAACCAGTAAGGAGCTGAAGGATATTGTTGTTGCTGGTTTGTTGGTTGGTTTGGGTTTTGGGGGGGGGGTTGAGGGGTGGCTTTTTGAGACAGGATTTCTCTGTGTAGCCTTGGCTGACTTGAAATTCACTCTGTAGAAGGAGCTCATGTTTAAGGAGATGGTAATTTAAATTGTCTATACATACCGTTCTACAGTACTTAAAGACCTAAATTTGCTATGCAAAATGGGTGATTAATGAGCATCAAAATATTTATAGTATGCAATCCAAGATGGTGGGGGGAGTAGCGGGAGGAAATGCTCTTCATCTTGCCTCTCTGTCCCTGCACCTGGGGACAGACTAGCCTCCTGGGGTGGCCCCACCACTTTCCTGGCCACTGGAAGGAAAAAATAAGCAAAGACCTTTCTTTGCTTGCCAACTCAACACTGAACAAATAGCACATGAGTTTTATTATTACTGTTTCTTTCCTCCTAAGACTAAATATAACCATGGTTTATCACCCAGGTAGAAGCCACCAGCTACAGGCTATTTGGTTTAAATATCCCTAGTGAAAAAGACAGAGCTGCCCAAATGATAAGTATCCACACAACATGAGGAGCAAGGTGACAGACAAGTGTTCATCATCAACCAGTGATGCTTTGCTAGGGGAAGGACTTTAAGGGAAGAAACGTCGACCGCCATCAACCCCGGATGTGTGAAATCTAGCTATCTGTTTGGCATCACAGTGTTGTCTTCCAGGATTCAGGCATTCTCAATAAATTCCAGCGATTCCCAAGGAAGCTACTACCCAAGCAAGTCATGCCAACTGCTTCCGGATGTCAAAATACACCCAAATGTCTGCCCTGGGATGACAAGGATGTAACTAGGGAAAGGTACCTAGAGGATGCGCAAAATGAAGTGTCTTCCAGAGGCAACAAGGGCCAAAGCATTTTCCAAACAACAAAACCATGCCCCACACCCTCACGTCTTAAGAAATTTCAACTGGGTGCCCTAGGCTTTTCAAGTTTTCCTAAAGTACCTAGCAGGCCCAGGAGCCCCCAGAAGACGAGGACTCTGAGCTTCATTTTAGAAAAGTACTTTGGAGGAGTAACTTTAAAACAGTTTTAAAACCTAGGTAGTGGCGATGGTTGCGGAACACTGTAAATATGCTTTTATATTACCAAATTTGAAACATAAAATAGTAAAGTTTCTTATAGACATTGACCACAAATTTAAAACTTAGTCATGTGGTATGTCAAACAGCTGGAAAGTCCACGGTATATCTCAATAACACTGGCTTTAAAAACATGCTGGAAACCAGGTGCTGTCGTCCATGCCTACACCCCTAGCCCAGGGAAGTGGGGGAGAAACTCAAATCAAGTCTTGACTAAACAAGTTCCAGGCCAGCCTGGGCTACACAGTGAAACATCGTCTCAAACAATGGGCTAGGGGTGGAGCTCAGTGGGAGAGCCCTTGTCTAGCAAGCCTGAGCTCTGGATTTAATCCCCAGAACCATGACTGACTGACTGACTGAATAAATAAATAAATTCTCTCTCTCTCTCTCTCTCTCTCTCTCTCTCTCTCTCTCTCTCTCTCTCTCTCTCTCTCTCTCTCTCTCTCCCTCCCTCCATTCCTAGGGAAGAGACTAGACCAAGAACCACTAGAGAAGCAGGGGCTTGACATTGACAGAGGAACCTTTGATGAGGCTGTTTCCTCAATATTGGAGTCATCCCTTGCTGCTAGGGAGCCACACATTGTACCTCTGTGAGCCTCAACCTCATCAGCAAGTGGAATAGGCCATGACAGGAAGGAATAGTTCAGCATTTCAATTCCAAAGACTGAGAAATGAGAACCAGAGCCAGGGAGAATTTTCTATCTTGAAGATTGTAGTTCTTCAATGAAGCCACGTGACACATAAGGTGTTACTCTTTAGGCCACCAGGAGCTGTGGCAAACAGACCTTGCCAACCTAACTTGCCCCCGGGCAGGGTGGGGGTAGGTATAGAACTTCACATACACACACACTGCTGACAGTCCACAGTCTCAGGAATTACAAGTAGTAACCACACTTGGGTGAAAGGTTACTCAGTCATTCATTAGCATATGGCACTTGCTGTATGCTAGACAATGAGCCAGGGCAGTGGAGCTGGGGGGGGGGATCCAATGGGAAATGACAGACTTCATACAAGATGAAGTATTGTACAGTAATCTTTGGAGCAGTCTTCACAAGATGAATGAGGGGTATGGAGGCTACATAATGGGCTCCTCAAAAAACCCCACGTCCTAATCCTCAGAACCTGTGAGTCATTAAGTCTTGAAGAGGAGGGTATCCTGATTCTCAAGTGGTTCAATAAATAACAGTCTTTATAATGGGTAGGGGCCAGTCTAAGACAGACATGACAATAGGAAAGCAGGAAAGATGCAGTTATGAACCTAGGCAGTGCAAGAGCCAACGGAAGCAGGACAAGATGAGAAACCATCCTGCAGAAAGCAGGCAGCCCTCCCCACACCTTCATCGTGACCCTACAAAACTCATTTTGAACTTTGGACCTGCTGTTTTAAGCCACTAGCTTTGTAGTAACCTGTTATAGCAGCAACAGGAAACTCATACAGGACAACTACAAAGCATACAAGAGTTCCATGCACTCCCCAGGGAGGGAGCGATATGGGCCAAGACTCAGAAGACTGGACACTTGTGCAAGGAGGAGGTCTGGAGTGGCTACCAAACTTCAGAAGATTCTTTATGGCAGTGGTTCTCAAGCGTCCATAAAACTATTTCATTGCTACTTCATAAGCGTCATTTTACTACTGTTGTGAATCGTAATGTAAATATGTACATAAAATCATAATGCAGATATGCAGGATATCTGCTATGTGACTCCAAGGGGATCGTGACCCACAGCTCGAGAATCACTGCTCTCAGGCATTTGTCAGAGGGCAGGCACATGGGGCCCATTCCAGAGATACTTAGGGCCCAACCAAAGATTTTAAGAGCAGTGGGGGGATGGGGAATATGTAAACAGGGTGTCTAAGAAGCCTAGAAAAGGGGTTCCAGTCCTCACAGGCTCAAAAGTAAATTCAAGGTCATTCAAAGATTCTGAGGACTGTGTTTGTGTGTTTTGTGAACAGGAGACAGACTGTTCGTGAGTTCCCATGGCATGAAGAGATTCCAGAACACTATCAGGGCAGCGCCAGAGCCAGTGAACCTCAAAGGTGCAGGCTCTAGGGCACAGTACAGGGCTGGGGAAAAGCTGTCTTAAGAGGATCGGTGAAGAGCAAAGATGAAAACAATAAGCACCAAGTGGAACTTGAAAGGCGGCGTCCCAGTCTGCTTTCCACGGCTGTAGCCAAATACCCTGGCATGGGGAATTTATAAAGAGAACTTAACTTGGCTTACTCTCCTAAAGGCTGGTAAGTCCAAGAACGTGGCGTTGCTGTTTGCCTGGCTCCTCTTAAGGGTGGCTTTGTTGCCTCATACCATAGTGGAGGACATCAAAACGGGTTTCTTCCTGTTCCTAGAAAACCACTAATTCCATCATGGAGGCTCACTCTCATTACGTCATCCAACCCCACTTGCCTCCCAAAGGCTCCAACTCCAAATGTCATTAACATTAATTGGGGGACTGAGTTTTCAATACACAAATATGGGGGGACAAACTCAAAAATTTATAGCAGATGGCTTTTAAAATCTAAAGTTTAAAAACAAAGAATCTTCAAGGAGGAAGAAAGTGATTAATTATGAATGTCCAATGAGCCAGGAGAAACCAGGAAAAGGAATAGTTAATACAAGTATGAGAGGCAGAAAAATGTTACTTCCCAGCAGCTCAGATGTATATAGCCTAATGCCCAGAACATCTTGTTAGAAACAGGGTACCTCAAGCACTCCAAATGAGCCAGGAGCATCATCTAAAAGGCAAGGAGCTTGTAAACTTGACCTTGTATCAGAACCCCATGGGTCAGCAGGTAAAGGGACTTGCTGGCAGCCACAACCACCTGAGTCCCTTCCCTGGTACCCACAAGATGGAATGAGACAACCAGCTTCCTCAAGTTGTCCTCCAACCTCCAGGAGCACATCATGGCACATGCGCATAAAAAAATGAAAAATTAAAAAAGAGCCTCCTAGAGGACTTATTCAAATGCTGGTTGCTGGAGCCCACTGTCCAGAGTCGCCGACTTTGTAGGACGGCTGGGATACTACTGAAGAATTTCTGTCCCTCGAGTGATCCCAAGGGACGGCCCTCTGCAAACTACTGACCGTAGCTCTCTTCTAACGCTGGAAGGAGTCTGGTGTTTTCCGGCGCTGTGTCTTTCTCACGTAGCACCTGATCTCTTTGTTCTCAGCAGCCCGAGCTGGATTATTCCATAAATTTCCCTAGTATAGCATTCCAGTTACTCATTTTTCTCAATGTTGAACAAAAAGCCCAAGACTAAAGCTAGCTAATATTAAAGTAGTAGTCATCGAACATACCCCCCCCACACACACACACACAATAAAAACCTTGCGCCTCACCTCTCAGGTCAACTCTGAGAAACAGAAAAAGGGATCCTACTATTGGGAAACCGGCTGAGTGCACAGTCTGGGTTTTCTGTTCAGGAGCAACAACCCCCTCAGAGCAGCGGCATCAGGCAAGGCCAGTCTGTGATCCCCGAATAGGACAAGATACAAACAAAGCCACCCCGTAATCGTGTTTGAAGACAAACAAAAGATGAACTTTGTCCAAAGCATGATTGTGAGCAGACATCCCCCAGTACTGCTAACGTGAGTGCCTGCTGCTTTTATACCAACCCCAGATTCTGCCTGGCTCCAATTTTTCCCTCTTCTAGAAAACATTTCTTAAAATACTCAATCTCAGAAGTAGCTCTGGCAGCATCCAAGCCAGAGCAATGTCTGGCTCCTTTAAATGCTCCCAAACCACCTGACCCAGGTACAAAGCTAAGTCAGCCTCTCTCATACATACCCCCTTGCTCAGAGGCCCCAAGGTCCTCATGGTGTGCAAGAAGAAGAAAAGTCAGCTTGTTGAATCCCGGGTGTGTCCCCAGGGAGGGTGGGTGACTCAAAATCTCCTCAAAGACATCACCCTCACCTGCTCTCCAGCCTAAACCAGATTCCTCTGCTCATCTTTCAGGACACTTACTCTAGCTTTTACTTACGTACTGCAATGACCCTTGCCCTCCCATCCTCCACTAGACTGAGAAGTTGAAGTGGGCAGGTCTAAAGGTAACACGTACCTGTTTCCTGGCAGAAAGCAGGAGATAAATACATAATGAGATGGATGGCTAGATGGATGAGTATTTATCACTGCAGGTAGCATACTTCCAAAAAATTACAAACGCAAGCATTGTTAATGAATATGAGTAATGCAAGGTAACTGGAGGAGTAGAACAGGAAACATCCAAGGTCTCTGCAACCGGCAAAACCATGGCTTTTGCTCTGGCCATAGGCTAGGCAAAATAAAGGGGCGAGCCCTTTCTTCCATGTTCAAGTCCAGACTTGTTGGGAGAAGGCATTGTATTGTGTCGATTCTAGCTCTCACCCAGCATAGCCCACCACTGACACAGCATTGCCCACCACTGACACAGCATAGCCCACCACTGACACAGCATTGCCCACCACTGACACAGCATTGCCCACCACTGACACAGCATTGCCCCAGCTGCCCCAACTTTGTTCTTCCTCTGGAAATCCTTCAACAGAAGTCCTTTGCTTGCCTTGCAAACCCTTCACTACTCCCAGATTTGGGTCACAGTCCTTGCACTGCTCTAATTATAAGAGGCTTTCCCTGTGTCTGGCACCATAGGCCCCTCCCAGCAAGTTCATAGTGTTTTGTAAGAGACCACTGCAAAACTAGGCAACTTCATTTCAGGGTTAGGGATTTTGTGACTTTCAGTTAATGTCCAGATCAAGGACTATATGATATGATCTGATTACATTTGTCATCACCGGAAAAAAAAAAATCAGCATTAGGCCAAGCAAGAGTATCGAACTGATAAATGAGATAAATCTGAAAACCAGAGAGATTTGGAGAAAAGGACTCTGTGTGTGTGTGTGTGTGTGTGTGTGTGTGTGTGTGTGTGTGTGTTCTCATGCCCTCTCACACAGAATCCTAGCACTACTAGGTCTCTCTATTAAAAAACAAATAGAATCAACTATTAAATATCTGTACTTCATTGCAAATATACCACTAAGGACTCTTTAGAAAACAGCAGGTGATTTTTACCCACAAACTACTACAAACACCTTAAATCCCACTTAGGCACATTATAATGAATTAAATGGCATTCATTTTACTCTTGGTGCCTCCATGTATGAACTCCTGAAATAAATAATAATTGATTGCTGCATAATGGCTACAATTTTAAAATGATACTGGAAAGGGCTATAAATTGCAAAAGCACTCTCATTTTCTTAAGAGAGTCTAAAGAATGCAAACAGTTTAGATCTCAATGATAAACAGGTCTGCTGCTTCTTAAAGGAGACTCCATCCTCTTCCCACTGAGATCTACAAAGCATAGCCTGCCCATGCAAACTGACAACTGCTTTTTGTGTATAACTCTTTCAGTAACCCATCCCAAAAGGTGATCCCGATAGCATTTCCTATCAGCTCTGGAGAAAGCAGTGCATGTCTAAAGTGACCTATAAGGGTTTTAGAGAAGTATTTACTTTGGCCAATGGACTCAATCTTCTTAATCAAGGCAAAACAAAACAAGAGCATAAATTAAATGTCGTGTCTTCCATGGAGTAGGAGGGTTGCATGCCATCCATCTATCCATCCATCCATTCAATATTGATTTAGAGCCTGATCTGCACCAGACATCAAAAACAAAAAACATTGTGAGCAGACCATACACCACAGTGCTGTCCTGATGGTCACTGAGCCCAAGTAGAGGACATAAATATTAAACACACTAGAATAGGTAATACTGCTGTGAAAAAAAAAAGTGTCATATGAGAAAGGAACCCATTTAGACGTGGAGTGGTGTGATCATCAGAAAAGGGCATTGTGAAAAAAGTGACAATTAAGTTGAGAGGCCACGAGAGATCACTACCACTTTGGAAAAGGGAAAGGCATTTTGGTAAACAATCACAAATGGGATTTGAACTTCACAAATCAACAATTTACTGGGTTAGACCTCTCCTCCAGTGCTGGTGTATGCATGAACATCCTGTGACTCCTGCCTACCCTTTCTGGCTGGTGCACCAAGATCCTATTACCTGAATACAGAAAAGTCTCACTTTATAATGACTTATAATGTGCAGACTGCTATGCTTGGCCTAGAAACACCCAAAAATAATCTGCTAGAGGCACAAAAAGCAGAGGTTGGCCATCAGCAAGACTTGGGTAAACCGAACGTTTAATAGAGACCAGACAATCACGAGTCCTTTGCTCACTAAAGTGTCAGCTCCTCTGGGCAGTAAGGTGGTTCTCACACTGTCAGGTCTATAATAAATGGGACCCAAACGACCTAATGTTAGCTACCTACATGGAAATTATGTTTTCTAGGTAAATCAAAACTGGATCACCATTTCCAGTTCCCAGCCCTGCAGACTTAGAGAAGGATATGGGAAGTAGCCTTTGAGGATCACAGAGTGGAGAGGGGGCCAGACGGGAGGGAAAAAAGGCAGAGAGAGTGAGAGCTGGAAACACAAGTGGGGGCTGCATGAAGAGCTCAGGACCCTGGGTCAGCCAGCCCGCCAGGCCCGGTACTGGGGCGTTTCCTAACCTTCCATCACCGCATCAGCCGGCAATAAGGGCAATCTAACCCTCTCTCAAAGACCCCGAGATTCGAGGTTCTTCTCAGCCTGGGCCAGACAGGCACCAAGAACCCCAAGAGCCCTGCACAGGGCTGGAACCCACCAAATTCAGGTGCCCGCGTCCCCAGCGCAGGGAGGGTGCGCTTTGGTAAGAAAAATGGCAAAGACAAAACTCTCCCCGCCCACCCGAAAAAGGCAACCACACCCCCTGCATCCCTCAACCCAAGCCGCCCCGGAGCCAGCCCCCGCGATTCTCTACCCAGGTCCCCTCGGGCTCCTGTCGGTGCCGCGCGCGGGCTCCGCGGGGACACTAAAGCAAGTGAGAGTGAATCGGGGTGCGCAAGGCGAGGGAGGGCGCCCAGCGCGATGTCACTCTCCGGGCCCTGCTCCGGGGCGCCCTCCCCGGGTCTGCGGTCCCGGGATGGGCGCGCCGACCCTACACAAGGATGAGCGGCCCCTGCACTCACCCATTGGCGCCAAGCCGGGCCGAGCCGCCGAAGCAGCGTGAAAGTTGGCGGAATCGAGCGTGGGGTTCGGGGCGCCGAGGTCGCGGCGCGGGGATTGGGGGCGCGGGCGTTGGGACGCGGCTGCAGCTGGGCGGGCTTCTTCCTCAGTAGCGGTGGTGGCGGTTCAGCGCCGCCCGCTGCTGCCTCTGCTGCCGCTGCCGCTGCTGCCCTGGGGCGACTCCTGCTGCTGCTGCTGCTGCATCGCGGCCCCGCTGCGCCCGGCTGCTCCGGGTTTCCTGCTCTCGGAGAGTGGAAATTGCGAAAAAGAAAAAAAAAAAAAAAAGCACCGCCCAGCCCAGTGCAAGGCAGCCGCCTCGGAGCCTGCTCTCCCCTCCTCCTCGCGGCTGCGAGGCTCCGCAGCTCCGCCCGCTGGAGGGGCGCGGCCGCCAGGCGGGGGCGGGGCCGAGGGGCGGGGCCCTGGCAGCGTCCGGCCTGACTCCGGGGCGCGTCCTCTGGTGGCGGGGCTCGGTGGCCCCCCTCACTACCCGCTCTGTCCCGGCCCAAGCTCTGCCACGGTCGCCCCCTATGCGCTGATGCTCGGCTCACGCCCCAGGAAATGCCGCGAGACTCCTCGAGACCGGAGGAGATTTAGGGGGTCTTTGGGGGTGGGGGCGTCAGAGTTGAGGGACACGTGGAAAAGGGGGATCGGAAGGCGGTACCCCGGGGAAGGAGGGCTGCCATCGGCAGGTGAAGAGCCAGACACCTGCTGGGTTATGAACAGGTGACAACATTGGGAACCAGGCTGCTAGCAGGAGGCTGTTGGAGGAAGGGGCCTTTCCCTGCAGCTCGGAATGCCGGCAGGCCAGGTGCGACTTTGGAGCGTGGGAGGTGGTGGGCTCGAGAAGCCCAAAGAGAGGGGCGCAGGGAGGCTGCTGGGCAGCTGCACCACTGGACACCGCCTCTCACAGGATTGGACCCTCCTTACACCTGACCCAGTGTTGCCTGGACCAGGTGTGGAGTTCTACTGCTTAGGAATTTTTCGAGGTCCGGAGACAAAGCTTGTCTCGTTTCTATCAGGCATCGTTGTGCTGTATTGACCTCAGACCTGCTGTATAGCCAACAATTTAGTGGATGCTAAAATTAAAATAGAAATTCACAGGAATTCCTGAGCAATTATAAGCTCCTTTTGGGGGGTCCATTCCCCACCACACCTTTCAGCCCTAGAGCCTTCAACCACATTCATTTACCAGCCTGTTATTTCCTTTCCACTTTCCACCATCTGGTGGTAGGAAGAGATAATGAGCTAGACTAGAGACAAAATAGACGGCGGCAGAGAAAGTGAGACAAGAGAAATTAGATCATTGGCTCCCGCAAATGGAGGCTGGGGACTAGTATACTCAAAAGTGACAAAAGCTGACCCCATGCCCAGTGGAGAGCTGACTTGCATACCCATTGAATAATAATGGGGCATTACTTGTGAATAAGTCATAGCCTAGGATTTCTGTAGAAATGTGTTCTGGGGGAAAAAATCATCCATAAGTGTGAGGCTAAGAAGGTCTTAAGTTTGATGAATTCTGACTTAAGGGCTAGCCTGGGACACACAGCATGATCCTGGACATGAAGAGGGAGGGAAGAATAGCAGCAGCATCCTTCTCTAGATACTGTCTGTGTGTGTCACAACAACCTAGACAAGATCAAGAGACAGAAGGCTCATCCACATAGCTATCCTGCTCATTACATGCCTTGACATATCCATGGTCTAATCAAGACAATGGAACCTTATGATCTTGCAGTTGACAAACACTGAGTGAGACTCGGAGCTTGACTTAACTCACTGTTACTAAAACATTCTCCCCTAAGCTCAACAAGAACTTGTCTGAGATCTGTCCAATTCCAAAAGTGGCTCTCTTGGCCAAGCCCCAGATCATTAGACCATCCTAATTCTCTCTCAAAGACATTCAGACCCCGGAAAATGGCTGGGCATGTGTTCAAGATGGAAATAGCTGAGCTAGACTTGTGGTGGCTTGGCACCTGGGGTGCTGAAGATTTGTGGTTGCTGACCCATGCATTCTCAGAGTGATGAGCCAAAAATCATTAAGGGCCCTGTTTGCTCTTCCAGAGAACCAGGGTTCAATTCGCAGTATGCTCATGGTGGCTCACAATCATTTGTAACTCAAGTTCCAGGGGATGTGATGTCTGTTCTCTTTTGGCCTCTGTGGGCACTGCACACACGTGGTGCATATACAACCAAAACACCCATACAATAAAATTTGTAAACAAAGTCATTGAACACTGCTGATGAAACCTACCAGACTTACCTGAACATCGCAGAGTCCAATGCACCCAAAGCAACCAGCTCAAGACTCTTCAGGGAGAAAGGGCTTCTTTTATCCACTGCTTAATCTTAGTCTTAATTTTAGCCTTCTAATTGAATTGCTTTGCCAACCTCACCTTCAAGTTTTGAATCTTGGTCTGTGTTTTGTATAGCCCAGAGAATGGTCTGTAATAGCCATACCTTCAGTTTATTGAGTGAGTTTATTAAGCCAAGGTAAAAGAATTAATAGCAAGAGACAGATAGTAAAATATCATCAAATCAGGTGCACACAACATCTGGCAGAAGCTGACTGGGGAAATGGAGGGAGCTGGCTGGAGTTTCTGACTTCTCTTTCCCATGGTGGGCACTTTTCTATCATGGGGTAAACAACAGTGACATCTGTTGGAAATGGTTCACCTTCTAGCTATTCTCAAGGACACAGTGGTTTTACTCTTGGGCTGTTTTCCTGTAGTCTCCTTCTTGACAAAGAGTTAGAACCAGCCCATCCCCAGACCTTGAAGGACACTTTGAAACCAACATTCTTGGGTCTGAAATGGAGGCTGGGCAACCCCAATTTCAGAGCTAGCTGCTCAATGAGCTCAAACAGCACAGGCCCATTTTGCCAATATAATGTACATTGCAATTTGTCTCAAGGATGCTTTATTTTTGTGGCAATGGAACTTGAACCCAGCAAGCAGGCAAGTACTGGACAACTGAGCTGCAAGCCAGCCTAACTTTTCTTTCTTTTTCTTGTTTTTTTTTTGTGTGTGTACACATTGGATTTATTGTAACAAAGCAACTTGTATACTTCAACATTTAAAAATCAGCATTTTTCCTTCCAATGAAAATCAAATAAATAAATAAATAAAGTTACAACAGAGAATGTCAACTCCAAATAAAAACCCTACATGTTCTGCTGATTCTCCCATTGAGTGGCAGGGCTCAAGTCATCATTAGGAGACAATTTTATTTTAAAAGTGTCATCTTAAACTGCAAGGATGTCCGTTAAACATCACAATCAAACATGCCAAAGGAGAAGCCATGTTGTCACGATGCCCACTTACCACCCCCCCAGACACCTCAGCCCACCTTTGCTGACCTTCTATATGCCCCCTTTTTTCTTTTTTTTCTTTTTATTAAACAAGAGAAAGTAGACAGATACATATTGGTAAATGCTAACTGTCTATATTCACATAGAGACACAGTGTAATCTCTGAGCCCAATACAGAGAAAGGAAAAAAGCTAGAATTCTATGCACTAGTACACAGGGGCCTGGCACCCCAGCCTCCAGCAGAGCCAAGGGGGCCGAAGGGTTTTTCTTCTTTCCCACAGAGCACAGTGGTGGTGTTGAAGGCACGGTTTGAGACAACAAAGGATAAAAAGGAATTTAGAACAGGATAGTGGAGATTCTTTTCCTGTTGTATTTTTCTCAATGTCTCCCCCGCCCCCCCCAAATAGGTTGAGAACCATGGTGTTGAGAAGAGAGACCTCAAAACCAGGGCTACTGAGCACAAGAGTGTAGCTAGATTTTTCCGCCTCGCCCACAGTCTGGACAAACCTCTGTCACCCGCCAGTCCCACAGCCGCTCAGACCCAACCAAGTAAACACAGAGACTTATTTTGCTTGCAAACTGCATGGCCGTGGCAGGCTTCCTGCCAACTGTCCTTATCTTGCTAACTGTGCTTTTATCTTAAATTGATCCATTTCCATACATCTATACCTTGCCATGTGGCTGGTGGCTTACTGGCGTCTTCACATGCTGCTGGTCATGGCAGCAGCTGCAGTGTCTCTGGTCATGGCGGCGGCTGCAGCCTCTCTGGTCATTGCGGCGGCTGCCTCTCTGGTCATGGCGGCGGCTGCAGCGTCTCCTTCTGCCTTTCTGTCCTTTTATCCTGCCTAGCCACAGCCGATCAGGTTTTATTTATTAACCAATCAGAGCAACTTGACATACAGACCATCCCCCAGCACAGCCAAGTGCAGACCATCTCAAACACCTGCACTCAGGCCCATGGTCCTAATCATCCTCTATCGGACCTGCTGGGTAACGCCACAAAGAACCCAAGAAGGGCTCCCACAGGACATACAGAACATCCCACAGCACCTCCCCTTTTCTTTTTCTTTTTTAAAAAAGGAAGGTTTTAACTTTTACACATCTCCAAAGTCAGCTTGGTATATTTGGGAATTTGGGCGTAGCTTCTCTTAACTACTTCCTGCTGGAGGGGGGCGCTGTATCTTATGGGGATGCAAAGAAAATTTTAGGATCATGGAGTAGTCCGTGAGACCGTATCGTCTGAGCCAGTTGCCTTGAAACGATTCTGGATGTTGGATCATCTGGGCCATGGTGTCATCGGAGACCTTTCAGGTGGTCTTGGCTGATCAAACCTGATGTATCTCAATCTGGAACAAATCCATAGGCTCTGGATTTCTGTAGAGACAAAAGCAGAGTCTCCTTTCCAAAGTAACACATCCTTATATCCAAATTTTAAAGTCAAGATATCTTTAATATATACATATTGGTTTAACTCAACATCTTTTACGATCAAATGTTTTTCTGCAGTTAAAAATCCCAAAGACAATATAATCCAAACTCTCTGTGTGATATCCATTTTTACATGGCTTATCAAGTCTCAGAAATAGTGGGTCTACACTTTTATCCAAGCAGCGTGTAGCCCAGAAACCTCTTTTATTTATTTATTTTTTTTTTACTAGCAAAGGCTAAATCCACCACGCAGCTTAATGTTCCATTTGCAGAGGCCTCATTTCCGCCTTACTGCAGGTTAAGCACACACACCAGGAACCCGCCAGTAACTCAAACCGGCGGCTGCCGCTCATTTGAGAGAGAGAATTAGGAACTGTGGGGCGTTTACCGATGTCACCGTTCCTGGAGAACTTACCGACGTCACCGCTCCGTGTGTTGAGTTCTGAATCCTCTTTACCACCACGCGAGGATTCTTCTCAGATCACACTTTATTGGAGCGCCTCTTGGTTAAGGGACTTTGTCTTTAGTATTATTTTTTTTTTTTTCATAACACCGGCCTTTATCCCTGTTCATTTGTCCTTTTTCTTTAGTCCCTTTTTTTTTCTTCCCTTTTTTTCTTTAGCCCTTTTTTTCTTTAGCCCTTTTTTTCTTTAGCCCCACGTTGGGCGCCAAATGTAGCTTGATTTTTTCGCCTCGCCCACAGTCAGGACAAACCTCTGTCACCCGCCAGTCCCACAGCCGCTCAGACCCAACCAAGTAAAAACAGAGACTTATTTTGCTTTCAAACTGTATGGCCGTGGCAGGCCTCTTGCCAACTGTCCTTATCTTGCTAACTGTGCTTTTATCTTAAATTGATCCATTTCCATACATCTATACCTTGCCATGTGGCTGGTGTCTTACTGGCGTCTTCACATGCTGCTGGTCATGGTAGCGGCTGCAGTGTCTCTGGTCATGGCGGCGGCTGCAGCCTCTCTGGTCATTGCGGCGGCTGCAGCGTCTCCTTCTGCCTTTCTGTCCTTTTATCCTGCCTAGCCACGGCCGATCAGGTTTTATTTATTAACCAATCAGAGCAACTTGACATACAGACCATCCCCCAGCACAGCCAAGTGCAGACCATCTCAAACACCTGCACTCAGGCCCATGGTCCTAATCATCCTCTATCGGACCTGCTGGGTAACGCCACAAAGAACCCAAGAAGGGCTCCCACAGGACATACAGAACATCCCACAGCACAAGAGGGGTTGGGTAGTGCTGTGGATATCGCTCTATATAAATAAAACACTGATGGCCAGTGACCAGACAGGAAGTATAGGCGGGACAAGGAGAGAGAATTGGAGAAACAGGAAGAAGGGGGGAGAGACACTGTAGCCACCGCCAGGACAAGCAACATGTAAAGACGCTGGTAAGCCACGAGCGACGTGGCAAGGTATAGATTTATAGAAATGGGTTAATTTAAGATAAAAGAACAGTTAGCAAGAAGCCAGCCACGGCCATACAGTTTATAAGTAATATAAGCGTCTGAGTGATTATTTTATATGTGGATTGTGGGACTGCAGGGCTTGGTGGAACCTGGAGAGAAGCCCTCCAGCAACAGGTGGGGGGAGGGAAATGACTGCAACTTGCTCCCAGGGACTGGAGAAAATTAAAAAATAAAAGAAAAATGAAAAAGACGGTTGGAATCCATCAGTCTTCTGTGCTAGTCATCCTTGCCTTCATCCTCCTCTCCTTCCTCCCCTTCATCATCATCTTCATCTCCTTCACCTTCATCCCCTTACTCATCAATAGCTTCCAAGCCTTCCTCTTCTTCATCATCACCATCATCATCTTCTGCCTCTCCTTCTTCATCATCCATATCAAGAACCAAATAGTACTGCAGCAGGGGTGGCCAAACGCTGTCTCTGACGGCCTCTCCTAACTCAGCTGCACCTGCACCAGAATGGTCAGTGAACCAGGTGAAGAAGCTCCACCTCTTCCTGCTGGCCTGATTCTGCAGCTGACTTGAGCGTTTTGTCAAATCCCTTCCTGATTTCCATTTGATTCCAGTGGACTTTGAAGATGGGTCACCACTCTCATTCAGATGGAATTCTTTGGAGAGAACTTAAGGATTTTCCTCAGAATAAAAATCTATTCTGTAACCTGATTTAATGTCTTCAAATTCTATCACTTTAACTCTGGTCAGGCAATGCGGAGCCTCTTCATCTTCCTCCCCAAGCAGTGCAGACACGTGTGGACGGTTGACAAATGTGGTTACCCAAAAATTTGGGATTTTGGCGATCAGTTCTGACCTCTCCTGAAAAAAATGGTTGGCGGAGTTTGTTATGTTTCTGTTCCCCTTTCAGAATGCCCTCACTGTCTTGTTCATTGAGTCTATTTCATGTTGTACTCCGTCAATGTGTTCAGTTGCTTCTTCTGCTCTTCTCCTTCCTTCGGCAGGCCGGCAGAGACCGACTTGTCATCCAGCTTCAAGGCAGGGGCCGATTTGGGTTTCTTGGACTGAGGCAGGAGCACAGATTGCCATTTGGGGGCCATGGCATGAGGGGAGAGGCCAGGAGCCAGAGGCCAGAGGCCCCATGCTCACAGCAGGAAGGAACTCGCAGGACCTAACTTTTCTTTCTTGATCTCAAGACCTGCATCCTTATTCCCCAGTCTGAGTGCACTTCCTGCAATGACAAACTGGGCGTTTTATCACAAAAGAAAGACTGGTAGCAAGACTTAATTTTAAAAAAAGGTCTTGAGGTGTGCCCTGACTTTAATGCCTTCACTAAACCAACTGTGGCTTCTATTCAAAACTCGAGAATTCTTCATCTTCAGTTTCACTAAATTACGAATGAACATTCCCTTTTCCCACTTACTGTTCCATTCTTCTGAATCATTCCCATTGTCCTTTCATTCCCCTTGAGAAGCTTTTGCTGACCAGCACAAGAGAAGTGAACGTCAAGATTCCAGTCCAGCTGCTGACATGAATACAAGAGTAATTCCGCATCCTGCCTCCTTCCTACAAGTGGATCCTTTAAGCAGAATGGCTAATGCAGGATTCCAATGCATTCCAAATTATGTTAATTCATTGCATGAATATTTCTAGAGAAATACAATTGTATTTAATACCACATCATTTTCCCACTGAACTCCCATTTCTACCAGCATAGATAATGGGTTTGGAAAATGGAAAGTATCTGACTTGTCACATTCAACTGGCATCACATGATTCAAAAGGCGCCACTGTGGTGCTCAGTGGTAGCAACGTTTGGGATAAAAAGTGAAGGTACTTGAGCCTTTGCTTCTCCAGCACTACACCCTGTCATACTTGCTCTCTCCCTGTGCTTGGGCTCGACATCTGTAATCGACATGTAATGAATGATACTTTGCTTTGATAACCTTTAATATCATCTTTACATTATTATAAATTGCATGCTGAGTGCTTTACAAAAGACAGTCATTATATAGTACTTTTAGTGAGCTTTATGGAGTACAAATCTCACAGTGCTAGAAAGCAAAGACATACTTAAGAAAAAAAATGAACAGCTCAAACTACACATAAAATATATTCAGGTGCTGGAGAGATGGCTGCAGTTAAGAGTGTTTGCCACTCTTCCAGAGGACCTGAGTTCAATTCCTAGCACCATACCATGTGACTCACAATCACCTGGAACTCCCGTTCCAGGGGACCTGATGTCCTCTGGTCTCTTTGGGCACCTGCATACACAGTACACATACATACACTCATGTGCACGCACACGCGCGCGCGCGCGCACACACACACACACACACACACACTAAAAATAATAAAAATCTTTAAAAAAAATCAACAAGAAGGGAATAAGCTGTCCTTACAGAGAGATTCCAGTTAATAAATGAAAAAGAAATGAAGATGAGGGTCAACAGCATTAGAATAGCAGGCCAGGCTGGTCGTGATAGTTCATATCTGGAATCCCAGCACTCTAGACAGAAGGCTTGCCACAAGTTGAAGCCAGTGTAGGCTACACAGTGAGGTCCAGACCAGCCTGAGCTACAGAGTGAGATCTTGTCTCAAAAACAAAACAGGGGACTAGAGAGGTGGTTCAGCAGTTAAGAGCCCTTACTCTCCTCTCAAAGGATCCAGGTTCAGTTCCCAGCACCCAAATAATGGCTCCCAATCACCTGTAACTAATCCCAGCTCCAGAGGACCCAATGCCATCTTCTGGCTAACCCTGGCTCCCAGATACAAGTGGTGTACATGTTCACATGGATGCACATACATAAAAGATAAAAAAGACTGCAATAATGGTGGAAGCACAGTCTGACTAAAATCCCCAAATTACTGGGTGAAAGATTAAGTAGAAGAAGGGCATCTGCATGTCCTCAAAGTATTTGCCCCTTTATAAATGTCTTCATGTTCACAACATGAAGCAGCAACTTCACAGTGGGGGATGCCAGCAAATAGCCCTTTTGTCAAGTGAGCAAGGTCTGGTGGCCATGAATTTAAGACAGTCTTTTCCATTCTTCCTTCACATTGTGTGTGCACTGGGCTAAAGGTAATGCATGTCAAGGTCAAAAGCCATCGAATGAACATGTTGCTGTATTGTGTTGAGCGGGCTTGTGACTAATCTGGGAAGAAGTGACTTTCACTTTCTCATTGACTGAATCCTTTCCAACAAATCGTAGAGAACAGGGTTTACCCGATCTGCAGAGTGGCAGAAATGATCAAATGAGAGCAGAAACTTTCAAGGCATGGCTAAATCACGATTTCCTTCAGAAGTCTCTGTAGCAAAGGAAACACAAAGGAGGCAGCAGCACAAAGACGACATGCAACCTTTCACACACCTATAAAGGTGCAAAGAGGGGTCTTGTTTTCAAACCCCAAGAACAAGGCCAGTGAGACGGTTTCATAGGTAAGGGCCTGCAAGCCTGATGACCTGTGTTGGATCCCCAGGACCCACATGATGGAAGGAGAAAAATCCAACTCCCAGAAGTTGTCCTCTGTCCTATATACATGTTGTCACACATGTGCATGTGCACGCATGTGTGTGTGTGTGCATACAAAAATTCAATACAATTTCTAAAGAACAGCTGAGTAATCAACTTTAAAAGCAATTAGTTATAGCAGGTTTTATCTAGAATGGACAGAAGAAGAGGCTGGGGAGATAGCTCAGTCAGTACAGTGCTTGTTACGGAAGCATGAAGACCCGTGTTCAATTCCCAGCACTCACATAAAAAGCTGTGCACAGTGATGCATACACATAAAAAGCTGTGCATAGTGATGCATACTTATAATCCCAGTGTTGGCCAAGCAGAGGTAAGCACATCCTTACCTCTGGGGTAAGGCCAGCCAGTCCAGCTTAATCAGTAAGTATTAAGTCCGAGTGAGAAATGCCTATCTCAAGAAACAACGTGGATGGTTCCTGAGGAGCAACACCCAAGATTTTCCTCTGGCCTCCACATATCTGCTCATATTTGTGCATGAAAACCCTCCAACACACACGTGCACATGCGTGCGTGCACATGCGCGTGCGCGCGCACACACACACACACAAATAAAAAGTGAAATGCACATGAGGGAAGTATGGAGGCTAACTTGCTAAGAACATCTTTCCATCCTTTTTTTCAGCACTGCTTTGTTTAAGCAAACTGAGGGGACAGTCCTAAGAGACTATCAAGGAGGGTGGCTTCTACAGCTTTCTACTCATGTTACTCCTTGCTAAGAAATTATAAGAAAGAAGATTTTCACAATTAAGATGCAAATCAAAGCATAATCAGAAGAAATTCTGGAAGTACCACACATTATGTTCCTCTGTGAGAAAAGCTGATGTTCAACCTAGAAACATGGGAATAAACATACAGACGGGATTTTTTTTCCAACAGAGTCTCACTATGTACACCCCTGGCTGATCTAGAACTACGGAGATCAAGCCAGCCTTGATCAAGCAGCGGAGATCCACCTGCCTCTGCCTCCCTGTATGGGATGCAGTGATTCTCAACCTTCCTAATTCTATGACCCTTTAACATAGTTCCTCATGTTGTGGTGGCCCTTAGCCATAAAATTATTTTCATTGCTACTTCATAACTGTAAATTTGCTACTGTCATGAATCATCATGTAAATATCTGTGTTTTCCAATGGTCTTAGGTGAACCCCTCTGAAAGGGTTTCAACCCAGAGGTTGACAACCACTGGATTAAAGGCTTGTGCCACAACAATTGGGTAGCAGGCCAATTAATTTAGGTGGGCACTGCTAAACGGACAAGAAGGAGCTTTTGATCTTAATAATCAGTCATGAAGACTGAAGGATAGGAATTGACCTGCACAAATGGTTTCTTCCACCTTTCCCCGAACTTTAGCAGATAAGTTGGGGGCCCCATCCCAGGCCAGGTTACACTGGAGCTAGGTCTCTAGGCTGTGTAGTGTTCCACCATTGCAGACAGAGGGAAGAAAGAGCAAGGAAGCATGCCCATAGTCTGGCAAACTGACTGACGGGTACACAGTCGGGAGGAATATGGCGGCAGATGTCAGCTCTAAGCGGTCTCTGTGCCAGCTGAGTGTGAACAAGACTCTGAAGGCAATGGGCAGCAACAGAGGTCTGCAAGCACCTATTTGGCACCGTGGACTCCGCTCTGTGGAGCGGGTACAGGACCAGAGGAAGGGAGTCTGGAGAAAGTGAAAAGGCAGCAAGAGACCATAGAAATGCAAAGCCAGCATTGGGATGGCATTCCACTGAGCAGAAGAGTGACCATTTGAAGGCCTTTTCTCTTCTGAGACAGGAACTCACTATCACATGAAGCCCAGGCTGGCTTGGAACTCACTGTGTAGACCAGGCTGGCCTCCAACTCAGAGATCTCCTTGCCTCTGCCTCCTGAGTGCTGGAATCAAAGGCGAGAGCCATTTTTGAGATACATCTGACGCATGTCACACACATTCTGTCAAGGCAAGGAGCCAAGATGGAGGATTCCTTTTTAAGACTTATTTTTATTTTGTATGTATGAATATTTACCTATGTCTATGTATGTGCACTGTGTGTATGATGCTTATTGTCTGTGGGGGCCAGAAGAGGGCTCTGGATGCCCTGGAACTGGAGTTAGAGGCTGTTGTGAGCCACCATGTGGGTGCTGGGAATGGAACCTGAGTTCTCTGGAAGAGCAGCAAGTGCTCTTAACCACTAAATCATCTCTCCAACTCCAAGATAGAGAATTCTAAAGAAACATCTTGTTCACTGGCTTGGAATCTGGATGGATGAGTTGCTCAATCAAGTGGAGAGCAAAGTTCCTGTTGGGTGGGAATGTGGGGGAGATAATAATTCACATCTGAATCTTGTTAAAAGAGAATGAGATGCTGGTTCATTCTATAATGCAGATGGTCCTGGAAAATAGGATGATAACCACCAGAAGTCAGTCACAAGAAGACATTTATTATGTGACTCCATCTCCGAAAAGTCCACAACAGGCAAATGCAGAGAGACACAAAGGAGTTAGGAATCCCCACTGGCTGGTGGAGCTAGAGAGAGTGGGCTAATGGTAAGGCTTTTATTTTGAAGTGACCAAAAAGTTCTAAAGTTTACTGTGTGGCCGGTTGCACAACTGTGAAAATACTAAAATGGGTGAATTGTACACTTTAAATAGACCATTTGTGCACCGTGTGAATATATCTCCGAAGCAGAAATATATGTAATAGTCATTATACAATGTCAGTGTGGGAATCATGGAGAAGTTCTAGAAGTGGATTGTAGTGATGATTACAGTACTCTTAAGTGTTCTTAATGCCACTGAACTGTAAAGTACACTTAAATTGGTTAAGGGGGGTGGCAAGGGGGTGGACAGATGAATCAGAAGTTAACAGCCTGTAACTCCAGTTTCAGGGGATGTAGTGCCCCCTTTTGGCTTCTGTAGGCACTACACAATGCATGCAAAACATTCATAAAGTAAACAAAGCTTTAGAAATTTTAATCGAATATTCTATAATCTCACTATTACCAATATTTTCAGAGATAATTATCACTGTTCATTACATAAAATATGTGTTACATATACATACATTCAGACAAAACACCTATACACTTAAAATAAAATAAATACATCTTTTATAAATGGTTAAAAGGGCCAGGAAGTGGTAGCGCACACCTTTAATCACAGCACTTGGGAAACAGAGGCAGGTGGATCTCTGAGTTTGAGGCCAGCCTGATCTACAGAGCAAGTTCCAGGGCAGTCAGGGCTACACAATGAAATTCTGTCTTGGGGGAAAAAACTGAAAACAAACAAAAAATGGTCAGAAAGATAAATGTTATGTGTCTTTTACCACAAGAAAAACAAAATGTCATTGATGGATTATGAGGCCAGGCAAGGTGGTTTTCCCTATGCTTTGCCTCCTCTAGTAATACGCTCATGCTGCTTCCCTGCAGGAAGTCACTACTGCAACAATTACTACCCTGCTACCCTCAATGCCACCACCTTGGAGTGCTGAGAATCCAAGCACAGTGGGCACAGCCATCTTCGAGGTTATGAAGCTCCCAGTGCAGGGAGCCAACCCAAGATCTGTCCTCCAGCCCCAGAGGCCACGGGAGTTCATTGAAAACTCTCGGAACCAGGCACTTACCTAATAAGATATGGCACAACCCTTATGTAGCACAAGTTCTTATTAAATAGAGTCGGTTAAATCAAGTTCACCTCCTCAAAAATAACTACAGACTAGCCACAGGCAAAAGTGGAGTCAATGAAGTCTGTCTTCCTGTTTTGTTTGCCAGCTCTCAGCTTAGTCTTCTATTCCCCTGGTTTTTGTTTGTTTGTTTGGCTGGCTGGTCTGGATTGTTTGTTTTGTTTTGTTTGTACCACAGGGGAGTGCCAGGTGTGGTGTCCAGCAGCAATATGTGGGAAGTGACGGGCAGCGTGCACTGTAGATCCCATCCCAGACCTGCCCAGTTGGAAAGACACTGGCCCATGTTTTAACCGACTGTCTGGGGATTCTGATGTAGCTAACAAAGGAAAACCATTGCTATACTTCTGCTCCTCAGACCCAAGATGAACAACTGGGTCATCTCATAATTTGGTTGGTGTGTGGCAATGAAAATGGGTGCAAGGGGTCAGCGAGATGGCTCAGTGGGTAAAGGTGCTTGCCACCATGGAAGATGGCTTGAGTCCAATCCTGGGATCCACATCGTGGAAGGAAAGAAATGACTTTCTCAAGTTGCAATCTGACCTCTATATGCATGCATGCACATAAACAAATAATAAATAAATAATTGAATTAAAAAAATTCTTTAAAAGAAAAGTAACACACACCCTGACCTACCAAAACTGATTTGTTTTATGAAAGATAATTATATCATCATCATAACAGAAGTAATACTTAGTAAGGTCTTTAAAAATAAAATATTAGAGACATGTAGTATAAAATCAGAAATCTGAGACTGAAGAAATAGTTCAGTGGTTAAGAGCACTCACTTGCAGATTGGGGTTCAGTTCCCAGAGTCTACAAGGTGGTTTATAATAGCCTGTGTAACTCTAGTTCCAGGGGATCCAGCGCCACCTTTTGGCCTCTCTAGGCACTACCCACACGATGCTCTTTCATATGGGCAAGCAAAACATTCATTTTAATCAAATCTTCTATAATCTTACTATTACCAATTTTTCAGAGATAATTATCACTGTTACTGTCAGGTCCCAAGGAACCCAGGACAAGTCTCACTCGGTACCTATGGCTCGTCCCAGCACTTCTCACCCCTACCCTACCCTACCCCTCTCTCCCAGGGGTAGGTTTCTGCTTCCCTTTCCCCAGCCTGATCCCTATGTAACTCAGCCATTTTGGCTATGCCACCTCTCTTGGTATCCCATGTGCTCTCTTGGCCTCTTGGCTCCTGGTTCCTCTCTTGGCATCTTGGTCCTGTGACAGGCCCCAGAACTTCGTAGACCCCCCCCCCAGACCTTAGCACAACTGACTCCATGACAGAAGTGTCATTCAGGCTGTGAAATTCAGCATGTAGACAGCACCACCTGCCAAAACTAAAACAAAGACCTAATCCATCAAAGTTCATAAAGTTCTGGGAAAGTCTCAAAATGTACTAACCTTGTTTTTTGTTGTTGTTTTGTTTTTTGGCTCTTATAGTTCTGCTTCTAGCTAGCTGATCTTGTTAACTGAAGTATGTCAACCCAGAACATGGTTTTTGTGCTCAGAAGCTCCCCCTGAGAAGGCTCAGTACTACTCTGGGATCCTGTACACTCAGTGTAGTCACCAGCCAGCTAACAGAGATTTTCTATTGGTTTAAACCCAAAAGACTGTCTGAGCAGTCTTCTCTGGAGAATACCCCACAACAGCGCACAGCTCCTCTCTTGGTCCACTTACCTCCCCTGTTCCTTCTTCTCTTCCTCTCTCCCCACCCCCATCCCCACCCCCACCCCCCACCCCGTCCCACTCTCCCACCCCCCCACCCCACCCCACTCCCCCACCCCACCCCGCCTCCCACCCCACCCTACTCTCCTACACACACACACACACACACACACACACACACACACACACACACACACACACACACGCACGCCCCAGCCACCCCACCCCCACTCCCCACCATAGTCATGGCCTGTTTTCTCCAACATATCTACAACAAAACCCCTCTCCTCAACCATACCTAGGAGCAGTCATGTCCTTGTTTTTCATCATTGAGTCCATGAAATATTCCTCTAGAAATTACTCTACCTGTTGACACTGTGATTTTTCATCTGTAACTCCTTCCTACTCCTGAAGAGGAAGGCACTGGGGAATGGGGCACTCTTTTCCTTGGTCGAGTCCCAAATTACCTATATTAGTTATTTTATTCAAACACTTCACATAAGTGTGTCCCTGCTGTACCCAAACGCTGAACAAAAAGCGATCTGAGAGAGGGAGAATGACTGACTTAGGCTCACATTTGAGGGCAAGTCCCCCGAGGAAGGCAAGGCGGCAGGAGCATGAGGCAGCTGGGCACACTGTGTCCACAGTCAGGAACAGAGAGAGAGAAAGCGAGGGATGCTCATGCTCAGAATTTCTGCTTTTTATTCAGTCTGGAATCCCAGTCCATTCAGGGAGGTTCTTCACTCCTAGGTTTCATCTCTGAAACACACTCACAGATTTGCCCAGAGCTGTCTCAATCCAGTCGAACTGACATTGAAGATTAGCCTTTTCTTTTTCACAGTGAAAATATTAACTGTGTCAAGAACAGATTTTTTTGAGAATGTATTTCATAACCTTGCTCTAAGAAGTAATTCAAGTTTCTGACTTTAAGACACTTAGGCAATTATCTGATACTCGTAAAGGAGATAGATGTTAATTAAGCCTTTTTCAAAGGGTCCACTCGGAGCCCATATACACTCTGAGCTGACTGACCTAAGCAGGAAAGCTTTTTGCAGCAGGGCCCCACTAAGGAGCTGGGACTGATCGCAAACTCGGAATTCTCCTGCCTCAGCCACCCACGTGCTGAGATTCCACCACCCCTGGTTAATGATGCTTCATTAGAGATTCTGTGTCCTTGCACCCAGCTTGACTATGATCATGTAGCCATTAGCTACCCGGAAAATATCCTGGACAAGAAATCTTTGTTTCATTTTGCTTGTTCGTTTTTGAGACAGTTTCTTGTAAACCAGGCTGACCTTCCAACTTGCTATAAGCTGAGGATGTCCTTGAACTCCTGATCCTCCTGCCTCAGCCTCCCCAGTGTTGGGATTACAGGCGTACACCAGCATTTTGAAATGAAATTTTGTTGTATTCAGATTGAAATGTCAGGGGCTAGAAAGATGGCCCATTTGATAAAGTACAAGAATGAGGACACCCACATAAAAGTGCAGAGCAGCAGCGAATGTTTGTACCCCCAGTGCTAGGGGTGGCTGGGGTGGGGAGACGAGCAGATGCTTGGAGTTTGCTGGCCAGCCAGTCTAGCCAAACGAGTGAGCTCCAGGTTCAGTAAGAGACAGACCATCTCAAAAAAAAAGGTTCTAAAAAAATTTTAAAAAGTAAAAATAATGTTAAAAAGGATAGGGATTAAGGAAGACATCTATGTGGATAGCCTCCACACATACATGCATACACATACACACACACACACACATACACACACACACACACACGAATACATATGCACATAAAAATAAGTAGTTAATTTTGTTTTGTTTTGTTTTTCGAGACAGGGTTTGTTCTCTGGGTATCTGTGGCTGTCCAGGAACTCGCTCTGTAGACCAGGCTGGCCTCAGACTCAGAGATACACCTGCCTCTGCCTCCTGAGTGCTGGGATTAAAGGCATGCGCCACCAGCTCAATAGTTTATTTTAAATAATTTAAAAATGTAGCAGTTTTATATGTACCTCAGTCTTTCATAGTCATAAGCAACAATGAAACCTGTCACAAGTACTAGACATCCCCTGGCCCCAAATAAAGAAGTACAAAGTTCTACATGACAGAAAATTATAGTGTTATATCTTTGGAACAGAGGCATGGCATTGGTCACACTGTTCCTGTGTCTCTGGGCAGCAAGGATGATGATTTTGATAATCACCATCACTGATGGACAAGACAGCTCTGTGATACTCCCTCATTCTCTCCTGCTAATCTCTATCATCAATGTAAGTCAAGTGGTATTATTCCTATTTTAGCAATTGAGGGGACTGGAGTTCAAAGAAGCTAAATGTCATGCTCCATCAGTGTCCTTTCCCAGAAGAGAGCAGTCCAGGGGACAGAAAGTCAATTGTGCCTGATTGGATTAGAGATGATGGAATTGTCTGAAATCTGACTAAACAGCCTATTTGTTTTGTCATGGTTGAGAGTTCCTACTTAATGGTCTTAACACAGAATGTCGGTGCATCCTCATAGATATTTTGCTTGGCATGAGATCTGAATGCATTTGTAATCTGGATGCACATCAAATGCTCATGGCATAACACTTGGTGATAAGACAAAGTTCCTGTTGGGTGGGAATGTGGGGGAGATAACTAATTCACATTTGAATCTTGCTAAAAGAGAATGAGATGTTGGTTCATTCTATAATGCAGATGGTCCTGGAAAATAGGATGATAACCACCAGAAGTCAGTCACAAGAAGACATTTATTATGCGACTCCATCTCCGAAAAGTCCACAACAGGCAAATGCAGAGAGACACAAAGGAGTTAGGAATCCCCACTGGCTGGTGGAGCTAGAGAGTGGGCTAATGGTAAGTAAGGCTTTTGTTTTGGAGTGACTATTTGTGTCTCCTTATTTGAATAGTTTAGACTAAGTAATGGCTACAACTGAACAAATAAATATCTAAAGTGATCACAGGGTTTTAAAGTGAGCATCAAACTTACCTATTGCAGCAAATGTCCTAAATATACATTTTGCCAATCTTAGCACACTGGACTTCTTGTGTTTGTCATCTCTGCCCCCCAAACCTGCTAAGAGATAGTAAAGGAGGAAGTAAGACTCCCCTGCCAATGACAAGAAGGAGAAAGGAACCATTAAGAGGCTGGACATGTCAAGGTGGGACTCAACAGAAGCCTGGTGACAGCTTAGCAGGAAGCCCTAAAACTGAAACTTGCAGCAGGCTCTGAAAGGAACCCCTCGACTAACCAATCTTCTGCAAAGTTCAAGGCTCAGATTAAGGACATGGGGTCATCTATGGTACACAGAGTGGCTAGAGCCTTAGGTCCTCCCCTGACACTGCCCAACAATCTGGGCACTGCAGGGAGGAGATGCCTTGTTACAAAGGCATTTAACCCAGGACTATCCAGTTCCCAGTATGCCAATGACCAAGGCTTGCTAATCTCCCCTCTCCTCCTGGCCACAATGAGATGAAAGACACATTCAGAAACACCCTAGGGGGCAGAGAAAACATCCCCAAATGCGGGGCATGGGGGAAATGCCAAGCTGACACTGGTTCCCTGGAGGACCAGAACCCAACATGTGGACATGTGAGATCAGTAGTGGCTTCCCATTGCCTTTGAAAACTGGAATCACTGGTGAGAACTTTCTGAAGAGTCTGCAGAATTGCCGTAGCTCCTGAGCAGACACAGTCAGCTCCTCTGACCTTTTAATAGTGTCCCTGACATTTACTACGCTTGGCTCTGCTGACCAGATGTAAAAGTCTAATTCTGTTTCCAACCTTTTAGACTCAAAATGCCTAGAATGGCTTCTGTGTTCCGGACTCAGTCTTGCCTGATACAGCCTGGATTAGAGACCTCTGTTCCCGTTCTCGCGTCCCATCCAGTTTTCCCTGAGGGCTGTGAGTGTCAAACTGGGTCAGACTCCTGCAGAGATGAACAGTGAATATCTGAGCCCTGTGTTCCCTCCCTGCTGAACCAGACTCATCATATCCTTTCTCTGAAGACCATGGCTCCTGTCACCGGCCTCTTTCTACATGGAGATCCACACAGAGTTCCAAAGAAAATTCCCCACACCCTGCCCTTCAACTGCAGGTAGTGAGGTAGCTCTCTATGATTATTCCATTTGGGATACTGACTTGGTCTTTGTTTCTCCCCTAAACACTGTTCATGCCTTCAATTAATGCCCCTTATTGAACCTTTCTCAATTGAACCCAATTCAGTGGAACTGTGACAGCTATTTCCTATCAGATCCTGGCTGATACGTGGCTCCAATACTCCTCATAAAAGTCTCTGCTCAGGCTTACAGGATCCACCCAAAGGGTTTTAGATGTCTCAGTATTCAGTGTCAACAAAAATGACTAGGTGGCTGAAGAATACTTCTAGCGTCATGTGAAAAGACAAACAGAATAAGAGAACTAAGGCAAAGAAAGAAACACATGGGAGACTAATGAAGACTTCAACATCAATAACCAAAACAATGATCCACACAATGTTGAGAAGAAACTGCATCTGTCAAATAAAGATAGACTCTGAACAACACTGCAAGAAAGGGCGGGAGTAATTGACAAGAAGAGAGGATAGGATGGGATAACAATCAGATCATGGAAATGTAAACACAATAGCTATAATTTTTATATGGCCATATTGCATTGTATGTATGAAATTCTCAAAGAATCAATATTATATATAAATATGCTCATGTAAAGGCAATGAAATTCCCCAGGAGATAGAATAAAAAAACAATGAAATGGAAAGGACAGGAAATATAGAAGACCATTTTAGATAATCCAATCACCAAATCATAGGCAGCCCTCTAAAAAGTAAAGAATTAGAGATAAATGACACAAGAATATCCATAAATGGAAGGGCAAGTATCTCCACATGGAAGAACCAGCCAAGAGTCCAGGACAATGGGTAAACAATGTGGGCAGTAGTCAGTGCAGCTTACAATAAATGTTCAAATATGTCAGAGTCAAAATACAGTATAATAACATTCAGAATACCAGTGACAGATACTGAAGAACTTCAAGGCAAAAAAGCGAGCTTCATAACAAAGGATTGGAAATTAGGATGACATTGGTCTTCTCAACTACGCCTCTTGAACTTAGAAGTTAATAGATACCTTGAAAATTCTGAAAGCAAATGATCTTTGACTTAAAATCCTATATTCAGCTAAACCCCTGGTGACATTTTCAGATATATATCATCCCATGCACTCTTTTAATAAAACATCAGAAGGACATTCCAGTGAAAGAAAGGAGCGCACTAAGAAAGCAAAAGATATTAGAGCCAGGAAACAATGGCTCTCATACAAGGCAGTAGTGAGAAAAGAAAGAATCCTTGGATGACACTGTGTGACAGGTCCAGAGGCCAATCTGTTTGAGTTTGAACAAAATGGAAAGCTCCAGAAGGAAGGATTGATTTAGTTGTGTATGTGCAACCTGGTATTAATAAGCTTTAGCAAATTTGAAAAAGAAAGTAGGCCCCAAAGGTGCCCACCTAATCCATGAAATTTCCTGATATTAGTGTAAACCTAAAGGGCAAGTTGAGCCACACTGGTCTTGAGAACAGTTTATTCAAGACAAGATAAAGGCCCATGAAGATGGCTTAGTGGGTAAATGTGCTCACTGCACAGGCCTGATGACCTGAATTCCACCCTGGGGACCTACATAAAAAGCCAGATGTGCTGACACACATATGCAATCCTAGCACTTCTACAGGGAGATAGAAAGCAGAGACACGAGAATTTCCCAGAAGCTCACCAATCAGCTACACAGCACAGCGCAGAGAAAAGCCTGCCTTGATGAGGTAGAAGGGGAGACCCATCCCCCAACACTTGCCCTCTGACCTTCACATGCATGGTGTGACATGTGCACATCTGCACCTGCACTCACCGCCCCCCCCCCCCGCCCCCGCCACACACAGAGCTGATTTTAAATTTAGTTGCATATATGAGGGTGGGTGGTTGTGCTAGAGCACAGGTGAGGTGCCTGTGGAGGGTAGAAGAGGACGTCAGACTCCCTGGAGCTGGAGTTACGGGCGGTTGTGAGCCACCTAACAACTCTCTAGTAGCACAAAATGGATTTTAAAGATGATTAACATACAAAAGAAACCAGTGACAGAGGAGAAAGACTGGAAACTCCTAAGCCAAGACCACACATAAAGGACAGAGTATATGCAGGAAACCCCACAATCGACAAATGCAGGAGGCAGGTAGTATGTAATTACCCCAAAAGGGTCCTGACTCTCACAGCCCCATGCCTTTGTGCTTCTAACCTTTCCCAGATCTCCGGGCCGCTTCCACCTTCAGAAGTACTCTTAATAAATGTTCTCTGTTTCTACTACCGTGCATGCACCCTACTTCAATCCTTTGTTCTGAGACACAAGAACCTGGGCATTTCAGCAGTACCTTCTGGGCTCTGGTCTATGCTTAGAACACCCCCAAACTGTGTCCGAGGCTATTTGCTTTCACATATATAAGGAAGGGATAATTTCTTACTGTATTCTAATTAGTTATCCTTATGCCCACAGACAAATGTAGCTCTCACCTCTTCATCAAAGAAGCTTCATTGCAACAGATGGAGACCATTACAGAGATTCAGAGCTGATTAAGATGCAGAGAACAACCGACCATTGGGTGCCCAGCCCCGGTTGATACATCTACAACACACTCCCTACAGCTAAGGCTCAGTGGAAGAGGTAGCAGAAAAAAAAAAGCAAGAGTCAGAGGGCCAGGGAAGCTGCACCCATGAAATCTCAAAAATATGGTTCTGATGTTCTGGGAGTTCAAGGCGACTCCAGGAGACAGGTCAAAGGCGATGATTTAAGTCTGTGCCGTCAGCCAAAGTGAAGGAGTCAAATGGATACAAACTGAACAGTAAGGTGCCCGCTTTTGTCCCGCTGCAGTTACCTTGAGGGCCAGGCATGGAGGCAATGGCTTTTAGCAAAAGTAGCTTTCACATCATGCCTGTTCATTCTGACCTCTGGGACTGCACTGAAATAAATTGGTGTTATTTTAGCCACTGTTCACGCTAATTTATTCTAGCAGCAATAGGAGACTGATACACATGAAATTTAAATGGTTCCTTTGTTTTCTTTTGTGATAGGATTTCATGTCACCCAGCAATTCAGTCATTCAGGAAAGTGGGCTGTTGTAGTTTGTTTTCTGTTGTGAGAAAACACCGTGACAGGGACTGCTGAGATGGTTCAGTGTTGAGATGGCTTGAGTACACTTGCTGCCCTTGCAGAGGACTCAGGTTTGATTCCTAGAACCCACGTAAGAGCTCACAAGCAGCTGTAACTCCTCTACGGGTACCAGGCATGCTTGTGGTGCGCAGGCAAAACACCCACCCGTACACATCAAAATAAAGATAAATAAAACTTCTTTAAAATGGCCAAGAGCAATTGGGGGAAAGGGTTTATTTGGCTTATACATCCAGATTATAGTACATAATGAAGGGAAGTCAGGGCAGAAATTGAAGCATAAACCAGAGGAGCTTACTGGCTTGCTCCACATGACTTGCTCAGTTTACTTTCTTTTCTTTTTTTTTGTGGGAAGAGGATTGTTGGGTGGTGGTTTTTTTTGGGGGGGTTGTTGGTCTTTTAGAGACAGGGTTTCTCTGTGGAGCCTTGGCTCTCCTGGAACTAGCTCACCCTGTAGAAAATGCTTTTATGTATGTATATGTGCATACATATAAATTCTGTATAGAGTATCATATGCAGAGAGCATGTGTATATGTGTTTCTTTCGTGTGTGTGTGTGTGTGTGTGTGTGTGTGTGTGTGTTTGTTAGAGAAAGAAAACAGGAATAACAGAAAAAGTGTGTGTGTGTATTCCAGGGATGAAAGGACGGTTCAGCATATAGAAGTTGGGGATATAGCCTTTGACAAGGCTCTAAGTTCAATCCTTAGTGCCAAAACAGAGAGAGAGAGAGAGAGAGAGAGAGAGAGAGAGAGAGAGAGAGAGAGAGACAGAGACAGAGAGACAGAAAGAGAAACAGAGAGAGAGACAGACAGAGACAGACAGAGAGACAGAGACAGACAGAGAGACAGAGACACAGAATTATTTATTTGACTGAGCTTGGTAGTACATGCCTATAATCACTGTGTTTGAGAAGTAGAAGTGGAAAGAGCAGGAGTTCAAGGTTATACTAGGCTAGATAGGGTGTTAGAGGCCAGCCTGGGTTACATGAAACCCTATCACAAAAATCAAAACCCATATCAAATCAATAAAAATGATGCATCACATAACTAGAATGAAGGATAAAAATCCATACAATCATCTCAATAAAAGCAGAGGAAACATTCAATAAAATTCAACATCCCCTGAGGATAAAAGCAGTAAACAAACCATTGGACAACCAATAGCCAACATCATATTGAATGGGAGGAAATTGAAAGTATTTCCTTTGAGATCAAGAATAAGATAAAGCTGTCCATGCCCACTGTGATCATGTGATATTGTCCTAGAAATTTTAGCCAGAGCAATTAGGCAAGAAAAATAAATAAAATGCATATAAATAAGAAATGGGGAAGAGGGCTTGATAGATGGATTAGTAGTTAAGAGCATTGGCTGCTCTTCCAGAGGACCTAGAGTCATTTCCCAGAACCCACATGGCAGTTCACAACTGTCAATAAAGTTCCAGGGGACCTGATGCAGTTTTCTTGCCTCCATCATCATTGCATGCATGTGGTGCCCAGACATACACATAAAATATAAATAATTTTTAAAGGTGAAGTCAAATTAACACTTCGCTTATGACTTGATGGCATAGATAGAAAAACCGAAAGACTCCACACAAAAATAATGAGAACTGATAAATGAATTCAGTAAAGTAGCAGGATACAAAAATCAACAGACATATCAGTACCTCTTCTATACACCAATAATGAATTTTAAAATAAAGAGATCATGAATGCAGACCAGTGAAATGGCTCAGCAGGTAAAGGCACTTGTTCCACAACCTTGATGACTTGAGTTTGGTCCCCAGAATGTAAGTAAAGGTGAAAGGAGAACTGACTCCACAAAGTTGTCCTCTAGCCTCCCCATGTGCACATTAGCACAGGAGTGTCCCCCCACATTATACACATACAATGATAATAAATAAAATTTAATTCAAAAATAATAGGCATAAACTGAAAAAGACAACCAACTTAGATGTATGCATGTGCATTCCCACATATGAACATGTACAAACACATAAAGCACCCACACACACACATGAAATCACAAATGCAATCCTATTCATAATAGCCATAAAAGAGAAATAAAACACACAGGAATAAATTTAACCAAGGAAGTAAATGACAATGAAAAACACAAGGACCAGGCATGGTGGTATATGCCTATTATCCTAGCACTTGGGGAGAAGGGGCAGGCAGATCTCGGAGTTTGAGGCTAGCCTGTTCTCTACATAGTTTCTACCAAAAATAGACATTAGAGAAGAGCAGCCACAAAAGATGCTGGGAAAGCAGAATAACCACACACAGATGTTTGAAACTTTTCCCTGTCTCCCACCTTGGGCAGAAACAAAAAATGGCTTAATTATCTTAATGTAAAACCAGAAACTCCAAAACTCTCAAGGGGAAACATTTTAAGATCTTGATGTAGGTAATGACTTCCTTGATAGGACTCAAAAGGCACAGGAAATACAAAGATTAACAAACAAGATTATGTGAAATTAAAAGGCTTTGCATGTCAAACGAAACAATGAACAGATCAGTAAGAAATCTACAAAATGGGAAAAAAATTGTTGACAGCTATTTATCTGACAGAGTAAATATCCAGATATATAAAGAACCCAGGCAACTAAATAATCCAATAAAAAAAATGGGCAAATGATTTGAACAGATACTTTCAAAAGAAGAAATACTAGGGCTGGAGAGATGACTCAGCAGTTGTACTGGTTAGTTTTGTGGGTCAACGTGACACAAGCTAGAGTCATCAGAAAGGAAGGATCTTCATTTGAAGAAAGGCCTCCATGAGATTCAGCTGTAGAGCATTTTCTCAATCAATGAGGGAGGGCCCAGCCCATTGTGAGCGGTACCATCCCTGGGCAGGTGGTCCTGGGTTCTATAAGAAAGCAGGCTGAGCAAGTCAGGGGAAGCAAGCCAGTAAGGAATACCCCTCCATGGCCTCTGCATCAATTCCTGCCTCCAGGATCCTGCCCTGTTTGAGTTCCTGTCCTAACTTCCTTCAGTGATAAACAGCAATGTAGAAATGTAAGCCAAATAAACCCTTTTCTCCCCAACTTGCTTTTTGGTCATGGTGTTTCACTGAAGCAATAGAAACCCTAAGACAGCCATAAGAGGGCTTATTGATCTTCCAGAGGACCTGGGTTTAATTCCCAGCCTCTACAGGGTCACTCACTACAATCTGTAGCTTCAGTTCCAGCGATCCAATGCCCTCTTCTGGCCTCCAAGGGTACTGCACACACATTGTGCACAAACATACATACAGATTCACAGGCAGCAGGCAAAGAGAGAGAGAGACAGAGAGACAGACAGAGAGACACAGAGAGACAGAGACTCTGGGCCTGGCATGGGCTTTTTAACCCTCAAAGCCCAACTCCAGTGACACATTTTCTCCAACAAGGCTATGCCTCCTAATCCTTTTAAACTTTTCAAATAATGACACTCCCTTGTGATGAAATATTCAAATATATGAGCCTATGGGACCATTCTCATCCAAACCACCACAGCCTGAAAGTAGAGGAGTGACTACTATGGAATGTGGAGGGTAGTTCCAGGGTGGTAAGAATAGAAAAATAGATATGATCTATGATCAATGTATACAAACATGTATGAAAAGGGTTCAATTAGTTTATACAAGTTATATGTGTTTTAAAAAACGAAAGAAAATGTGTGCATACAAAGTGGATACATACATGCCATAAGTTGACAAGAATTGAGACCAAATTACTAAATGTTATTACCACTGAGTACTCAGAAGTAGTAAGAATCAAAGGGAAATTAAAGTTCTAATTTATAGTTTCTCACACATTTTCAGAACTTTTCCCATCAAAGACACATAACCTGTATAGCAAGAAGAGCTTATTTCCAGGTTGTATAACATCACACGCAAACAGGAGCATCTGAAAAACCTAAAGACTAACTGCAGCAGCTGACGTCAAAGACTAAATGTGGCAGTGACATGGCTAAGAAAATCTGTCAACTCCCATTAGCAATTCACGTGCCCAGAAATGTGATTTAGAAGTGCATTGAAGCCATTCCCATAAGTCCACGGGTCTTGTTCACTTCTGTTCTTATTTTATCCTAAGGTCTGTGAGGTCCTTCCACTATGATGTGTGATGCCTGTCCTCTGGTTGCTAACAGGCATTCAAAAAAGGCAGGCAGTTCCCTCTTTTGTCCATTAGGTGGGGGAAGAAAGCTCTAGATCCAGAAGTCATGCCAGTCCACTTGGTGAGATGCATGCTAACATTTTTTCTAGGACAAAAACTATTTTCACATAGAAACCCTGTCTCGAAAAAATTTTAAAAAAAAAAGAAGGAAAGAGGGAGGGAGGGAGGAAGGAAGGAAGGAAGGAAGGGAGGGAGGGAGGGAGGGAGGGAGGGAGGGAGGGAGGGAGGAAGGAAGGAAGGAAGGAAGGAAGGAAGGAAGGAAGGAAGGAAGGAAGGAAGGAAGGAAGGAAGGAAGGAAGGAAGGACCATTTTCTGAGAGTTATAAAACTAAAGTTGAAACACAAAATGTTTCAATACCTGGCACACGCACCTGAAACCAGGCCATTTTTCCTGTAGTTTTTTAACTTTAAAGGTTCTCCAGAAGAGGGCTGGGGAGATAGTTCCACAGATGAAGAGCTTGTGCTGTAAACATGACGACCTCAGTTGGGACCCCCAGAAGCCATGGAAAGAGTTGGGGCCATGGCGGCAGTATACATTCTTTGGCCTGCCTCCCTCAGACTCGGGATTCCTCCCATGTTGGAGTCTGCACTTTAATGCCCCCAAAGGTTCACGTGTACACAGCGTGGTCCTCAGGGAGGTGCTCTTGGGAAGGGGTGGGAGCTTTAACTGGGGTGTCAAGGGAGGTCTTTTAAGATGTTTAGGAGTGTAGCCTAGAAAGGGCTAGTAGGGCTCTGGCCCCTTCCTTTTCTCTCTGCTCCCCTCATCCTCTTGGTTTTTCGAGATTGGGTTTCTCTGTGTAGCTCTGTTTGTCCTAGAACTTGCTCTGTAGACCAGGCTAGCCTCGATCAACCTGTCTCTGCCTCCCACCTGCTGGGATTAAAGGCACCACTAGAGTCAGGCCATGTCTCTTGGTATAAGCAGTTTTAGCACACCACATGCTTCTGCCATGACCAGATGCCTCACTACAGGCCCCAGTGCAACAAACCTGGACCAAAATAGGCAGGAATATATTGGAATGGACTACACTGGAACCTCCAAAACTAAGAGGGGGAAAACACTTTTCTCTCCCCCCTTTATAATTTTGAGACCAGGTTTTGCTATGTTAGCCCAGGCTATCCTTGAGCTTGCCTCAGCACCCCATGTACTGAGATTACTTATGTGAGTCACCCATCTTGTAAAACATTTTCTGGTTTTTTTCTTTAAAAGTAGATCATCGCCAGGCGGTGGTGGTGCACACCTTTAATCCCAGAACTCGGGAAGCAGAGGCAGGTGGATCTCTGTGAGTCCAGCCTGGGCTACAAAATGAGTTCCAGGAAAGACTCCAAAGCTACACAGAGAAACCCTGTCTCAATCCCTGTGGGGCGTTTACCCACCACCCCCACAGTTCCCCAGAGTTTTCTTGAGTGTGAGCAGCAGGAAATATTAGATAGGAGGATTTATTGCTGAGAATCTTGCGGAGATAAACAGATAGAAAATAAAGAATAGCTTCGAGAGGGCCTGGAACCTATTCCAATGGGCCCTGACTGTCTCTGCCCCAGGGTTTTTATAGAGACGCCAAGGGGTGGAGCAAAAGACCTCCTCCCCCAGCACAGCCAAGTGCAGACCATCTCAGACACCTGCCCTCAGGCCTGTGGTCCTGATCATCCTCTATTCAGACCTGCTGGGTAAAGCCATGAGGAACCTGAGAATGGGCTCCCACAAATCCCCCCCCTCAAAAATAAATAAAAGTAGATCTAATACTGTGGTTCTCAACCTTTCTAATGCTATGACCCTTTAATACACTTCCTCATGTTGTAGTAGTAACCCCCAACCATAAAATTATTCATTGCTACTTCATAACTGTCATTTTTCTACTGTTACGCATCAGAGACAGAATTAGGATGAACTAAATAGACCGTGGGTCCTAGTTAGTGAGTGCAGTCTTCAACAGTTATACTTAGATATACTGAGACAACTGATCCAGTGAGGCCAGAGGGTCAGGACTTACGAACTCCAGGCAAATGCAAAGGAAGGGCATCTGAGATGATGGAAACTGGACAAGCACGTGCAAGGGCATGAAAGCAAGAGGATGAGGATGACGGCTCAGGGCTTAAAGTGTGGGTCATGCAAGCATGAAGACCCAAGTTCAGATCCCCAGAAACCTACAGAAATGCTGCTTAGTCATGGCTGTCAACCTCTATGCTGTCCTCAGAAGATGGAGATGGGGACCCCCAAAGCAAGTTGGTTATCAAGACTAGCCATATTAGCAAACTCTGGATTTGAGTGAAAAACCTTGCCTTGAGAACTGGAGAGCCATCGTGCACTGCTCTTGCTCAGGACCCGAGTTCGATTTTTCAGAATTGACTTGGAAACACACCCATCTGTAACTCTAGTTCCAGGGGACCTGATGCCCTCTTCTGGGTCTATGGGCACCAGTCTTGTGGTACACATGCATTCATTCAGGCACAACACTCAAACACATAAAATAAACCTAAGAAAAAAGACAAAAAGTTTAAAAAATTGCCACAGTGAATAGAGTGAGTGATCAAAGATGGTTCCCAACACCATCCTCAATTCTCTACAAGCATGCACACATGTGTAGCCACACATATACAAAAACATCTATACTCACATGTGCACCACGAAGGGCTAACAGGCCCGAGCATGGCAAACATGGCACCAGCAGATCTTGCCTACCCCGCTTCCCTCTCCCTTGCCAAACCATTAGATTACATTCCTAACGCTAGCCACCAAAGTCTAGTCCCTTCCTTGGCCACTCCCTTATGCCTAAAACTCCAAGGTCCATCAGTGAGAATTCATCATTTGGCTACACTGATGTTACCATGTCCAATCAGGACTCACCAATGCATCCTAGCATGGACTTCCCGTCCTCCTTAAAAAGCACTCCTGCAGAGACACCTGCTGCTGTCATGGCCCAATCCAGAGGCAACCCCACCACCCTCACTTGTCCCTCCAGGGTAATCAAATCTCCTTTGTGCTGAGAACTTGGTGTCTGACTCCAAGGCCCCCTTCACAACATACACACAATGGCAAGCGATAAACAGGCTAGAGTCTGGCACACTTGGATAGGTGTCAAGTGCCTTGATCCATCCTGCTGGGAGGGGGGCTGAACAGGGAAATGAGCAAGCACACAGAAAACGTGCAGCATCATTCCTCTAGGAGAACACTCCTGTCGGATTGGTTACAAAACAGATGTAAAGCTGATGGTGAAGTGGAGCAACCAGAACTCTCACGCATTGTTGGTGAGAGTATAAAATGCTGAAGTTACTCAGCAACATAGGTTGATATTTTAGTATAGAGCTGTTCATATGATCACATGACCTGACAAATCCTACCCCTGGAAATTTACTTGCATGAAATAAATTTAGGCTCATGTAAAGATTCAGTTTGTTCGTGATTGCTAAAACATGGATGCAACAAATGCTTATCAAGTATTGAGGAGACAACTAAATGATGGTATATCCAGACAATAAAATACTACTTAGCAATAATGAAGAATGGATTTAGAGCAGTCAGGGGATGGACGCTTAATGATGCAAAGCTATGAGATTCATTTAAGTTTTTTCCCCGAGACAGGGTTTTTTTGTGTAGTGCTGACTGTCCTAGAACTCTGTAGACCAGACTGGTCTTCAACTCACAGAGATCTACCTGCCTCTGCCTCCCAGGTGATGGCATATGCCACCATAACCTGACATGTTTTTAGTATGTTTAGTAAGCATTCACAAGAATAAACAAGTGCTTTCATAACCAAAGAATGAAATTTGAGGTACATGAATGAATCTTAAACAGCCAATCTTAAAATGCCAGATAAACTGCCCATGTGCTGTATAAGCCTATTTATACAACATTTCAGAAAAGGCAGAACTATGGGCATAGAAAACATAGTTTCCAGGTATGGTGCACACACCTTTCATCCTAGTGCTTGGGAGGCAGAGGCAGGTAGATCTCTCTGAGTGACAGCCAGGGCTATATAGTGAGACCCTGTCTCAATAAACAAAAAGGGGGGAAAGAAAGCACATTGTTAAGTAATGAAAGTATAATGAGCCGAAGCTAGAGATGTAGCTCAATGCTAGAGCACTTGCTTAGCATGAAGGAGTCTCAGTTCAATAGCCACCCCCAAATTGGACAAACCATCTGAAAAAACACATTTCACACAATAAGTATGGAAAGTGCTCAATACCATTAGCATTCCGGGAACTAGGCAGATTTAAGTTACAAGTAGCATGTAATTCCAGCCACAGTGGCTATTAGAGAGATGACGCTGACAAGGATGTGCCAACAAGGAACTCTTCTTCGACACTGTTGATGGGAATGGAAATGAGTCCAGCCAGTATGGAGCATTCTCAGAAAATTAAAACTACTGCTTCTAGGTATAGATGTAAAGGAAATGAAGTTGGCAAGCCAAAGAGATATTGGCACACCTGCATTTCCTGGGGCAGTGCTGACAGTGTTATGGTATGGAATCTAAATGCCTTTTGACAGTTGTTATAGAGGGCCAGTGAGGTGGCTCAGCAGCTTGCCTTCCAAGCCTGAAGACCTGAATCACTGGATCCTTGAAAGTGAGAATGGACTTCAGAAAGTTATCCTCTAACCTCTACACACACACACACACACACACACACACACACACACACACACACACACAAAATTAAAATTATAAAAAAGAGTGAGTAGATAAATAAGACACAGCTCAGTCAGTCAAGTGTCTGATACACATGCATAAACACTTGTGTTTGAATACCCAGCACCCACAAAAAAGCCAGTGCTGGAGTGATGAAGACAGGCATGTAGACGAATTTGTAAACAGTCTTATTAAAGAAGAAACACAGAGCCAAATACAGGAGTAATAGCCAAAGAGATCAGAGTGAATAGCCATGACTAGCCTTAGCTTACCACCATGCAGTAGCTTCCACAGAGTTTCTTCCTGTCTGACCTGTGCTTTTATTGCCTTTCTGTTCTGCCTTCTCTTTGGCTCTAAACCCAGCCACATGACTTCCTCATCACTGCCTGTCTATACAGACCTCCAGGTCTCTATGGTTGGTACTGGGATTAAAGGTTTATGTCACCATGCTTGGCTGTGTCCCTGACCATACAGAGACTCTGCTTGCCATGTGATCAGATTAAGGGCATGGGCTACCACCGCCTGACTTCTGTTTATGGCTTGCTGACCTCTGATCTCCTGGCAAACTTTATTTATTTACATACAAATAAAATATCACATTTCAGCACAAAAAAAGTATCACATTTCCCCTTTTTATTCTAATAAAAAGAAAAATGAGAAAAGTTATAACTAATATAAGAAATACTATATACAATAAGTACAATAATTCTATATAATATATACAAGCAATAAATACCTCAACAATGTCTAGTCCATTTGCATTTGACAAACTTAGAAAAAATATTCCATTATCTATCCTATTTTGGTAAGTCCAAAATGTACCTGATTCACTTTTTATCCTAACTTATATTACTTACAGAACTATCTTATAACATCTTTCAAATTTATACACTCTACACCTCTTTAGTGAGTTTTTATGAAATTCTTAACAAGGAAAACTGTAACTATCTAATCTTCAACTAACTATAACTATCTAATCTTCAACTCCCTCAAAGACCCAAGAAGGAAATAATATTACCTAGTAAAACAGGAAATGCAAGCAAGCAGCTTCCAAAAAAAATGTGAGTTGACAGAAACAGCCAGCTGCCTGGACAGTCACCTGAGGTTTCTTGCAACATTGGGGCATCATCTTCAGCCTATAGGCTTAGCGTATCTGACAGCCTCATTTGTGAAGTAGGATGCACACAAGGCCTACAGTTCAACCTCACATTCAGTGAGAGTAGTCCATGTACCAGATAAACCTGAATTCTGCCACTGTCCTGTCATGATTCAGGATTTTAAATTCTGGAAATTGTTGGTGTTTTTGGAATTCAGCTGTCCGTTCTTGTCGGCTTGTGGGTGGCTTCATCTCTTTTTTTAAATGCCAGTCTACCATTGAGAGGTTAGACTCTGTTAGCCTAGTTACTCTTTCACGAATAATTGTTTCAGCTGCTGTTCCACTGCACACCAGAAGCCATCGGTCCATTGCCTGTTTAGTTGCCTTCAAAGAAAGGGGCACTGTACCTTTTCTGGATTGCAAAGGCCACTTTAGTGATGGTGCCATATTATCCTGGCCTCAGAGGATGCCTGTTGCTAAAGCTACAACCACACTTGTCTACTAGTAGGTAGCGCATACTACCTACTGGGAAAAGAGAAAAAAAGCTAAAAGCTAAAGTCCAGCCATGTGTTCTGACTAAAAACTCAAGTCTAGCCACGTGTTCTAGCTAAAAGCTAAAGTCCAGCCATGTGTTCCGGCTTGAGCCGTTTCAGGGCCTGAGCCTCTTGTAGCTCCGGCTCCTTTAAGCTCCAGCCACATGAGTTGGAGATCTGGCCGCAAGTAGCTCCAGCTGCATGTAGCCAGACGCTTGTAGCTATGTAGCTATAGTCGAGTGCAGCCGGACTGCTTGTAGCTCCTGCCAGACCTGGGACCTGTAAGCTCTGACCTGTGAGGCCACCAATGGTTTTTTGATGAATTCTTACCATGTGGGCACCAAATGTAGATGAATTTGTAAACAGTCTTATTAAATAAGAAACACAGAGCCAAATACAGGGGTAATAGCCAAAGAGATCAGAGTGAATAGCCATGACTAGCCTTAGCTTACCACCATGCAGTAGCTTCCACAGAGAGAGCTTCTTCCCGTCTGACCTGTGATTTTATTGCCTTCCTGTTCTGCCTTCTCATTGGCTCTAAACCCAGCCACATGACTTCCTCATCACTGCCTGTCTATACAGACCTCCAGGTCTCTATGGTTGGTACTGGGATTAAAGGTTTGTGTCACCATGCTTGGCTGTGTTGTTGAACACACAGAGACTCTGCTTGCCATGTGATCGGATTAAAGGCGTGGGTTACCACCGCCTGACTTCTGTTTATGGCTCGCTGACCTCTGATCTCCAGGCAAACTTTATTTATTTACATACAAATAAAATATCACATTTCATCACAAATAAAGGATCACCACACAGGCATATCCCTGAAGTTCAATGGGTGGCCAGTCCATCCAATCAGTGAGCTCCAGTTTCAGTGAAAAACCCTGTCTCAACAATTAAAGTGAAAAGCAATCAAGGAAGATACCTGATGTCAACCTCTTGCCTTCAAGAACATGCACACATATGTGCACAAGCACCCACATGGATATGTACACATACCCTCCCCCCCCACAAATATAGCATATATATACACACACATTGCCACAAAAACAGAATAGTATTTTTGCAAAAACTGAATTGGAGGACATCATGTTACATGACCCAAGACTGACACAGAAAGTCGGGTACTGTGTGTATTTTTTTCTCATATGTTAAAACTAAAAAAGTCAACTTAAATGTATAATTATTTAACAGACATTGAAAAGGGGGTCTATGTGGCAGGGGAAAGGAGGTTGGGTTTGAACAGTACATATCATATGTATGGAAGGAAATATTACAATGAACTCCATTCATATGCACAATTAATATGTATAACTCAAAACTGTTTAAAATATTTAAAAAGTGTTATTTGATAGGGGCTGAAGGTGGAGAGAGTGTAGAACCCACTAAGAAACACAAAGGAACTTTTGCAGGTGATATTCTGTATTTTGATTGTACCAGTGGTTACATACATATCTATATTGATCAAACTCATTTTGGTGTATAATGTGAATATCATTTACCACAAGAAATCTGACTTTTAAATTTTTAAAAATTTTTGTGCATGGGTGTTTTGCTTTTATCACCAACGTCTGTGCACCATGTGTGTGCCCAGTGACTACAGAAGTCAGAAGAGGGTGTTAGATTCCCTGAGACTGGAGTTACAGTTATGAGGCACCATCTGGGTGCTAGGAATTGAACCCAGGTCCTCTGGAAGAGTAGCCAGTGCTTTCAACCACTGAGCCATCTCTCCAGTCTCCCTGACCTTAAAATATTAATGCCAGGGACTGGGGCTATAGCTCAGTGGTAAAATACTTGCCTATTATGTATGAGGACCTAGATTCAGTCTCCAGTATGGCAAAAAAATCTATTGCTTCAGTCAGACATGGTGGTGTTTGCATATATCCTAGCATTTGGGGAGGTAGAGACAGGATAACAAGTTTAGGGGTTGCCTGAGCTACACAACAGCCTTTCCTCCCCAAACAAAACAAATCAATCTGACTGCTTCCGAACCCTGGCTTATAGCTGGGGAAGCTGGACAAGCTACTGCCCTCCTGAGCCTAACCTCATCAGCTATAAAATGAGGACAAGGCTACTTACGGTGTAGGGTTTGTGTCACGAGGAAATGAGTCAGAATCTGGGAAGTAGAGTGCTGAAAACACATGCATTGTAATTGTGCCTGTCTGTGTGGTATGGTGTATATATTCTCATTTTCTCTCTCTCTCTCTCTCTCTCTCTCTCTCTCTCTCTCTCTCTCTCTCTCTCTCTCTCTCTCTCCTCCTCCTCCCTCCCTCCCTCCCTCCCTTCCTCCCTCCCTCTGCACCCCCCTCCGTGTGTGTGTGTGTGTGTGTATGTGTGTGTAGGCCAGAGGTGAAACTTGGGGATGATTACTCAGGAGCCATCCACCTTGTTTTCTGAGACTCTCTCACTGGCATGGAACTCACCAAACAGGCTAGGCTGGCTGGCTAGGGAGTTCCCAGAAATAGATTTAAATAAAAACATAGGAAAAAACCCTCACAAAATCTGATAAGACTGCCTAGATTCTGAGTTCCTATATGAATTAGGCAGCTATAATTGAGATTATGATTACAGGAAGAACGCTTTTGGAGTTGTTAGTTTCAGAATGAGAATGGTTGTAGGATGGGAGTTTTTAAATAGTTATTTTTAATGTGTGTCTGTGGGTGCCTGAAGAGAACAGAAGAGGGTGTCAGATCCCATGGAGCTGGAGTTAGAAGCAACTGTGAGCTGCCTGATGGAGGTGTTGGAAGCTGAATCCTGGTCCTCTGGAAGAGCAGCAAGTGCACTTAACCACTGAACTATCTCTCCAGGCCCTGGATAAAACTTTGTACCTGAAAAATGGAGTGTGTAGAGTTCAGAGTAAAAACTTACATAATTTCTTCTTTTGTTTTTTTGAGACAGGGTTTCTCTGTGTTGCTCTGGCTGTCCTGGAATTTGCTCTGTAGACCAGAGCTCACAGAGATTTGCCTGCCTCTGCCTCCTGAGTGCTGGGATTAAAGACATGCACCACCACTACCCAACAGAACATACTCTTTTAAAAATGTTTTAAATCATTTTTTTCATACAATATATTTTGATCATATTCTTTCCCCACCCCACCCCCAACTCCTTCCAGATCCTTTCCACCCACCCACCCTCATTTTCTTTCTCGGTCTCTCAAAGAGCAAAATAATAACAAAAAATAAAAATCAACACAGAAAACCTAAAATCAGTAAGACAAACTAACCAAACCAAAGTGCACAAAACCCTCACAAAGCCCATTCTATGTTAGTAAACGACACGTGAGCATGGGGTCAGCCCTGCAGCATAGTTGGGGCATGAAGTGTGCTCCATTGCAGAAACATGAGTTTCCCTTTTGGAACAACTATCAGTTGCAAATAACTTCTTGGTCGTGGCAGGACTTTGGGTCCATTTCCCCTTTTCAGTCCTGGAATTTTTGTCTAGTTTCAATCTGTGCAGGTTTTGTGCATGCTGTGAGAGTCTCTGTTAGCTCTCTGTGTCACTCTATCTTACAGCTGAGGTTCCATTTTCAGATATACTACACTTTCTTTAGCTATTCTCTGTCAATGGCACTTGGTTTATACCTTTTGGCTCTTCTGATTAATGTTACAATGAACATTGGCACAAAGGTACCTGAGTTAGTCTTTTCTTTTTGGATATATAGCCAGAAGTTGCCTGGCCATATGGTAATTCTGTTTTTCTGGGAAACATTTTTTTTCATTCTTCTCTCACAGTTTACCACAGTTTACCTCTCCCTCCACTCCTTCGCCTCCTCCCCTCTCCCCCAGATTCACTCTTCCTCAGAAAAGAGCAGGCCTCCCAGGGATATCAACCAAACATGTCACAAGTTATAATAAGACTAGACACAGCCGGGTGGTGGTGGCGGCGCATACCTTTAATCCCGGCACTCGGGAGGCAGAGGCAGGTGGATCTCTGTGAGTTCGAGGCCAGCCTGGTCTACCAAATGAGTTCCAGGAGAGGCGCAAAGCTACACAGAGAAACCCTGTCTCGAAAAACCAAAAAAAAAAAAAAAGACTAGACACAAACCCTCATATTAAGGCTTGATAGCTAACCCAGTAGGAAGAAAAGGGTCCCAAGAGCAGGCAAGAGTCAGAGATAGCCCCCCAATACACACACTCCCACTGTTCTCCTACAATGCCCCCCCCATCCTCTGTAGGGGTCTCCTGGCTTCACCTAGTGTTTGGCTATGGGTCTATGTATCCACTCTCATTTGCTGCTGGAGGAAGCCTCTCTGATGACAACTGGACAAGGCACTAATCCATGAGCAGAGCAGAATATCATTAGGAACCATTCCATTGACTTTTCTTTTTGCCAGTCATGTTAGGTTCTACCCTATTTCTCTGGGACATCCAGCCTCTGATTCCTGGCCCTCTAGGCACTGTCATGGGCTCCCACTTGTGGCATGTGCCTCAAGTTAGACCAGTCACTGGTTTACCACTCATGCAAGTTCTGTCACCTTTAACCCAGCACATCTTGCAGGCAGGAAAAATTGTAGGTCGAAGGTTTTCTGGTTGGGTTGGTGACCCAGTCCCAGTGCTGGAAGCCTTGTCTGGTTATAGAAGATAGACAATTCAGGCTCTGTGTTCCCCATTACTAGGAGACTTCACTAGGGAGTTCCAGGGATTTTCCACTGCACTAGTTTTCCACATTGCATCCCTATGCCCTCCAATACCAATCATCTCTCCCCATACTCTCTTCCTCCACTCCCCAATCTGATTCCTCCTATTCCCATCCCCACCCACCCCCGGTCCACCTGTAAAATTTATTCTATTCCCCTCCCCAGGGAGATCCATGTTTCCCCCTAGAGCTCTCCTTGTTACTTAGCCTCTCTGTGTCTGTGAATTATAGCATGACTATCTGGGGAACATCTTGGCAACTATTTTTTTCCTCCACAATTGTTAAGAACCCATTAAGTGAAAAGCATTGTGTTTCCTGTAGTATTTTGCACAAATTATCACCAGCTATCACCTCTCAACACTGAAGTCACTTTCTTCTTTACTAAATATTAAACATAATTACAAGGGATTAGAAATGAAGGTAAGAATTTCCTTTAGAAATTTATCAGTAGGACCAGGCATGGTGGCTCATGCCTGTAATCCCAGCATTTATGGGACAGAGGTAGAAGGATTGCTGGAAGTTCATGGCTAGCCTGGGCTACACACCAAGTTCACAAATATAAAAGAGGAAAGAAAATTACCTGCAAAGTTTAACTTGTTTTTTAATTTCTTAAGCAATATATACAGCAAAAATAACTTCCTAAATTTTAACATTATAATTCAGGATTTCGAAAGACGTTTAGCTTTCTGGGAATGGGATTCTATCCCTTGTCCTATATAATGGATGCAAGTGAATGTCATACTAATGTAAACATGTTTTATACATGTTTACGATAATCTACAAAGACCAAATATACATTTAGTATAATCTCAACTACCCCCAAAAAAACCTCAGAGAGATTAATGACAAATACCAAAATGTTATAGCAAGTATTTGAGCAGTAGGTTTATAATTTTTCTTCCATTTTCACACCATTTCAACAAACAGAATTCCAAAGACCTAATGAACACCCTAAAATTAGCAATTAATCCTGGCACGTGGGAAGTGAAGGCAGATACATCCAAGTTCAAGATCAGTCTTGGCTATACATCAAGTTTCAGGTTAGTGTGGAACATGTGAAGTCCTACCTCAACAACCAAAGAGAGGGAGGAAGGGAGGGTGAGAAAGATGGAGGAGAGGGAAGGAAGGAGGGAGGGAGGGAAGGGGGAGAGAGAGAGACAGAGACAGAGAGACAGAGACAGAGAGAGACTCAAGCTCAACAGCCAAAACCAGAAAGGTGCTTCAATGAACAAAATGAGCAGGTACAAGGAAACAAGAAGTCAAGGTCACATTCCTTTTAAGAATCTAAGTGAAGCTGTGTTGGCTTAATGGGATTTGGCTGCCATCTCTCCAGATTTCTTTGAAGGTTAGGTGTTACAAGTAGATAGCATAGGTTTAGGTGTAATGACATGTAAAACTTTAACTTAATTTTGAGTCTGTAGGCTTTAATGATTATTTTTTGTTTTTTTGTTGTTGTTGTTTGTTTTTTCAAGACAGGGTTTCTCTGTGTACTTTTGGTGCCTGTCCTGGATCTCGCTCTGTAGACCAGGCTGGCCTTGAACTCATGGAGATCTGCCTGTCTCTGCCTCCCAAGTGCTAGGATTAAAGACGTGCACCACCATAGCCTGGCTTTAATGATTATTTTATTAATAGAGAAAGAGAAAAGTTTTGTCTTTAAAAGAAAATGTATAGTCCAGACTGTCCTTGACCTTGAACTTGACCCTGTAAAACCACCAAAAAAAAAACAAAAACCAGTGACATTGATTTAACTTTTATGTAACTATTTTACATTCTGCATGTCAATAATTTATACTAAAATGTCAGCCCCACATATAAAGAAGTTCAGCACTTCTTATAATGTGGGAAGAGGAAGAGCAGGGAAGGAACCCCACTGGGCTACAGTGAAGCAGACATCCTAATAAAGGTAATGTTTGTTGACATGTTTTTAGTGACTGACATTCAGTGCTGGGTAGAATAAAATGGTCTTACCACTTTTAAGAGAATGACTTTCATAACAATGCTAGGTGTTTTGTTATGTGACAGATATGGAAAATCACAGTCCCTCCAAATTCCACCAGTTATGTAACCAAATGTTAACAATGGGTAAGGATGTTCCCATCCTCTTATGCATTCATATGTATGCCCAGGAATAGGAGCAGCAATCACTAACTATATTTATTATAATTTTAATTCAATAGAAAAAGAATCAGAAGTGAAATTGAAGGAGCTTCTGGTGTAGGATGCTATCAGGCATTGGGATCACACTAAGAACCACTGTGTGAAAGTCAAGAAGCTGTGAAAAACTTAACATTGGTTATTAGGGTCCACCTTAGTCACTGTTCTATTGCTGTGAAGAGATTCCATGACTAAGGCAACTCTTATTTAAAAATAAGCATTTAATTAGGGCTTGTTTACAGTTTCAGAGATTTAGTCCATGCTCATCATGGCAGGGAGCATGACAGTAGGCATGGTGCTGTAGTAGTAGCTGAGAGCTACATCCTAATCCATAGTACGGGGTGGTACGGTAGGTGCAGGACTGGTGTGAGTTTTTGAAATCTCAAAAACGATCTCCATAAACATACTTCTCTAACAAGGCCACACCTAATCCTTCTCAAATAATGCCACTCCTGATGACTAAGCATTCCAATATGTGAGCCTGTGGGGACTGTTCTTATTCAAACCACCACAGTGCTACACAAGTGTTCCACCACTGGGCTGTATATCCATGCCTTCTGGATTGCAACCTTAGGATATGATGACTTAACATGACAGCTGACTATGGAGGAGGGTTTTAGTATTCATCCCATTTCCCTCCCTCTACAAGTTCCAATTTGTCAGTAAGTTTTTGTCAAGATTTCTAACATTTACTTTCTATTCTACAACTATGACTCAATTTCAGTGTCTTGGTTCTATCTTTCTGAGTTCCGAACTTGCAATCATCTGTTGTGCTGGAACTCGGTGGGGGAACCTGGTATTCCCTTTCCTCTGGGACCTTACTGAATGTCTATATTCAGGCTTGCTGAACCAGCCAAAGATGTCCCTTCTTTCTGTGGCTTTGACTTCCCCAGGCTGCTCTAGCACCTCAGAAATGCCTGGTCACTCTATGCTGGAGTCCCAAGTGTAGGACAGGGGGTTACCTTCATTTTCCTCCACATGGCCTGGTCATCCTGTCAGCCCTTTTGATCATGTTGGAAGCCCTGTTATCAAGACTTGCCACCTGTTTCTTTACTAGGTGACTCTTGTATGGAAGGGTTTGAAGTCATCATCTTGACATGTAATGCCTAGCTATATTCCCATCTCCCTTCCTTGTCTGGTGGCTGCTAGACATTATGTACTTGGTTGTTGCTAGCTAATACAGACAGACTTCCTGACTTAGCTTTACTTTTCTTGCTCCTGACTCAAAGCATCCCCAACTTTCTCTAAAAGATGTTCAAGGACTAGGGATATAGCTCAATGATAAAACATTTGCCTAGCAAATGTGATTCCCTGGGTTTGAGCCCAGGCATCATCAAGCAAACAACAAAAAAATGGGAGTTCATTAACTGTACTAGCTAGTTTTATGTCAACCTGACACAAGCTAGTCACCAAAGAGGGAACCTCAATTGAGAAAATGCCTCCATAACATTGGGCTGTATGCAAACCTATAGAGCATTTTTCTTAATTAGTGGTTGATGTGGGAGGGCCTAGCTCATTGTGGGTGGGACCATTACTGGTCAGGTGGTCCTGGGTTCTGTAAGAAAGCAGACTGAGTAAGCCATGTGAAGCAGGCCAGTAAACAGCACTCTTCCATGGCCTCTGCATCAGCTCCTGCCTGAGTTCTTACCCTCTCTGCTTTTGATGATGAACTGTTAAATGGAACTGTGAGTGAAATAAACCTTTACCTTCCCATGATGCTTTGGGTCATGGCATTTCATCACAGCAATAGTAGCCTTAATACATTAACTAAAACATGGTACCTTGGTATGCATCTATTTAAAATGTTAAAATGAGCTGGGTGGTGGTGGTGGTGGTAAATACCTTTAATCCCAGCACTTGGGAGGCAGAGGCAGGTGGACCTCTGCAAGTTCAAGGCCAGCCTGGTCTACAGAGAAGGTTCCAAAACAGCCAGAGCTACACGGAGAAGCCCTGTCTTGAAAAAAAAAAGTTTTAGTGTAAGTATATTTTTCAATGTATACTCCAAAATATGAGTTTTCTCTGATATGGTGATGGATAGGGTTTGTTTGTTTGTTTACTTATTTATTTATTTAATGTTTTTTTTTGAGACAGGGTTTCTCTAGCTTGTGCCTTTCCTGGAACTCGCTTTGTAGACCAGGCTGGCTTTGTACTCACAGAGATCTGCCTGCCTCTGCCTCCCGAGTGCTGGGATTAAAGGCGTGCACCACCACCGCCCAGCTTTTTTTTTTTTAAAGATTTATTTATTTATTATGTATAGTGTTCTGCCTGCATGTATGTCTGCAGTCCAGAAGAGGGCACCAGATCTAATCACAGATGGTTGTGAGCCACCATGTGGTTGCTGGGAATTGAACTCAGACAGGATCTCTGGAAGAGCATCCAGTGCTCTTAACCACTGAGCCATCTCTCCAGCCCCTTGATGGGTACATTTAAATTGAAATTTACACTGAGATAATTATTAATTCACATGTAGCTATAAAAATATAACATAAAAAGCCAGGCACAGTGGCACATACCTGTGATTTTAGCACTTGTATATATAGTGCCTCAAACACCAAACCAAACCAAAAGAAATAATACAGCAGAACCTAGGTACATTTTACTCAATTTTAACTAACATCCATTTTTAAAACCAGAAAACCCACCAACCGAATAGTTGGAGGTTCGTCTAGTCAATAGGAAAGAAACTTGAAGGAACTGTTCAGCAGGAGTGCCAACTTCTCCCTCAACCTTTTGTATCTGTGTTACAGTAGTGAATGCTGTATTTAGAGACTCTTTATCTTTGTGGATCTTTCCCTCTAATGGTTCAGAGCAGGGGTGATCTTACTATTGCCACCCTACTACCAGAGACAATTCTAGCACATGGGAGGAAATGAAAGGAGGCAATGGTATGGGACTCAGCCAAAAGCTTTCTGGGATGGGGCAATGGCTCCGGGAGTAAAAGCACGTGCCACATAAACATGAGGACCCACATACAGCCATGGAATATGCCTGTAATCTAAACATTCCTACAGCAAGATGGGAGGAGGAGACAGGCGAGTACCTGGAAGTTGGCAGGCCAGCTAGCCTGGCATGTGAAGCAGCAAAGAAGAAACTCTGCTCAAACAAAGCAGAAGGCAAGGACCAGCATCTGAGAGTCTCCTCTAACCTTCATTGTGTAATGCCATACGAACACCTGAATTTACTCATACCAAGATAAAAAGAAACTTCTCAAGTCTTAAGCAGTTAAGCATTTAAGAATTCAGATTCCTTTTCAGGCCATTGAAAGTGGTCTTGTTCAATTTCCATATAAAAATTAGACATGTAAATCCTACTCACTACTTACTCATCCCTCATTCAGTTGATAGTTAATAGTTTCTACTGTTAACTAGGATGTTGAGTGCTGAGGATTATGGTGAACAAGACTGACATGGGTCCCTGTTTATATCGTATGCTCTAAGTTATTTTTATTTTTAATGCATCCAGGATTACTTGTATATTTTATGCATTTTTTGAGACAGTATCTCACACAGTAGCTCAGGTTGGCCTGAACTCACTATGTAAGTCAGGCAGACTTCAAACTTGGGGCACTCCTCCTGTCTCAGAGTTCCAAGTGCTGGGATTATAGGTGTGAACCACCACCCTTGGTATGTACCTTATAAAGCAAGTCTTTCTTTTTAGGCTATTATTCTTATACCAACCATGTTTTCTGAATACGATTTTGCCAGATAAAAAGCTTTGAATTTTGAGATAATGCCAAGTTTATCCAAATATGCCTAAATTGGGAATCAGTTGTGAAATGAAATACTAAATTAAAAATCTTATCCTTAGGTGCTACAATAAATAAAAACATTTATAGCCAAGCTGTTTATCAGGTTTCATTTCTATGTACATGGCCCTTTTCCTTATGAGACTATAGAAACCACAAAGGCAGACAAGGCCCATCCTTTTTCTTGTTCATTGGTACATGAAACACACACACACACATACATACACACATACATACACACACACACACACACACACACACACACACACACACACACACACACACTCATGCACACAGACCAGCCAATTAAATGATTAATTATGACAGTTTCATAACTGTCTACTAGAATACGGGAACACATGAAATCAATTACTTTAAAACTAGGGGCTGGACAGATGGCTCAGCAGTTAAGAGTACCAGCTGCTCCATCAGGGATCCTTGGTTCAATTCCCAGCAGCCAGTGACATCTCATAACCACCTGTAACTCCAGTTCCAGGGGCTACAGCGTTCCCTTCTGGCTTCTGTGGGCACTGTATGATACATATGCAGTAAAAACCACCCATACACATAAAATAATAAAATAAAAATTAAGCTCGATAGACTGAGGATATAGTTCAGCTGGCAGACTTTTTGCCTAACATGCATGAAACACCTTATAAAAACCACTAATGGTGGCAACATGCCTATAATCCCAATACCCTAGAGGTTATCAATGTCATCCTTAGCAATATACTGAATTCCATATTAGCCCAGGCTACATTAGACCCTTACTCAAGAAAATTAAGGTAGGGTTTTAATTACCCAGACAATGCAAACTTGCTATACTACTGCATACATAATTTTCTCCCTTACTTTTAGCTTCATGTATAGGAGGGTTGGAAAACCTGACTTCTAGAAGGGGTACACAGTATGAAAATCAGGCCATCTATGCGTCATCAGTTACCACTGAATCAAGGCTCCAACTTCCCTTATCACTGACCCACTTAAGGAAAAGTGGCCCTTGTCTGAAAAAATTTAAATAAGAAAACAAGGAATAATATACATCATTGTGTGTTTCCTAAGTATTCAACATCAACAGGTATTATCCAGGGTTGTCAGTCTGATGAAAAATTAAAAGAATGTTCTCACCAACTGCCAGTTAACAGCTTCAAGCAGAAAGAGCAACAATGTTTTATTTTCTTACAAATAAACATTTCACAAAAAATTGACTGAGAATGTGTATGTACTTTTAAGCAGAAGGAAAGAAAACAAAGAAGTAAGTTTCTGGACCTACAGACTGTATTTAATATCCCATGGATCCTATATTACATGTCATAGGTACGCAACACCTATCAACTGAACCAAAAGGTATGCCCTTTGTAAGATGTGTCTGAAAAATGTGCAATATCATAGTAGTAAAGTACAATGTTCAAATATGCAATTTTGTCTGTCAGATTTTAAAAGCTTTTAAAAATATAATATGCACAAGCTTGCCCTGAGGGAAAAGAAGATGGAATAGAGATTATAAAATCCTTAGATATTTTCCACAATAGCATCTGAAACTAGAAAAGAGCAAATAGTCATGGGAATACCCAAGACACGCATTACTAACAATTCAGTGCACTTGCCACGACCTGATGAAGAAGACACACCTCTTCTCTAGGCTTCTCATATTTGATTATGAAATGGATGATGTAGATAGGCCTTGATTTTCAGAAACTTCAGAAAACTTCAAGTTAGAAGCCAAAATGTCATCAGAAAAAGAAAAGCCAGTATAAAATTTGCTACTGTAAGGCCACTGTTTAAAGTTATTCCATATACAGACACTATATAATTCTGATACTTGTTCTTATAACATAAACAAAGCTTTGAACATATAAATGTTTAGATATAACTTGATTAAATTCTCTCAATGAAACCACACTCAGAAAAAGATGCATCAACCAATAATGCCCCTCAAATGATCCTGCTGAGAGTCTTGCAAAAGAGTTTGTAGTTAAATACAACTTTGAAACCGAATACTGTGGATAACAGTGATTGTTAAGTGTAAAAAAGTTGCAGCATCCCACTACTGAAAAATAAAGATATTTTATCAAGAAAGTTACAGTATTAGTGTCTTAGTGTCAATTCCAATTCCTGACCAAACGAGATGCTCGGTTCCATCCTCAGTTAAGTCCTCTTGTAGGCTCAGTTCCATTTGCAACAATTTCAGATTGGTTTTCTGTGGCAATATTGTATATTCCTATCAAGAGAAAACAAGAGAAATATGGGCTTCAATAGAAGAGTCAGTTCTAACATCTTAGCTAGAGTTTGGCCCACAGCACAGTTCTCAAAATGCTTTAATCTGTATAGTGCTAACTTGCACCTCACAATTCACACAAAGGAATGTGGAACCCTGAAGATGCCATCTAAACACCGAATGCACCAAAACAGGCAAAAATGGTAAATGGATCAGACAAAAACTCCACTAGATGGCACTGGTCTTAGCAAATGGGGAAACCACATTGTGCTCCTTGGGAATTTTTTGGGAAAGCACTCTGGCCTAAACCCAAAACTCAAACTTTGCCTCTCCAGTCCCCAGCCTGACACAACGGAGGCACACATGTGCAAACTAGCATGGTATCCTTTCTATCACATACTACTTCTTATTCCAAAACTACATGGACTCTTGTAATGACTGATAATTGATTGCAAAGAAAGTTTTTGGAAAACTTTCAGATGGTTATCAACATAAAGACATAACGGTTTCAATAAATATGAGAAAAAAAACCTCACAAGAACAGGAAGATTATGATAAGAGTAACAAATGTGGGTTTTATATTGTGGTATGATGCAAAAACACTAAAATTACCAACTACAAACTTGATATAAAACTATGTAAATAATAAAACTAAAAATGGTAGAATGACATATATTTCAAAGACACTAAAAATAAAAATTTATTCAAATATATCCTTACCTTTTAACTAGGCTCTTACATTAAAACTGAAAAAAATGCAAAAGTGTGTTTATTTTTAGCATTCATATTAGAATGGAAATGTTTAATTCCAAATAAAAACAATGCTGGTAGAAAAATCTTATTATTCCTTCTATCTTGCTTAATGAAATGTTCAAAACACATGCATATACATTTTTCAACATTATTCATCTAAAATTTGTAGATGACACTATTTATTCTTTATTGATTATATACTACAAAACCATATATCTTCAAATAAAATGTCCCCAAATAACAACTTTGAAAAGAAATTCTAAGTACAATAATTCTAAAGAAAATTTCAACTGACAATCGTATTTTGAAAAGCATGCAATTCTTTGAACTACTCTCATCCTGACACAGTGTCTTATCGTCTCTCAAACTCATCTCCACTCCTCCAATAACTGGAAAGATATTTTTAAGTATAATACTGAACTAGGTTTTGTCTAGGTTTTCCCCCCTTTTTTGGTTTTTCTATACAGGGTTTCTCTGTGTTGCCCTGGCTGTCCTGGAATTCTCTCTGTAGACCAGGCTGGCCTTGAATTCAGAGATTCCCCTGGCTCTGCCTCCTCAGTGCTAGGATTAAAGGAATGTGCCACCACTGCCAGGCTTGTCTAGGTTTTCTTCCCCGCGCCCCCAACAGGGTTTCTCTGTGTAACAACAGTTCTGGCTGCCTGGGAACTCACTCTGTAGACCAGGTTGGACTAGAACTCAAGAGATCCACCTGTCTCTGCTTCCCCAGAGCAGGATTAAAGGTGTGCACCACCACTTCCAGGCTAGGTTTTCCTAACAACACAGGGTCACTGCAAATGCTACCTTGCTGGTCTTACTGTGTCTCATCCTAATTCCCTGGGACCCTGCTACTCACTACCATTCAACTGGCTGTCCTAAAGCACTATCTCCCCTTCTTACTCCTCATAAAGGTATCTACTGCTATCAATTCAATTAAGAAAGAAATTATGAACAATTTGAGGCCCTCGGTATATTGTGTACTTCTTTCTCCCCACGTGCTACTGACAAACATGGACCAGGGGCTTTCACTCTTTCTGTGCCTAAGTCTTCCCCAAGCCTCGGCTTACAACCCACCTCCTCTGGGAAGACAGTGCAGGTATTCAGCGCACACCTCCTCACCACTCCTGCCATGGATATCTTTCCCTTTAGAGAAATTAAGCTCCTCAAAAATATGGCTGCTCAGAAAAGAGTTGATATAACAGGAGTTACTGCTATCCTTGGAAGTGCCTGCTTTCAAGGCTGGCCAGTGGCTGACATTTCAGGGGGAGTCTGACTATTAACTGGTGAGTGTTCAAAGTGTAAATAACATGGTTTAGGCTACTTCCTTCTGAGAGCCTAGAATCTGGATGTATGTCCACTAAGGAGTGACCATATGATAAGCTCTTTGCAACAACGCTGGGCACTGAGTCTCCAGTAAGCTCAGGCTGGCAACAGTGCACATACATTATCTTAAGCAACTACTGAAGGAATTATTGATGCCCTGAGTGGCTCCACAGGCAAAGGACCCACATAAATTTGCACAAAGTTTCTCCTCAATTTTGCTCCATGTGCTGATTTTGCTGTGTATCCTTCCACTGTAACAAACCAGTCACATACCAGTACAGTTAGGTACTGAATTGTCTGCAGATTATCAAAGGCAGAAAACTCTCATCCTGCAGTTTCTGCTCACTAACCTTTGGAATGTATGTATGTATGTATGTATGTATGTATGTATGTATGTTTGTATGTATGTATTCATGATCCAGATTCAATTTCATTAAAAAACACATTTTCTAAAGCCCGAAAATGACAAAAGGTAAACCAGGAAGACAGACTGATAAGGCATGGTCTAGCCTTAAGAAGTGGATCGTCTGTTTCACAAGTGAGTAAGATGAACAGAAATAACTTAAGAGACCAAATGAAACAGAAGTTAAAGGGATGTGAGGGAAGACTTGGAAAATTTTCCAGTAGCTCCAGTTTCCACAAAAGGAGGATTTTATAATAAAGAACAGAAATCAAGTTTAGTGGCATATGCCTGAAATCCCAGCACTTGGAAGATAAAGCAGGATTAAAGTCTGAGGCCAAATCTGAACTACATAGCAAGACCCTGCTTCCACAAGAGTGTGTGGCAGCACTAATGCTATTTCTAGCTAAGAGAACAGTAGGAACAATGGAAACACACTTAAAAATGCAGATGGCTGTGGTGAAATGTTCCTGGAAAGGTAGCTTAGGACTAGACCTACCTAACAAGTTTGGTTTCTTTCTGTGAGCAACAAGACACTAAGAAAGTATCTGTGCCCGTCGGGCGGTGGTGGCACATACCTTTAATTCCAGCACTTGGGAGGCAGAGGTAGGCGGATCTCTGTGTGTTCGAGGCCAGACTGGTCTACAAAGCAAGTTCCAGGAAAGGCACAAAGCTACACAGAGAAACCATCTCAAAAAAAAAAAAAAAGAAAGAAAGAAAGAAAAAAGAAAAAGGGAAGTATCTGTGTATAGGGGGATGTGATAGAATCTATGTTCCAGGACATGAACTATGCTAGTAGCAAAGAGATAAGCAAATCACAGGATCAGGAAAACAAGATGGTTGGAAAGCTTCTAAATACAGACCAGTGATAGCTAAGAATCTAGCTTATAATGAAGGAAATATTTTCTACCTTTTCTTTTTTTCTTCCTTCCTTCCTTTTTTGTCTTTTGAGACAGGATTTCTCTGTGTAACAGCCCTGGCTGTCCTGGAACTCACTCTGTTGACTAGGTTGGTTTCGAACTCAAAGATCCAACTGCCTCTGCCTCCCAAGTGCTGGAATTAAAGGCATGCGCCACTATGCCTGGCTTGAAGGGATCATTTTCAGTTGTCAAGGAAAGGACAAGATATTCAATAAATGATGTTATAAAACTACTAGTAGGAAATCAGATCTTGGTTTCATATTATATCATAAAAATATAATGGATTATATTAATTATAAAACCACTCAAAAGCCAGGAGTCGGTGGCACACACCTTTAATCCCAGCACTTGGGAGGCAGAGCCAGGCGGATCTCTGTGAGTTCAAGGCCAGCCTGGTCTACAGAGAGAGATCCAGGACAGGCTCCAAAGCTATATAGAGAAACCCTGCCTCAAAAAAAAAAACACAAAAACAAACAAATAAATAAATAAATCCACTCAAAGGACACAGTAAAGAATTTTCCTAAGCATAATTTTGATATGAAACTTAAAAGCCATACAGGAGAAATATGACAGATTCATGTCAGTCTTCTAAAAGTTCCATGATGTATGAGCTGTCAAACTGAAAATAAACACTAGCAAAATATATGCTAGGGTCAAGCTTCAGTGAGTCAAGAACCCTCAGAAAAGCCGGGCATGGTGGCACACACATTTAATCCCTACTCTAGAGGACAGAGGCAGGGATGGGCAGATCTCTGAGAGTTCCCAGCCTAGTCTATAGAGCGATTTCAGGACAGCCAGGGGTACAAAAAGAGCCCCTGTCTCAAAAAAAGAGAACCCTCTAGGGAAGCAGAGACATAAATAAGACCACTATTAATAACCAAACAAAAGCAAATAATAAGAATCACTTGTTGCTTTCAGGTTGAAAACGGTTGACGTGTCACACTGACTAGGGTATAGAGTCTATACTATAGACCCTTTCATATACTCTGGGTATTAGTACAAATGAGTAAAAGGGGAATTTCTGGCAAGATACTAAAATGTTAATGTGCTTAAATGTTGATACTGGAAAAAATGAGTACCTATATGCTACTCTGAAGTCACCAATAGAGGCTTACATACACAAGTTAGAGTCTCAACTGCAGTACACATACCCTCAGGAGTATACAATGACTTTACAAGTAGCAGTGTGAGTCCAGACACTTTGAGGGGATTCATTTCAGATCTTTAAATTCCTGATGTTCACTTTCTAAAATTCTACACACTTTGGTAAGGCTAGTTCCGTCTCTTTTGCATTCTCATCTTGAATCTATTTCTTTTTTTTTCAATATTATAATTATATCATTTCTCCCTTCTCTTTCCTCCTTCCAAGTCCTCCCATTTACTTTTGCCATGCTCTTTCAAATTTATGACCTTTTTAAAAATTATTGTTACAAATATATATGTATATATATATATATATATATAATTCTAAATATAAAATGTAATTTTTCTCATGTATGTATGTATGTATGAGTATGTGTACACATACAGTACATGTGAATACAGGAGTCTAAATAGCATGGCATACATGTGAAGGTCAGAGGACACATTCAGATATTGGTTCTCCCTTTTCACCTTGAGACAGGGTCTCTTACTTAATACAGCACCTTAGATCAGTTGGCCACACTACCAGCTGAGACAGAGGATCTTTTGTTGTTCACTACTGGTTACAAGCTACTCTGCAAGCTTCCATGGATTCTCAGATCTCTCCCATCCTGCTGTGGAGGTGCTGGGATTACAGATGCACACTACCTCTTTTTCTGGTTTTCTGGAGGTTGTGGGGATTAAAACTCAGTTCACACTTAGATGGCCACTGAGCCATCTCTACAGGCCTACTGAATCTATTATTTTGTATGACCTGGCAAGGCCCCCCAAAACACTCAATTATTAGTGATGATGTCAAAAAAGTGAGCCAAGAATGGGGCATGTTGAGATCAAGGTAAACCTGGTCTACATAGTGAGTGCTAGACCAGCCAGTACCATACAGTGAGACCTTGTCTCAAGACAAACAAAAAGCTGGTTTTGCCAAGTGGTGATGGCACACTCCTTTAATCCCAACATTTAGGAAGTAGAAGTAGGCAGATCTCTTTTGAGTTTCAGGCTAGTCTGGTTTATATAGTGAGACTCTGCATAAAATAAATAAATAAATAACCCAACTTTAACAACTAGTAATCAATAGTATAAATTTTTCACTTTATATCAGATAGCTTTCAATTCTTTTTGCCTAACAAAATTTAAAAGACAGCAAAACCAAGCTTCAATGAGAGAACTCTCAAAATACTGTTTGGTTATAGAAGAGTAAATAAGTGGTATATTTTTGGCCTATAATTTAGAGTGAGTCTAATGAACCAAATAACACTACTAATTATTCCTAAAGTCCTTTCATTCCAATTTCTACAATTATACAAGGTTCTTCCATACTTATAAGAAGAAATACAATTACACAGATACTTGAACACTACTATTCTAACACCAGTAATATGTATCTTTGGTTTGTTTGCTTTGGGTTTTTTTTTGTTTGTTTGGTTTGGTTTTTGTTTTTTTGAGACAGGGTTTCTCTATGTATCCCTGGCTGTCCTGGAACTAGCTTTGTAGCCCAGGCTGGCCTCGAACTCACAGAGATCTAGCCACCTCTGCCTCCCGAAAGCTGGGATTAAAGGTGTGCATCACCACTGGCAGATTTGTATCTTTGAATATATGAACTAGTTGAAAATATAAACACATTTGTAGCAAAACTTCATTTAATCAGTACTGCACAAAACTTACAGTATGTTTATGGTACTTTAAATATTAAATTCAGTTCAGAAAAAACTTAATACCTAATAGTAACAGAAATGTCATACATATATTAAAAAGTGTTTTAAAAATTAAGTTGTATGACAGAAGCATAATTAAATCCACATTTAAGGCAAAAGAAAAAGATATGAAACTGCTTAGTGTTAGAAGAGCTAGCTTGTGTATTTTTTATGTGCATGAATGTTTTGTCTGTATGTATGTCTGTGTACCATGGTCATGAAGTGCCCACAGAGGCCAGAAGAGGGAACTGGATATTCTAAAACTAGAGTTTCAGGTAGGTTAGATACTATGTGGATGCTAGACCCAAACCCAGGTCCTCTGGAAGACAGCACATGATCTTAACCACTGAGCAATCTCTTTACCCCCACTTGGGTATTTTCTAACTGGATTAGTTATTGAGTATGTAAGTAAAAAGACTTGGAAAACTGAAATTATTAATATACCCATAAAGGAGAATAATATGCATTTGTTAAAATGAATGAACTGAATGAAGATGTGAGTGATAAAAATAAGACTTGAAATATTAAAAGTTAGGAGGAAACTAGGTGGACTGCCTATTAGGACAAGTTTTTAGGTTGGCTTGGCTGGCTGTAATAGCTATGGACCATGATAGGAGAGAGGAAAGTGGTCTGTGGAGGAGAGCATATTTGGTATTGCATTGGCTTGGTTTTGACATGAGCTAGACTCATCTGGGAAGAGGGAAGCTCAACTGTGAAAATGCCTCCACCAGATTGGCACATAGACAAGTCTGTGGGGCATTTTCTTCACTGATTGATGTTGGAGGTCCCAGGTCACTGTGTGCAGGGCCACCCCTAGGCAGGTGGTCCTGGGTAGTATAAGAAAACAAACTGAGCAAGCCATGGGAAGCAAGCCAGTAAGCAGTGTTCCTCCAGGGCTTCTGCTTCATTTCCTGACTCCAGGTGCCTGCTTTAGCTTCCTTCAATGATGGACTGTGATAAATACTTGAAAACCAAATAAACCCTTTCTTCCCCAAGTAGCTTTTTTGTGGTCATGGTTTTTGTCACTCCAACAAGAAAAGTAAGACAGTTATTTTCTTTAAAGATTTATTTATTTTATGTATGAGTGCTCTATCTGCGTGTACGAATTTATGCCAGAAGAGGGCGTCAGATCCCACTATAGATGGTTGTGAGCCACCATATAGTTGGTTGCTGGGAATTGAACTCAGGACCTATAGAAGTGCTATTTATCTCTGAGCCATCTCTCCAGCCCCCAAGACAGTTATGTTTTTAAACAACTTTACTGAGATATAACTCCCATTCTATACAGTTCACCCATTTAAAGTATTCAATTCAACAACTTTGGGACTAGAGAGACTGATCAGTGGATAAGGGGACTGGCTGTACTTCCAGAGGACCAGAATCTCACCATCAACATGGGAACTCACAACTGTAACTCCAGTTCCAGGGGCTCTGCTGCCCTCTTCTGGCCTCCTCAGGCACCAGGAACATGTGTGGTCCACAGACATGCATAAAGGCAAAACAGCTATATACATACAATAAAGTTAAAGAAAACTTGGAAAAATTCCATGACTGTCAAAGTATATTCACAGCACTGTGCAACCAATCATGATAATCAGTTTTAGAATAGTTTTCTCACTTTAAAAAGAAACTCTATACCATTACAAATAATCTCAGGACCTCTCTCCAATATTCACCTGAACCTCCAGCTCCTAAATTCTACTGTCTGTCTCTATGGCTGTCTTTCCACTCAAATAAATGGGATCATACCATAGGTGGGCTTTTGCCCCTGGCTCCTATCACTCAGCATGGTAGTTATAAGTTCTATCCATGCTGCAGCATATTTCAGTACAAGTTTAACTGAATTTCAGGTGCATGAGGACAACCATTTGAGAGTATCTGTGAGGCAGCTAAACATTTGGAGTCTGGGGAGCTAGATGTCAGGATCAGACATCAGAAGAGGTAGTGGTAAAATCTTAGGAAGACATCAGGTAATCAAGGCCAACCAGGGTAACTAACAAAGGATAAAAGCAAACAATACACTAGGAAATACCCTTTTTGAGACAGGCTGGCACTATGTAGCCCAGGTTATGCTGGACTTTACTGTGTAGCCCAGACTGACCTCAGGCTCACAGACTTTCTGTTTCAGTGCTAGTTACTCCTCTCAAGTGTTGGAATTATAGGTGCCCACCATCATACACTGTAGAAATGCTTACCTTCTTTAAGAATGTATAAAAGAAACTAGGGTACTTGTCCATAATCTTAGTACTTGAGTAGCTGGTGTTGGAGGGTCAAGAGTTGAAGGCCAATCTGGGCTATATGATAAAATATCGCCTCAAAAAAAGGTTAAAAAAACATATAAAAGGGAAACCACACAATAAGATAGAGAAGCCAGTCCCCAGATGACAAAGACTCGGAGGTGATGATGCCTCCAGGTAACATTTCCTTTCTATGTTGACATGCTGCAACTCAGGTATGGCAGGCACTCAGTAAATTCTTGCTGATTCATTTGATCTTGGATCTCTGTCTTTGTGCTGTATGACCTTCAAGCTTTCTTTCAATCCCCAAGGTCATAAACTCCAGTCTCTAACTTCCTTTCTATGTGTCTTTATGCCTTTCCTAGCCATGGGGTTCTAACAGGCACCTAACGTATAGGAACTGAAGGAATACTGAAGTACGGCTGGTTCTAAGGAACTCTGTGCCTTCCTGACCAGATGCACAAGTACTGATAGTCTTTCAGTGGCTATCTTCTTATCTCTTACATTTTAATGTTTTGAAATTAAAATATAATGACATCATTCCTCCCTTTCCCTTTCCTCCTTTCAAGCCTGTTTTACTACGTTTTGGTACTATTTTGATATATAACTAGATCATCGAAAGTGTTTTGTTTTGTTCTGAGACAGGGTCTTCCTCTGTATCCCTGACTCTCCTAGAATTCACCATAGACCCCACGCTTGCCTTGAACCCATGGTGACCCTCCTATGTTAGCCTGAGATTACATGACTGAGCCACCATGCCCAGCTGTTCCTCAAGCTTTCTAAAAACTTTCTCCTGGAACAGAGCTTGTCACGGGGGTACTTCTGAGTGCTAGTAGATTAAAAACAAACCCTGTTCCAGGAGGTAATGGACAAACGTCCCTCATCATCCAGTTCAAATACAAAATTCAAGAATAAAGAAACCCACTATGGTCAGGCAATGGCCGTGCATGCCTTTAATCTCAGCACTTGGGAGACAGAGGTAGATGGATCTCTGTGAGTTCCAGGACAGCCAGAGCTACACAGTGAAACTCTGTCTTGAAAAACAAAAACAAAAAAAAGAAGGAAGACAAACAGATATTATAAGTGAGGACAGGAGATAGTTAATTCCCCAGCTAAGGAACAGGGTCCTGGATTAGATCAGGTTGTTTTCAGATTACTTTCTCTTTGGTCCAAGATGGCCTCTTTACAGGATCTTGTCCAAAAGAAAGCCTCTTTTGTCAGGTTTATTTCCATTGGTGGGCGTTTTTTTCCTCTGTGGAAATTTCTAAAGTCCCTACTCTTATTGAATCAGGTCCCTGCTGTCATTTAAAGTGACCCAAACAAAAAAAAGTGCATCTTGCTTAGTCCAATTCAAGAAGGAAGCAGAGGACCTAGCCTTGTTCCACATATTGTGTGTGTGTGTGTGTGTGTGTGTGTGTGTGTGTGTGTGTGTGTGTGTAGTGTGTGTAAGTATACAAAAAAGCCCAGCTTCCCCAGGGGTGAAATGGTGATCCAGTGGTTCTCCAACTATGGACCCATCTCCTCCTTACAGAGTTAACTCACTCTCTCTCTCTCTCTCTCTCTCTCTCTCTCTCTCTCTCTCTCTCTCTCTCTCTCTCTGTGTGTGTGTGTGTGTGTGTGTGTGTGTACACTTGAAGGATTGAAAGCAGCCAACGACTATAAGGAATCTGGGTGCCAGAATGGAATTAACATAAGCCTGTTATGAATATGTGAGACTTCTGTGTGTTCTCTGCTTTTCTATTTCTGCTTGGGAATCTTACCATTTTGTAGGTAGCTGAAGATCAAATGCAGTTTTAGGGAAGCCATTATTATGATGCTAGGCAATTGAAGAGGATTATTAAGAGCATGTCTAGAAACAACCCTTACCACTTTCCAAGACTGTTTCGTAGTGGAGACAGAACAGGAAGTATGTATCTGATGACACAGAAACCAGACTACACTGAAAATGGGAAACAAAAAATTCCCCTGTCATGTTTAACAGGCTTAGAAAAAAAATGCAAGAAGTCATATGGAACCACAAAAGACCACAGATAGCAAAGAATCCCAAGGAGTAAGGACAATGCTGGAGGAAGTGAAATACCAATCTAAAACTATACTATAGAGCTATAATAATAAATACAGCTTGGTATTTGTATAAAAATAGACAGGAAGACCAATGGAATAGAATAAAGGATCAGGAAATAAAATGGCAAAGCCATTTCCACTTAATTTTTTGAAAAGGAGGCAAAAATATACTGGGGAAAAAAGAGCCCATTCAATAAATAGTGGTAGCAAAACTGAACTGGCAAGCCAGAGAATGAAATTAAATTTACCTTTCACCTTGTACAAACATCAATTAAGAATGGATCAAAGACCTCTATCTAAAGCCTGAAACACTGAAAGTTTTCAAAGCAAACACAGGCTACTCTTCAAGATATTGGGGTAGATAAGAACTTAGCAGAACACCAACAGAACAGAACTAACCCTAGTATCAATCAATGTGACCACATGAAAATAAGAAGTTGTTGTACAGAGGGAAAACAACAAGCAGAGCTAAGAGAGCCCACATAATGAGAGACAAGGGGTTAATGGCCAGAATTCACAAATTGCAGAAATCCTAAGTACATCCATTATCCTGCAAATTTTTAACTTCCTGTTTCTTTAGCGATAAGTAGTACTCCATTTTTATATATACCAAATTTTCCTTATCTATTCATCTGTTGACTGACAACTAGGCTGATTCCAATCCTTTGCTACAGTAAATAAAGCAGTAATAAAAACATGGGTATGTGTGTAAATATCTTTATGGTAGGGTATGGAGTTCTCTGGGTATATATGCCCAGGAGTCACAAAGCTGGGTCATATGGTAGCTCTTTTTTAAATTTGAGAAATCTCCAAATTGATTTCCACAATGGCTGTATTAATCTGTTCTACTACCAACAGTAAATATGGATTTCCCTCTATGTCCTCTCCAACTTCCATTGTCAGATTTGCTGATGACAACCATTCTGACTAGGGTAAGGCAATTATCTCAAAGCAGTTTTAGTTTGTAATTTCCCTGATGGAAGAGACATTGAACACTTTAAAAAATAGTTATTGATAATTTGCATTTCTTTGTTTGAAAATTGTCTATTCAGTTCATTGCCCATTTGTTGACTGGCAGTTTTATCCCCTTGTTATTTTATTTCTGAAATTCTTTGTGAATTCTGCATAGTCGCCCCTTGTCTGAAGTACAAGGTTATGTAATCTCAGAAATAAATAAAATCATAGTTCTCTCTCATATGCAGAATCTAGCCAATAATATATGTATATAAGTAAACACATGGGCATGTGGGTACAGTACAACATGAAGAAAGAGAACAAGAAAGGCTAGGTATTAAGGGAATGAAGATGGAGTGACTGAAGGTAACAGACACATGTTATGAAAGAGAATATAAAGCTAATTGTTTTCCTAGTTCTAACTCTGCCATGGATTTTTTGGGGGGGGAGGTTGGTGGTAGATTAGTGCACAAAATATATTCAATACTGAAAATGTAAAATTTAATGTGAAGCTTCAGAGCTTCTGTTTTGAATGCCAATTCTAACTTTATATAAGCTCATTACTTTGGCTATGATTAATACTGGTGTGGGTGTTTTTCCTTATTTGCAAGTATTTACATAATAAAGTTTATTAAAAATACTTCTGATAAGGCTGGGTGGTGGTGGTGCACACCTATAATCCCAGCTCTCTCTCAGGAGGCAGAGGCAGGCGGATCTCTGTGAATTTAAGGCTAGCCTGGTCTACAGAGTGAAATTCAGGAAAGGCACAAAGCTACACAGAGAAACCCAGTCTTGAAAAACAAAACAAAACAAAACAAAACAAAACAAAACAAAACAAAACAAAAAAAACCTTCTGATAGACCAGGTATATGGGAATAATATAGGTGCAGATCTAATTTCATAGTATCTAGACTACTTAATTAATCATGCATCAATTAATTAATCCAGGTGGTAGTCTAAATGCTAAAACAATGGCTTCTCCAACACCACAAAAAGCTAAAATGTGAAGTGATGTGTCTTAGCTACTGCTCTATTGCTGTGAAGAGGCACCATGACCAAGGCAACTCTTATACAAGGATTGCCCTGGGGGCTTTTAATTGGGAGCCTGCTTATAATGTTAAAGGGTTAGGCCATGATCATCATGGTGTGAAGCAGACAGACATGGGTTAGAGCAGTAACTGAGAGCTTTACATCCTGATTAACAAGCAGCAGGCCGAGAGACAGTGGGCCTGGTGTGGGCTTTTGAAACCAACAGTGACACATCTCCTTCAACAAAGCCACATCTCCTAGTCCTTCCCAAACAGTTCCACTAACTGGGGAATCAAGCATTCAAAAGATAAACCTTTGGGGCCATTCTCATTCAAACCACCACAAGATGCTATACAGATTAAGGTATCTTTCTAGGGTAGAATTTTTAAAGTTCCCTCTAATGCCAAAACTTGAGATATTAAAAGATTTAACTACAGGATGCAGGTGTGGCTCAATGGTAGATTACTGTAGCTGAAAGTTTCTTCAGTCCTGCCCAGCCCTGCAGTCAGAACAAATCTCTCCCACCTGTATCCCACAGCCACTTGGTCCCAAGTAAACACACAGAGGCTTATATTATTTACAAACTGTAAGGCCTATGTGTCAGGCTTCTTGTTAGCTAGCTCTTATAACTTAACTACACCTATTTCTATTAGTCTTTATGTTGCCACATGGCCGTGGCATTACCAGTTTACTGGCATCTTGTTGCTCCTTGGGAGGCAGGCTGGCATCTCCTCTCACTCTTTCTTCTCATCTCTCTCTAGTTGGAATGTCCCACCTAACCTTATTCTCCCTTGCCACTGGCCAAACAGCTTTATCAACCAATCAGAGCAACATATATATTCACAGCATACAGAAAGACATCCCACAGCACTTCCCCTTTTTTGTCTTATCAAAAAAGGAAGGTTTTAACTTTAATATAGTAAAAATCACATGTAATAAAAGTCACCAAGCAAGAATTACAGTTACAATATCTAGCCTATTTGTATTTGGTAAATTTAAAGAAAATATTCTATCATCTATCCTATATTTGTGAGTCTAAAGTTTCAAATCTAATTTATCTTTTATCATAACCAATGAAAATTATAACTATCTAGTCTTCAAATCCATCAAAGACCCCAGAAGTATATACTATTACCTAAGTAAACAGGAAGTATATTGCAAGCAACTTCCATAATTCTAGAAATGACAGAGACATTTGGATGCCTGGACAGTCATCCAAAGTTCCTCTGTAACATTGGGGCATCTATCTTCAGCCCACAGGCCTAGAGGCTCTGGCACAGCTTTCAGTGAAGCAGGAAATTTTAAGGGCTGTTCTGCCCATTCTGGCAAATTTTTCAGTCACTTCTCTCCATGTCCTGTAGAATGTCTGCAGTTTCTCCTGCAAAGCAGAAACATGAAGAACCATCTCGTCTTGCAAAGTTCAGTGGTCACCTTCCTGTGGGTCCTGCATGTACAACATACTGTCAAGCAATCAAGGCAAGGGCACTTTTTTGCCCAGTGGCTAAGTTTTGCCACAAAGAAAGCAAACTCCACCATAATGAGTTTCTTTGATGCCCATCATTCTCTTTGAAATAATTGGTGTTGCCAGGAGCAGACGTGTTTCATTGTCCAGAAAAGTCTAAGTTGTTAAAACATTTTAAATGCAATATTCTGCAGGTCTTTGAAGTTTTTGAAGATTATTTACCTAATTGAAATATATCTATGTATATCTAGAAAACTTATAACATGACTATAAGTTTGATTATCATAGATGACTAAATAATCTGTATTTCTTAATTATATATTACAATTTTAAGTAAGTTGCATAAACATAATACCTTACACAAGAGTAGAAATATATATATATATATATATATATATATATATATATAGTATAACAAAATTAACTTTAAATTTGTATCAATAAACCAAAATCCATAGTAATATAAAATATGTAAGATTATAGAAAAGGGGAAGTGCTGTAGGATGTCTTTCTGTATGCTGCGAATATGTGTTGCTCTGATTGGTTGATAAATAAAGCTCTCTGGCCAATGGTGAGGCAGAATAAGGTTAGGTGGTACATTCGAGCTGGAGAGAGAGGAGAAGGAGTGTAGTGGGTAGCCATTCCAGCTTGGATCTGGAAGTTCCAACCCCCATTGAGACTCTGGCAACTGTCACGCCTACGAGGCGGGGCGAGGGGAGGTGCCTGGGGACCTGAGAGCTGGATGGGCCAGCGCTCTCTCTGTGCGCTCTCTCGGTGCCGGGACGCAGACTGGTGAAAGGTGGATTGTGCAGAGCTCCGGAGAACACCGCTGGATTGCAATACACCTTTCACCGGTCCGCGTCCCGGCACCGAGAGAGTGCACAGAGAGAGCGCTGGCCCATCCAGCTCTCGGGTCCCCAGGCACCTCCCCTCGCCCCGCCTCGTAGGCGTGACAGTTGCCAGAGTCTCAATGGGGGTTGGAACTTCCAGATCCAAGCTGGAATGGCTACCCACTACAAAGGAGAATGAGGAGACACTGTGAGCAGCTGCCAGGAGAAGCAAGAAGTGAAAGTACCCATAAGCCCGAAGCCATGTGGCAATGCATAGACTAATAGACAGTTTGTAAGTAATATAAGCCTCTGTGTGTTTACTTGGGTCCAAGCGGCTGCAGGACTAGGAGGGACACAGGAAAACTTCCGACTACAGAGTGCTTGCTTAGCATATGTAAGTTCCACAGTTTTATCTCCAATACCACACACACCCACACTCACACAAAATGATGTAAATGGTACCTCACACTGAGGAGACCCATTTGTGAAAAAGTGTCCTTAATTTAAGGAAAATGGGAATCAACATAAGCAGAAACCAATAATTCTAGACTTCATTCTTTTTAGGGCATAAAGACTGAGGTAAAACAGACTGATGGGACAAGTTATCAATTTTCCCACATGAGATGTCGTTTTACAGTAACACATGCTAGAGGGACACCTTAAAGGTCTAGTTAGCCATCAGTACCTTAGTTTGGACCTGGCAGATAGAATAGCTGCCATGTCTCATTCCTTTCCCCAAAGATTAGGAAAATGGAGCTCACCTGTTAATAGTAAGCTAGCATGCTAATAGTAGAGTACCTAATTTCATGCTACACTCAGAGTTGAGCTTTGTTTAAATAAAACTCTATATAAGCTTAACTGAAGATTGCTTGCAGGTACAGACATTAGCCAAACTGGAATACACCAAATCAACATACATATAATACTAAGATATAGGAATTAGAGTCCAGCTTATGAAAAATAATATAGAAATCTATTATTTTGTAAGCCAATTAAAATGTTTTTTAAAAAGGAGTTATTCTACATAGCTGTATAATACTGCTCCTAGAAGCCACTGCTTATAAAGCAAAAATACCAGTGCCAGGTATGTGGTACTTCCTTACTAATTGTTGGCCAGAGAGGCCTCAGAGACTTCCACAACAATACAAGCTATTACTATTCCTCTTGACTACTTACCCAAACTAGATGATAAGATCTTATTGCTAAAGACAATACACACCTTGTTTACAAGATATAAGAAAGCAGGCTGTAATTGAGATGGATGCTTCCTTCTTGCTGGCTAGATTTGATAGTACTGGATGCTGCTATGCAGGCTGCTAGGGGAGTAATGGTCTTACCAGCTATTGTATGCTACAATGCTAACCAGTCAGGCAAGATGTATCCACTGATACAATAGTGGCACAACTGTTATGGGATAAAGTAAGTGTTCTTGGACTGGATTTAAAGCCAATTCCATAGGAGGGAATACAAGTCTAGTACTGTAAACCCTACCAAAACCCTATGGCGGGGAAGGTTATGGATCCAGGGGCAGGGCTTACTACTGTTTAGCTAAATTTAACATGGCATCAAACTGAAGTCCTAAATATTTACATTTAAACTTATAGACAAGTGATACTCCCAGATTTGATCAGAGCTTTTCTTTGTAGTGAATGACAGTAACAATGCTTCATATAAATAATGGTTGAGTACTCAGAATCAGGATATTCATTTATGCCAACCCCTCTGAGGCACAGGGAACATAGTAAGAGTATGTGGAAAGAATGTAAGAGCAAGATAATAGGAAAGACATGATAAAGCCATGTCAAAAATGATCTCACAGCAGCTTGCTTGCACTGAGCTTACACAAGACCAGGAGTGTCACTAGCCAATCACAGATCAGAGAAGGACTTATAGGACCCTACCCTCTGTGGTAGTTTGAATGAGAATGGCCCCCAAAAGCTCATGTAAGTTACCTCTGTAAGTTGGTAGAACTGTATAAGAAGCATTAGAAGGTGTGGGTTTGTTGTAAGAAGTATGCCACTGGGCATACATAGGCTTTGAACACACATCATTCCAAGTTAGCATTCTGTCTTGTGCTTATGGGTCAAGATGTGAGACCTTAGCTATTGCTCCAGTGCCATGCTTGTCTGCCTGCTGCCATGTTTCCTGCCATGATGGTCATGGACTCAAACCCTCTGAAACTGTAAGTCCCAAATTAACTCTTTCTTCTGTAAATGCCTTGGTGCTTTGTCACAGCATCAGAAAAATAACTAAGACACCCTACCAGCTGAACTATCAGTAACTGATGGATTCTGGGGAAGAGATGATGATTGCCTTCAGTTGTGAGATAAATGGTGAACCCATGAGGCTCCAATGGACAGTTGTAAAGCTGTGGCCACAGAGATAAGTCTTAGTTAAAATCAATGATCACAAGCAAAAACAAAAACAAAAAAGGCATGAATGTGAGAAAGGGGACCTATGGGAAAGGGGAGGGAATGTGGCAGGGATAGAAGAGAGATAAGAGAATGAGGAACCATAATAAATAGAATACAATGCCTACATATATGAAATTTCAAACAACAGTTAATCAATTTAAAATGTTTTATTTAGTCAGGCATGGTGGTGCATACCCTTAATTCCAGCATTCCCAGAGGTAGGCAGATCTCTCTGAGATCAAGGCCAGCCTGGTTTTGAGTTCCAGCACAGCCAGGACTACATAGAGAAGCCTTGTCTCGAAAAAAACAACAAAAAATTATTTTAAAAAGGAAATAGAGTCCAGAAGAACATGCCTAAATGAAAGAGTATTATTAGACAATGGAAAAGTAGTAAATACCAAACTTTTGGCCTCAAACTTGTGGTAATCCTCCAGCCTCCAATTCCAAGTGCTGAAATGATATTTACAACCCCAAGTGTGCTTGGATGACATCTAAAGCATCAGAGTAGCAGTGAAAGGCAACAGAAAACAGTCCTATGAGCCATACTTGTCTGGCCTCTAAAAAATTGCTATATTATAGGTCATTCAGAGTCTTTACTAAAGTTCATTTCAAAGGTTAACTAAATGACAGAAATGCTAAAATATAAAGTGCAAAGAGCTGTGTTGTATAACAATTCCCTCCAAGATTGAAATATGCCATCTTGCAGAGAAGATCCTTGAGCAGAAAGTAAACAATTCAAGATAGCTTCAGGAAGTCCTTGAAACTGACCAGATTCATGAGGCCCCTTCCTGTCAGAGTAAATAATAAAAGCTAAGACTCCCTCTCAGGTGGAAGAAAGCTGAGCTGCAAAGATGACTCTCAAATGGGAGTCAAGCTGCCAAGAAGACTCAAACAAGCTGAGTTCCATGGAAGACTCTCAGAGGAGAAAAGCTGCAAAGATGATTGAGACCAGAGCAACTGCCTGCAAGAGGCAGAAGCCAGCAGAGCTACCTGGAGGTTTAGACCAACTGAGGCACCTGGAAAAGCACTCTCCCACCTGCTGAGCTGCCTGCAGGCTGTGCAGTGTGCTCCAGGTTCCCAGGTTTGTGAACTGTCATTCATGCTTGGGTGGGCTTTGATGAAGCAGCTGTCTTTGAGTCATTTCTAATCCTGCAAGTAAGCCCAGTAAAACTCACTGGCTCACCTAGTGGGACTCTGGTGGTATCTGTCTTTAGTCTGTCAGAGGTTTCCTATCTGCGGTAGGTAGACACATATGTTACATCTCCCCAGGAAAAGTTTCGTCATACAACAAGCTGGCGTATTCAAATTGTTTCAGGTAGAATGGCTAAAAGTATTTTAAATTTAAATAGTTTCACACTTCTATCAGCATTAATCTTGAAGTTTTCACTCAATTACCATGTAATGTAAACATTTTAAAAATCTAGATTGTTTCTTAAACTAGATGAAAAACCCAATTATCTAACAAACATTTAAAGTTACTCAATATTTTTAAAAGGTTGTCAAACTAACCTTTTTTCTTCTCAGAAATCTGTTTCTGAATTTATTGGTAATAAATCCCCTTGGTCCAGCAAACCGTAAACGCTGGTATTTAGCCTGAATATAAAAGCTCTTCTGTACCAGATGTGACTTAAAATGGGGCTGGAATCTGCCACCCAAAAAGTTCTGTAAAGGATCCAAAAAAATTAAATGTTAAAAATACAGTTCCCCAATCTAATCTAATAGTATAACATACAGGAGAATAATATTCACAACAGCCCTTGATTCTAGGCACCACAGATATTTTAAAAATGCATTAATACCAGCGCTAAAGTATAATTTCTTCAAACTAGATACTAGTTTATTTTCTGCACTTTTAAAAAAAAAACAGCTTTGCTCTATAGAAAATAGTTTTTAGAAACGGTTAGTAATGAGCCTAGGGAGATGGCTCAGTCAGTCAAGAACCTGCTAAGCAAGCATGGGGACTCAAGTTCAGATCTCCAGTACCTGACTATAAATGCCAGGGATGGGGTGCGCTAGGGAGGTACTGATAGGCAGATCCCTGGAGTCTATTGGCAAGCCAGCCTATGTGAACTGTTGAGTTCCTGGTTCAATGAGACACTGTTTCAGAAAGGAAGGTGGATCTAGATTCATTCTTCTACATTTTGATGCTCAAGTTTCCCAATACCATTTGTTGTAAGCTATTGTTTTTCTGCAGTGTCTATTTTTGGTATCTTTTAGCATGAACTTATATTCAGGTCCTTTATTCCATTGATCTGTGTTTATTTTTTTACAAGTACCATGCTAGTTTTATTACTATGGATCTGTAGTACAGCCTGAAATTATATATGTTGATACCTCCTACACTATTCTTTTTGTTCAGTTGTTTTGGTTATCCTTGGGTCTTTTGTGCTTCTATATACATTTTAAGATTGTCTTTTCTACGTTTATGACAAATGTCCCAAGAATCTACAGATTGCCTTTGGAAGGCCAGTGATTTTCACACTACTGAATCTTCTGATCCATAAGCATGTGAGCTCTTTCTATGTTCTTGTGTCTTCCTCAACTGTTTCCAGCATTGTCTTAGAATTGTTTTTGTTTCTTTAGTTAAGTTTATTCTCAGGTATTCTGTGTGTGTGGTGTTCTGAATGAGATTTTATCGATTTCTTCAGTATGTCTGTCATTGGTATACAGGAAGGCTACTAAATTTTGCATATTAATTTTATACTCTGTCACCTCACCAAAGTGTTTTCTCAGTTCTACGAGGTTTATTTTGATGGAATATCTAGAGTAAAGACTGAATTTGCAAAAAGGACTCATTTGACTTTTCTTATGTGTATCCCTTTTATCTTACAGCTCTAGTGACAATTTTAAGCATTATACAGAATGGCAGTGGAGAGTGGACATCCTTGCCTTGTTCCTGATCTTAGTGGGAATGCTTTTTTTCTTCATTTAGGATGAAGCTGGCTAGGTTTGTGACATAAAACCTTTATCATGTTGAGGTATGTTCCCTCCATCTCTAACCTCTTCATGACTTATTTTTTTAGATTTGTTTTGCCTGAATGTGGATATGTGCACTACATGAATACAGTGCCAACAGAGGCCAGAAAATGGAACTGAATCCCCTGGAACTGGAGTTATGAATGTTTGTAAACTACCAGGTGCTGGAAACCAAACCTAAGTCTTCTCCAAGAGTAATGAGTGATCTTTGCTGAGCTATCTCTCCAGCAACACGAACCCCATGACTTTTATCATGAAGGGTTGCACTGGTCATGTGATTTCTATCTTTGCATTCATTTAGGCAGTGAATTACATTTATTGATTTCCATATTTTGAACTATCCCTGTATCACTGGAATGATGGCAACGTGACTAAGACAAACACATTTTTTATTTAATTCAGAAAATATGCAACTACTGATATATTTTATTTTACTTCTATGTACATCAGGTAGATTGAGCTTTATTTTTCTTTTATTTTTGTTGTTGCTGTCTTTGTCCAGTTTGGTATTAGGACAATACTGGCTTTGTAAAAAAGTTTAGAAGCATCCCTTTCTTTTCTACTTTATAAAATAATTTGAATGTACTGGTGTTAATTTTTTGGAAGTGCTGTGGATATCGCTCTATATAAATAAAACACTGATGGCCAGTGACCAGACAGGAAGTATAGGTAGGACAAGGAGAGAGGAGAATTGGGGAAACAGGAAGAAGGAGGGAGAGACACTGCAGCCGCCAGGACAAGCAACATGTAAAGTACCAGTAAGCCACGAGCAACATGGCAAGGTATAGATTTATAGAAATGGGTTAATTTAAGATATAAGAACAGTTAGCAAGAAGCCTGCCACGGCCATATAGTTTATAAGTGATATAAGCGTCTGAGTGATTATTTTATACGTGGATTGTGGGACTGTGGGGCTTGGTGGAACCTGGAGAGAAGCTCTCCAGCAACATGGAAGGTCTAATAGAATTTTTCAATTAAATCATCTGGCACTGGAAGATTTTGGTGTGAGAATTTTTATTACATTTTTTGTTTGTTTGTTTTTCAAGACAGAGTTTCTCTGTGTAGCCGTGGCTGTCCTGGACCTTGCTCTGTAGACCAGGCCAGCTTTGAACTCACAGAGCCCCACCTGCCTCAGCCTCCTAAGTGTTGGGGTTAAAGGCGTGCACCACCACCTCCCAGCTGGTTTGTCTTTTTAACATTATTTCACCTTGGTCTAATTTTGGTAGGTCATATGCATCTAGAAATTCATCCATTCCTTCTAGTAGAATATAGGTTTTCAAGGTATGTCCTTATGATTTTCATTTCATTGATACCTATTTTCATATCTCACTATTCATAACTAATTTTATTATTCTGAGTGTTCTCTTCCTTTGAGTTAATCTGGCAAAGGATTTATCAATCTTCTTTATTTTCTCAAAGAACAAATTCTTTGTCTCACTGATTCTTTGCATTTTTGTTTGTTCCTGTTTCATTAATTTCTACACTGATTTTAATTATTTCTTCCCTTCTACTATTTTGTCCAGTTTTTTTTTCCTGTTTTTTCCCCCAAGGTCTTTAGATGCATCATTAGTTGAGATCTCTCAATTTTTTTGATGTCTCATCCTGCACAAAAGTCAACTCCAATGGATCAAAGACCTCAATATAAGATCTGGTACCCTGAATCTGCTAAATGAGAAAGTAAAGAGTATACTTCAACATATAGGTCTAAGGGTTTTCAACATATATGCATAAAGATTTTCTGAATAAGACTAATAGCACAGGAAATAAGGCCAATGACTAATAACTGGGATCTGGTGAAACTAAAAAAACCTCTGCATAGTATGAGAAACCATTGAGTGAATAAAGAGGCAGCCCATAGAATGAGGGAAAATATTTGTCAGTTATGTATCTGATAAGAATTACTAACTAGAATATAGAAGGGACTCAAAAATCTAAATTCCATAAAAACAAACAACCCAAATGGGCTAAGGGACTCACTCAACAGAGGGTTCTCAAAAGAAGAAATACAGATAGCTAGAAAACACTTTTAAAAGTGTTCACTATACTTAGTCATCAGGGAAATATATTTTAAAACTATTTTAAGGGCTGGAAAGGGCTTAGCAGTTAAGGCTTCCAGAAGACCACAGTTCTATTCCCAGCATTCACACAGCAGCTCATAACTGCCTATAACTCCAGTTTCGGAATTTGACACCCTCTCTAGTCTCTACGAGCACTGTCTGCACATGGTATACAGACATACATGCATGGAAAGCACCCATACATGTAAATTTTTAAAAAATAAAGCTACTTTATGAGTCTATCTCCCCTGAGTCTGACTGGGTGTCATTAAAGATACAAAGGACAACAAACACTGGCATGGTTGTGGGTAAAGGGGACCATTTATACAACACCAGTGGAAGTTTACACTAGTGTACCCACTTTAAAAATCAGTCTGGAGTTTCTTTAAAAAAATTAGATTACCATATGACCCAGCTATACCACTCCAAAGAAATTTAAATCCTACTACAGAGACATTTGCACATCCATAATCATGGTACCTCTATTCACAATAGTTAGGAAACAGAATCAGCCTAGATATCCATTAACTGATGAATGGATAATCAAACTGTAGTATACATACACAATGGTATTTTATTCAGTTATGAAGAAAAATGAAAATTAGGAAAGTGCAGGGAAATGGATGAAACTAGAAAAAACGTATTCAAGGTAATCCAGGCCCAGAAAGATAATGCATGGTCTCTCTTATGTGCAGATTCTAGCCGCAACTCTTTATTTTATGTGTTTAACTTTGAATATCTATGGAATCCAGGAAGCCCAAGAGTGGACAGTGGACTTTGTTGCCTTAAGGGAGTAGGGACAGCAGCATACAGGCAAAATCAAAGTGGAGGGGGGTACTGGGAAGAAAACTGTTCAAACAGGGACTTTTAAACTTTGTGTTTTACATTAACATGAGATTTTAAAGATAAGCAAGAAAGAAAACATCACAGTTTAATAGTGACTGATGTGTTTTTGTGAAGAGTAGACAATGATGTACTGGCAGGTTTTTTAATGTCAACCAGACACAGACTAGGGTCGTCTGGAAGGATGGAACCTCAGCTGAAGAACTATATCCATCAGATGAGACTGTGGCATGTCTGTGGGGAATTTTCTTAATTAATGTTTGAAGTGGGAGGGTCCATCTCACTGTGTAGTGCTGCCCGTGAGCAGGTGGTTCTCAACTGTGTAAGAAGGTAGGCTAAGCAAACCATAGAAAGCAAGCCAATAAGTAACATTCCTCCACGGTCTCCGCTTCAGTTGCTGCCTTGGCTTCCCTTGATGATGACTGTAACCTGTGAGCCAAATAAACCCTTTCTACCCCAAAGATGATTTTGGTCAGTGCTTTTTCATAGCAACAGAAAAGGAAGCTAGGTCAACGTGACACTGTGGAAAGGAGTGGGGAGAAAGAACGTAAGAGCTGTAAGATAATGAGAAGGGCTGGGGAATGCCATTTTCTAAGCATGATACAACCAAGGCAATCATAAACTAGCACATCTAATAATAGTCAGCTACAGATGGGAAAGAAGAGCATAAGGCCCTATCACACACTATAGAAATGCACACTAATACACACTAAAGAAACTAACATTCTGGGAAAGGGGAGGCATAGTACCCAGTTATGTTGCCACTGATAAGCCCACCAGAGTATAATGGATAGTTTCAAACCCAAAGTCATACATATACCCCTAAACTCTGTGGGACACAAGACAAAAACACATTTATAAGAAAGTAGGGGGCAGACGGGTGGGAGTAAAAGACACAGTTGGGGCAAAAGTAACCTGAATGTATTATATATGCATCTAAAGTTGTCAAAGAAGAAAATTTATCAATAAAAGAAAAATAAAGTGGAGGACAACTAAGGAAGTCATCCAACGTCTACGGCTGGTCTCCAAATGCTTGTACATGTGCATCTGCATGCACAAACACATACACACACGAAGAGAAAAGATAAAAGAAGTTGAAATAAATTCTTGGTATTTATCATACTAAAAATATATCTTCAAAAGTTCTAATTAGCTAAGTTTATTTTTTTGATTTATGGTGATTATGACAAGTACAAGCGAAGGGGGAAAGATATTAAGTAAAAACACCTATAAATCAAAACCTTTAAACTTTATTCCTGGGACTGGGAAGATGGGATTTGCCACTCTTCCCAGAGGATCCAAGTTCAGTTCCCAGCACTCAAGTTGGGTAGCTCACAACTGCCTGCAACTCCAGTTCCAGGGTATCTAATACTTTCATCTGGCCTCCATGGGGGCCTGAACATATGTGCATACCCTTACAGACACTTAAATAACATACAATTTATTCACTTTTCTTTACCATAAAATAGCAAATATTAATTGTATGAATGATGAAAACTAAATTCTGCCTATATATTGTCCAGTATAGTAGACATAGAAGACTATAAATAGTTTCGGTTTTGATCTTATTTTGTACTGGAGGTGGGAAGAAGGCAGAATCTTTAGTTTTGTCAGACATAAACCAATCTTATGCAAACTTTCCCAGCAATTCTACAAACCTCCCTCCCGCCCTCCCTCCCTCCCTCCCTCATCTCATACTCTCCTTGGGGCTAGTTGCATTTCCAAGCAACCTCCTAGGACAGTTTGAGAAGTGACCCAGCCCACATGTTTACACATGGAATCTACTCTGCCCTACTAAGTCTTAAATCTTTGGTAATTTCTAGAAACAGCTACATTATTATTTGAAAAAAGGGTTCCCCTAGTAAAAATGAAATTCAAAGTCAAATTCTGATTAAACATCACTATTAAACTAGTAATCATTAAGTATACATTCTAGAAATATTCACAGAAACCAAAACACTAGTTTATAGTTATTGTTTAAAATACCACAAAAATAGCTTTTAATTTATTAATGCAACATTACTTCCAATATATAAGCTCATGGTCAGACATAAATGAAAAACAACACTCAGTACCTTGAAAGATCTTTTAGAGCCTCTTCTATTTTGATGATTTTCTTCAACTCTAAATATCTTCTGAGTAATGCCATCTTTTCTCTGCATAGCATAATTCTGAATAAAAAGTAATAATAAAAATGTGGGTTAATATACCTTAAGGGTTACTTTAAAAACTATTCTCACCAATTAAGACATATATTTGAAGATAAGACCCCGAATCAGGGAGCATGGAGCTTACATACTTCTTCTCTCATATGACCCATGCTAGTTTGTGAGGGGCCAGTTTCATTCATGCCTGTGAGAAGTGTGAAAAAAAACACTCTGTATAACACAATGATTAACTTCTGGAAAGTGGACTATAAATCTAATATTGACTCATGTATGCATCTTTGAAAGAAAGAAACCCATTGCCATTAGGACTTGGCAAAGGTTGTCTATTGTCCAAGAAAACCCACAAACTCTCCACACTGCTGGTAGACAAGTTAGCCTAACATAGACTTTAATCGACTGAAGGTGATATTCTTACAATAGCTTGGGAAGGCCCAGAAATAAGAGAAAGAACCACATTAGCAATCTAACTACAGAGAACCTGAATCCTCTAGCAGAAACAATTAAGATGGTATCCTTTCTCCAGTTTCCTATTTCTAAAATCAATAGTCTTATTACCTTCTACTTAATCCATCTCTGTGGAGTCTGGCCAGAGGGAGGATTGTACTAAGCAGTTGCTGACATGGCTCCTAATAATTTCCATCAATGATCCTTCTCTTTGTGGGCATGATCTAGTAGCTTGCTTCTTGTAATAACCGTATGGTCAAGTAATGGGATATTACTTCTAATATTATGTTACAAACTAACTGCCTCCCATCATTTAGTCATCACTTACAGAAGAGCTGTTGGTTATTACTTCATGATCTATTCTATAAGCAAATCTTTAAAATCGAGAGAGTAGTGGTTTTGTGGGGATGGAAACATGTAATAATTAAGCAGGCATGAGAGCTCTTACTGGGTAATGACAATATCCTATGCAGGCATGGTAGCATATGCCTGTAATCCCAGCATTCAGGGAGTGAAGGAAGATGGGTTACAAAGTGGAGGATTGCCTGGAGTGTACAGCAAGTTCCACTGCTTAGCCTGAGCAACCAAGTGAAATCCTGTCTTAAGTCCAACAACTGGACTACAGTGATGACTACAACACATCTTGAAGAATTACTAAAAATCACCAAATTATACACCTGAAATAAATTAACTTTATAGTGTGTAAGTCCTATTTTAATGAAGTTGTTACCAAAACATTTAAGAAAATTAGTGCTATAACAAATGAAATTTCTACTAAATCAAGAGAAGAGCTTTCTTCTGTCATAAATTCTTTTAAGCCTCAACACTGTTATAACACATAATAAAATTACAAGCACTTTGAAAAGTATGTATATATGTATATATATTTATAATGCACAAAAATGAAAAACTTGAAACTCCAATCTTACTATGTAAGGTTTCTGAATAAATTTTCTAAAATTTGATTTTATAAAATGTGGAGGCTTTTGAAATCCATCAGCACGAATAGTCTTCACCTTTGAAGAACTGGGACACTGATGATTCCTAATAAAGGGAAAGAAAGAATCTTGTTACTTTAATCAGTTAAAGAGAAAAAAAACTTGAGACACGTAACACAACAGTAAAATTTCAATGATCTGTCACTACTAAAATTATAAATGACAGTCATTAAGACTGATGTTTTCAACAAGCATTATTTAACTAAGCTGGAAGTTAGCAATAGAGGAAAAACAACATTCCTTGTACTAGGGGTCTCACTCTGAGATCCAAGGACAGGATTCCTGGAGGCTGTAGCTGATATATGTAAGTTTCCACCCCCTTAGGAAAAAGTATCACTGCCTCCCCCGCCCCTACTTCCTGAGATTCTTGGCAGAAGTATCAATGGCTTATGATCCAGCCCATTTTTCAGAGGTAAGGTAGGAGACTAGAACATGGTCACCTCACTGGCAAAACTGCAAAGGACAGGCTCCCAGCTCCTCACAATGTGAGGGATCTTAAGGTCACAACGGGCTCTCCCAGGTCTGCTTGGTAAGAAGATCCTGGAAGGCTCATTTCTATAGCTTTTGGCAATTCCTTTCCTTGTCATATCCCACATCTCCCCACAACACTCTTTCTTTTTTCTTTTCTTTCTTTCTTTTTTTTTTTTTTTATTTTTCGAGACAGGGTTTGTCTGTGTAGTTTTGGCACCTGTCCTGGATCTCGCTCTGTCGCCCAGGCTGGCCTCGAACTCACAGAGATCTACCTGGCTCTGCCTTCCAAGAGCTGGGATTAAAGGTGTGCACCACCACCACCTGGCTCCCGCAACACTCCTTAAGATCTTTCCTATGTCTTCTACAGGGCCTGTTCCTTAGGGAGCCAACTGCCTTGCTTCAGCCCCTCCCATGAACTTTGTAGGGGATAAAATTCAGTCTTCATGACTTCCCATGTCTTTTATGCCCTGGCTCTTTATGGCCTTACTACCTGCTTTCCTCCAACCTCCCAAACACACATACTGAACTTGAAATAATTAACCGTGTATATATAGTTCCCAGAACATACCATGATCTTTCCTGCTTCCATAACTTTGTACCTGCAATTCCTTCTGTGATCATTTTCTTCCACTTAGATTAACTTCAAAGTTTGGCTCCATTCATACCTTGTCCAAAAATTTCCTAAACTCCTCTGAGGTAGAATAGATAACCCTACTGTGACACATACAGCATTTAGAGGTCCTAACACCTATCTCTCCTATTTGTAGCCACTGCTAATACCTGTGTGTTTAATGGAATAAGCTTTGAATACCACCATGGATGGTTTATTTGTGGTCCCATCACTGACCCCAGAACCTGACACAAAATAAGACTTCAGGGTCTCTTAAATGGTCAGAAAACTGCTGCCCTGATAAAATGTTTGTGATGTAATACTAAGTCTAAATAGCAGTGTGTAACTGCAAAACTATACATTGAGGATAATTTCAGTACTTAAAAAGCACACATATATGCCTATAAAAAAGATAAACACCAAAAATAGACTAAATATTAGAAGTGCTCATTTCTATTTGGCAAAATTACAAATGCCTTATGTTTTAAAAATTCTCTTTGCAAAACATATCCAATAAAGAAATACAGGTTGAAAATCCCTAAAATGAAAATCTGAAATGCTCCAAAATCTGAAGCCTTCTGAGAACCAACATGAAGAAAAATTCTACACCTGACCATATAAGACAAGTCACAGTCAAAAAACAGGCACATTAAAATACTGTATAAAATTTCCTCCTGTATATGAATGAAAGAACATAAATGAATTTCATGTTTAGTTATGGGGCCCTTCTACCCACAGTAGCTGATTATATATGCAGGTACTCCAAATAATCTAAGATCTGAATCATTTCTGGTCACAAGCATTTCCAGTAAGTAACACTCCAACTGTAGTATCTAGAATACATCAAGAACTCTTAACATGTTACTATATTTTATTATTTTGTGTAGATGAGCCAAATCACACACGTGGAGGTCAAAGGAAAATATGTACGTCTCAGGTTGTCAAGTTTGGTAAAAGTACCTTTACCCACTGAACCCTCTCACTGGCCTGGAGAATAATAAAGAACTCTTTTTATCCAGGTGTGGTATCATGCCTTTAATCGCAGCACTTAGGAAGCAAAGTAGATTGGTCTCTCTGAGTTTGAGGCCAGCATGAGTTACATAGTGAGTTCTAGGCCAGCCAGGACTTCATAGTGAGACCCTGTCTGTCTCAAAACAAAAACAACCCTCCCAACTATTATACCTCAGCAATAAAGACTTTAATTTGATTATAAAAATGGGCAAAGGATTTGAAGAAAAATTTCTCCACATAAGACATATAAATGGCCAAAAAGCCTATGAAAAAATTTCATCATTAATCATTAGGGAAATGCAAAACAAACCCACAGTGAGATGCTATCTTATATTCACTAGAATAGAAAGGCTACAATAAAAAGACAGAATACTTGAGTGTTCCTAACAGCACTACTTATAAAAGGCAAAAGGTAGAAAACCCACAAATATCCATTAAAAAAACAAACAACCAAGTAAATAGAATATGGTATATCCAAAGACTATTCCAGCCTTAAAATGAAGTTTTTAAGGAAAGAAACATTGACATAAAACATGACATGAATGAAACTTAAGCATTATGAAAGTGAAATAAGCCATTAAATATGATTTTTTTCTATAATTCTTACAGCCCATTTTCTATCCTGCAGCTATAGTAATCCTTTTAAAATTTAAGAGATTATGTCTTTTCTTTAGTTAGAACCTTAAATGTTTCTAATTTCATTCACTGTAAAATAATCTTCTTGTCCTTCAAAGTGCTTCATGATTAGGCCTCATCTACTAACTTTTAACCTTTTGTATGCCTTGTATACTTTTACATATCTCTAAGTTTACGTAGGTGCAGGCACACATGTGCTACAGGGCATATATGAGAGTCAGATGATGACTTAGGGTATCCTTCTTCACCTTCCACCTTGCTGGGAACCAGGTCTCTTGTTTGTTCACTGTTGCTTTCAGGCTAGTCCACAAGCCTCCAGGTACCTGGTCTCTGCCTCCTGTCTCCCAGTAGGAGCACAATAGGATTATTCTGAGGACCTAAATCTAGGTAAGCCTTGTTCAGCAAGTGCTTTGCCCACTGAGCCATCTCCCCAGTCTCCCTCTCCTCTTTCTACTTTACTGTAACCCTACCAGACATAATTCTAGTCTTTAGCCAGGAAGAAACATGTTTTTGCCTTAACATTTTTGCATCTGGTTCTCTGTTTTGAAGTATTACACTCTCAGGTATGATGTAGCTGGCTGACTCCTTCAATCGATTCATATGCCCACTAAAATTGTAAAACCGTATCACACAAGTCACTCTTCCTGCTGAATTTCCATTTCTACCTTAGTTTTTAACCTACCATTCCACTGACATTTTCTTTCTCCTACCATTAAGTTCCAAGTGCCATTAAGTTCCAAGTGCCAAGAAGTCAAGAGCTTTGTGTCCCCAACACATAGAAATGTCACTTAACAACAAGGAAATTATTTATCTCCTGTATATGAAAAGACCTTTATGAAGTTCACCCTAGTTTAGTATAAACCATCTTTCCCCATAAGTTCCCTAGAGAAAAATAAGGTTTTGATAGTTTCATGTACTTTTGAAGTTCACTGATATAATTTTTAAGCTTCATATTTACACATAGCCCATACCTATATAACACATCTCAATTACATTGTAACTCTGGTTAGAAGAAGGAGAAATCATGTGTCAGAAGACTTGGAAGACATCGTAAGACCTGGAGACATCAAGGTAAGATATTGGTCATACTGAGGACCCAACAAGAACAGCAAGGTCGTGTACATTGTATGGAATGCCAAAGAATTAAGCTTGCTGGCAAAGGATCCCAAGACTTTAAGGAACAGTAATCCAGATAAAGATGCCTTACAGCTAAAGTATCATCGGCCCAGTCCACTGCTCTATAAAGTCTTTACGCACTCAACAAATAAGGCAATGAAATATAGTGGTGAAGAAACACAGATAACCTTCACATAACTTACAAGTTAATTGAGATTCCGTAGGAGGAAATCACTAAATCCTATGATTTTTTTTTGTTTGTTTTTCAAGACAGGGCTTCTCTATGTAGCTTTGTGCCTTTCCTGGAACTTACTCTGTAGACCAGGCTGGCCTGGAACTCACAGAGATCCGCCTGGCTCTGCCACCCAAGTGCTGGGATTAAAGGTGTGTGCCACCGCCACCCAGCCAATCCTATGATTTAAGACATTATGCTTTATCTGAATTTCTCTAGAAACATATTGGAATTTACTTAAGTAAAAATGAAACCAAACTTCATTTCTAAGATAAAAGGATAAATTTTACTTTAATAAGGAAATTGAACTGAGTCAAAGATGAGCAATTCTACATCATTTAAAAATTATAAATTTCATGTTTATTTGGACTGTGTGTTTGTATAGGTGTATATATTCATGTGTAAATGTGTGCATGCCCCTGCTATGATACACATGTGCAGGTCAGAGAACTACATGTGGGATTCAGCTTTTTTCTTCCACATGGGTTCCAGAGCCTTGACAACAGGCACCTTTACACACTGAGCAATCTCCCTAGATCTGGTATCATTTAAAAAAGTAAAAGCAAAAAAAAAAACCAAAAAACCAAAAAAAACCACAAAGAACTCCACAGGTATGGACAACTGAACCTCTCATGCATTGCTGGTAGAGTGTAAAATGATGTAGTCACTTTGGAAAACAGTTTGGCAATAACCACCTAACTCCTCAATTCTACATGTGCGTATATAGTTAATAAAAATGAAGACATGACCACACAAAAACTTGCACACAAAATGTTCACAACACTATTTATTCACAATAACCAAAAAGTGGAAACAAATCCAAAGTCCATCAACTGATAAATGGATAAACAACATGTGACACATCCATACAATGGAGCATTATTTAGCCATAAAAGAAATCTTTGTGTTATAGCATGGATAAACTTTTAATACATGCTACATAAAATAAGAAGTCACAAAAAGCCAAACATTATATTACTGCATTTATATGAAATGTTGAGAATAGCCAATCCACAGACTATGTAACAGTGGTTGCCAGGGAAGGGAAAAAGAAAAAATGATGGGTGGGGTTCCACAGCTGAATACACTGTTTCTTTCTGGAGTGACAAAATATTTTTGAGATAAGTGGTTCTTATACAACTCGGTGAATATAATAAAAACAACTCAAACGCTTACTTATAAAGGGTGAATTTTATGGCAAAGAATACTGAAATTTTTAAAAAATTCTCATGTTTCATGCTACAACATTGTCCTCAAAGCTAACATTAACAAGATTAACACTAGCCAGCTACATTTTACTTAATCCTGATCACTATTATGCGCTAAGCATAGTTCTCACTCCTATTTCACAGATGAGGAAACAGAGGCTAGGTAGCCTACCCCAAATCATTTACAAAGCAAGGATTCTTAGAGCTGGGCACTGAACCCAAGTAGAATGCCAGCATTCAAGCTCTAATCATCTCAAAGGGTAAAGATATACCCAGGAGCATTTATGATATAGTTATCATCATAAATGTTCAATAAATCTATTTCTTGGTACACTGTGTTTCTAAAGCTTTTTCAGCCAAAAAACCCCACAATAGACAGCTTGTTACTTGAAACACAGTAATACCATGTGTTAAGCATATCATATTATGAAATTGGTGACTTTTGCCCAACAAAGGACAAAATTTTTATATATTCCAATTGTTTTATATGCCAAACCACATAGTTTCACTATCTTTTAATCAGTCCCAAACTTACTATCACAATCAAGTCCAGTTAAAACAAGCTCCACATATTTTGACTAAGGCTAGTTAGGTTTGGAGTTGATTTAAAAATCTAGTCAAATATTTAAATGTTTTAAGAGTTGATACTAAGGATCATGGAAAAACAATTAGCACTATCTCTTTCTATTCATATCCCTGCTTCTGAAGAGATTCAAACTGATTAAGGACTCTTGCCCAAACTAGAAATTATCTCATTCAATTACTCCTCAGAATTATATGGTGTCACATAGTTGCCATAGGTTCCACCAGTTCTCAGAACTAGAGGTAGACTGGGGCCAATTTAGATGACTAAAGACCCCTGCAAAGAGGTGTGAGGTTGAATACAAAAACGTGATATGATGATGATGATCTCTTTGCTATACATGGCATAACTTAAGACACCAGTGACATAATAGTATAGCACCCCTGAAGAATAACCTGGTCTTATCATTATAGTATGGAGAGATTCCTAAAGATTGATGAAATCTGTTGACAAACAGTTTGTAAATGGGCAGAGTCAATGGGATTCAAACTGAGGTCTCCCTCTGCTGTTCTTTTTTCTTTTTTGGTCTTGTTTTGTTTCTGAGACAGGATTGCCTCTGCCTCCAGAGCGCTAGGATTGATGGTGTGCCCCACCACTCCTGGCTTCTTCCACCTCTTCTATTACACATGCCTACTTCATAGATCCAAGAAGAGTTCCCAAAGAGAATTGTACTGACCTCAGAATTTTGTAGTCATTCAAACTAAGACAGAATCTAAGGGTCCACACCTATTAAGAGTTTCAATCTGCTTGAGCTGAACAGTCTATAAAGTCCTGGCTCCTGCTAATACTCAAACAGCTATTATACTCTTCTCTAGAATTACAAAGACCTCAAATATTCACCCACTCCATTGTTTTTGATGTTTAAATCTAACTTCATGTGATAACCAATGAACAACTGAAATACTTTAATAAACATAAAATGGATCTGAAGACTCAAATTCCTAGACTAACGTTAATCACACAAAAATGTAAAAACTGCTGAAACCAAAAGCTCCCTGAGAGCAGGCTATTTTTCATTTACTGATTACCTCTCTGTAGGACTAGCCATGTGAAAAATGTTCTCATCTTCATTCTGTAACCGCTCTTTTCTCCTCCTTTCAATGTCATGTCGTAGGTCATTTGGATCTATTACTTTGACCAGAGTCTGAGGGATTTTGACAGAATACAAACCGTTCACATTACTGTTAGTTGCACAGAGACCATTTCTAACAAGAACCTTAATTAAAAGTCCCTAATTATTTTATACTCATCCTGCTAATGGTAGTATAAACTAATATATTTTGAGACACAATTGATGTTAGAAAAGTTCAACTGACATTAGAAAAGTTCTTAATATTGAACCAGGAATCCTACTTCTGGGATTCTATTCAAAAGAAAAGGCTGCCTCTTTAAAACTATTTAAAACAACAAAAAGGAAACAACTTAAATGTAAAAATAATTTAAAGGGAAGAAAAGAATGATCCAGCAAGTTATGGTAAATAAATCAAATCAAAACAAATGGTTATAGCCATTAAAATTAATAAATGATATATGGAATATGGAAAACATTTACTGAAAAAAATTCAAAATTTAAAAACTCCAATTGTAAAAGGCCATGGGGGGAATTTAGAACTTTTACATAAAAGAGATATTGTGGATTATGAAAAAAGCATATTGAATTGCATCTGATAGACTGTTAAAATGTACCATGTTATACAACAGGAATTATGGATTTTTTAAGACTTCAAATTTTCTGTAAGTTGACTACAAAGATAGTTAAATTTTCTCACAGTATCATTCAATAAAGTAAGCTATCTGTATTAATAAAAACTTTGTAAGTAAAAAAATTACTTATACAGTCTATCAAAAATACATTAAAATCTCTTCACTACAGAAACAGTCTCAAAGGAAAAATTAACAATTCATTTAGAATTTGACATGCTTTTAAAGATTTGTCTTACAACCTGGTTAGTCATAACAGTCTTCCTAATCAGTAAAGTAAGAGAAGGTGGGAAGGGGAGGTGTTGGGTAGGAGCCACATACATGACAATGGAGAAATTTAGTATTATTTTCATTATTTTGCTAGTTTATATTCCACAGAATCATTCTTAAATTCTATAGCAAACAGCAGGGTAGCACCAAATGCTACAGGTTCCTTTGCATTTCTTTCACATACAATTAAAAATATATTCCATGTGCCAGATTTGAAAAAATGGTTACCAATCGTATTTTCTATAAACTTTACACTGAAGAGTCTGGGGATGAGTATTAAATGTAATTATTTTTTAATTTTTTTTAAAAAAAAATTTGAGACAGGGTTTCTCTGTGTAACAGCCCTGGCTGTCCTGGAACTAGCTTTGTACACCAGGTTGGCCTCGAACTCAAGAGATCCACCTGCCTCTGCCTCCCAAGTGCTTGGCATTAAAGGTGGGCCATGACCGCCCTTAAATGTGATTTTTAAATCAACTTTTCGAAGTTGTTATCCTTAATAATCTCAAAGAAAATTTTTGTCTTTTTTTTGGTATTTTCACTCCACCCTGGACTGCAATCAGTCACTTGGAGACTACACCTTTTCAATTTTAGATTCCTGGATATCAGCCTTTCTTCATACACCTTTAACTCCTTTCTGGACCCCATCACAAACCCTTTTCCTGCTACTATATCAATATAATTGTATTCACTTACCTTATCTGGTTCGTATACCATAGTCGGTTTATTCTGAAGATCAGCCAAAGACATATCTATTCTCCTAAAATAATAAAAGCAAATAATTAAATAATTATGCTAATTATCCTATGCACTGATACCTTGATTGTTTTATTACAGAATAGAATTTGGAATAAAAACAGTAGGTCTTGAAGAAAGCAAAAGAAGCCTACTGTTGGCAGGTTTTCATTTATTTTGTTTGTTTATTTGTTTTCTAATGAAGCCCTGGCTGTTCTGAAACTTATTGCCTTCAACTCAGAGATCTGCCTCCCTCTGTCTCCCAAGTATTGGGATTAATGTCATATGCCACCATGCTAGGTTTTCACCTGTATGGAGACCTACTAGGTCATACATATCCTATGAACCACACTATAGGGAAGTTTTGGTGCTTCTCTAATTACTAGTAACTGTGACCTCAAACTGTATTTTGGTGATACACAACATTATAAGATTGATTCAATTTAGTATTCCAGTTATGCTAAGACAAATGCCAGCAGAAGGCATTCTTTCTTCCTCAGACCTCAAAACAATCATTTGTGATCACTTAAAGTAACTGATTTCAATGGCTTAACCAATCTTCCAATGTTAACTTCAGTAGGCAACTAATATAGACACAGCAGAATCAAAGGTAGGTAAATATTTTAAAAGTCCCAACGATCAAACAGTGTTAGTCAATGACGTTAATGCAACCTACTTCATCGATGTGTACTGGTCCAGTAACTGCTTATACTGATCTTGCTTTTTATGTACAAAGTACACCCCTAGAGTCTATACCACACCCAGGAACACAAGCTTAGCTGGACCTTTCCCAATCTATTCTGAGGTTTATTTTCATGAGGTAAGTGGAAAGACAGTAATTAATCATTACCTGTGAAATTCTGGATCTGAATTCAAATTCATTTGATTGACATCTGCACCATGTCTGTTATGTATTCTTGAGAAACGCTCATTTAAAGTAACATCAGATGCTGCAAAACAACTTGCTGGAAAAGGAAACAAATAGCTCCATGTCAACGTGAAACTGACTGCCATTAAAACGATTCTATACAGCTCAAGATCAAGAAGGGGCCAAATTGTTCTCCTTTGAAAAGAAACAGGACCCAAACTTCATTTGCATATTAACTTGTACTGCTCAGATGCTTTCCTAAACCCAAACAAGAGTTTTAAAAAACTTGACTTATGAACTGAAAGATTTTCTTCCTATCTGCCATGTTTGCTTTCTTGTATAGAAGAATGACACTGTCAAAGTGAGAATCATTCTCCACTGGAAGAGCACACTCTATCCAGAATGTAAGAAAGACACTCCACAATTCAACAACAGTGAAAATTATATCAACTAACAATTTAACCAAAATAATCTCTGAACAAATGCTGAACGTTCTGTTTAAATACCATAGGGTGCTTTCCAACATCATTTCACTTTTACATTAACTTCAATTCATAGACATTCTAAAATTAGCTATGCTGCAAGCTCTTAATAGTACAGAAAGGAGAATACACTTAATTGGTCCCAATGTTATGCAAGCAATCTTCTCTCCTAATTCACTAGTCTTGTTCTAGAACACTCTGTTCTTCTGTAAAATACTACCATACTTTCTGAAAACTATACTTTCTTTGGGAAAAGGGGTTGGAGCTGAGAGTATGAACTGTTCCTGACAAACTGTATACTTTATTTTTTATTCATATTTTCTCAAGTTTGGGGGGATCAAACTCAGGGTCTTGCACAGTCTCAGAAAACTGCTTTAATACTGAACTAAACCCTCAGCCCCAAACTACCTCATTCAAAATATACACACCTTCACTTAAGGGATAGCAGATAAAATAGTTTTAAAAAGTATTATTTATGTGTATTGAGTGTTTTGCCTGTATGTATGTGCACCATGTGCAGAGTCCAAAAGAAGACTAGAACTGGAGTTAAAGAAGTCTGTAAGCAGCCACGTGGGTGCTGGGAATCTGCAGCCTCTTTAAGAGCAGCTAGTACTCTTAACTGCTGAGATATCTCTTCAGCCCAATAATTATTTTAAAAATATGTGTCATGAAGGTAAAGATTAAAGCAAATAAAATTTTGACAGTCTTGAAAATCTGTTGTTTAGAATATCTACAATTTATGCAACACTACTAGGGAAAGTTGTTTTACATCACTGCTTTTCTAATTAGTGAAAAATTATCAAAAGCAAAACTTTACTGCAAATCTTTAAAGCCCTAATGAACTCTTTGATGTCACAAAGAATGAAATCTTCCACTGATCACACAGCAACAAGCTTATGGCACAAAGTCCTAGGAAGGCCCTGGGGGAGGGTTGTGATATCATAAAATAACCTAACTTCTAGATTATCTGGGATTTATATGTGTTTTTGTTGTTTCTTCCTTTGTTAGGCTCTCAATATGCCTGTTGTTTGGATCAGGCTGATCTTTTACTAACTAATGAGTTGTACTCCACTAGCATTTGAAGCAGAAAGTTATTGAAAATACATAAAAAAAACAACTAGGCTTGAATGAATGTCTGGTACTCTTTCCAAAAGATTTCCTAACTTAGACCTACTTAAAAGGAAATATTAATTACAATTAAACTACATCAAAGATATTTATACCTTGTAAAAATTGGTACATTATTTTTGTGCTACATATAATGTTTGGTAAACTATACCAACCTTTAACTTCATGGATTAGTGCTATAATTTCCTGAGCAAATTCTTCTGTAGGTTTGTTTTCAGGATTCTGAGGTGAGTCAAGATGCTGAAATACTGGATGAAAACTGTCATTTTTCCTGCCAACAGCAACCAAATCATGTGATAGCTGTCTTTCTGCAGAATATCCAGAAGTAGACCTAAAATAATTTGAGATGTTTAATTAAATTTGAAACTGTTTAGCTAAGGATGGAATTTGTTAAAAATTAAGATACCTAAACATTAAAAATATTTTTATTTTTCTGTCATAACTTAGGCACTAAATTACATGCTATAAAACTAAGCATGAGTGGAAGATAAGTATAGATAAATGGTCCTAAACTCTTTTCAAATAATAAGTCTAAGTGAATTTTTCCTTCAAACACATGTCATTAAAGTCACCTAATATACAAGAAATAATCAGACTATTTTTCTACTTCAATATTGTCAAAATATTGTAAACAACCACTTTGAACCACTACCATATTTTCCATACTTTAAAAGTTGTTATCAAACCTAAAAACTTGGCTTTATGAAAATTCTCTCTCACTGTAAGTAAGGAGAACCTTAGAATAGTGTTTTGAAACTAAATTTATTAAGATATTAACTGTGGGCCATCAGGATGGCTCACCAGGTAAAAGAACCTGCCATGCAAGCCTGATGACCTGAGTTTGATCCCTAGAACTCATGGTAGAAGGAAAGAAACAACTCCCCAAAATTGTCCTCTGCCTGCCATGTGCATACCTGCCATGGTCATACCTGCCATGGCACATGTGTGCCAGTATTCACACACACACACACACACACACACACACACACACACACACACACACGCATGCACACACGCACACTCGCACGCACTCACGCGCACACACACACACACACACACACACACACACACACATTATAGCCTCATTCCCTCTATTCTATCTTGGAGAATAATCTAATCAGTTAAATTTAGTCATGTTGCAACCACAGTAAGAATCACATCAAGTCATCTGTCTCCTGGGATCCCAAAAAGACATAAGGATTTAAGCTCCATTTCTTCTTTCAAAACCTAACTTTTATCTTTTATAAAATAAGGACCTGCTAAGATCCCTTCCTGCTAAAAGATTCTATGAATGTCAAAAGCAACAAGGAACAGCCTGAGAAGCTGCATAAAGAATAGATACTGGCCTGTGGTGGTGGCACACGCCTTTAATCCCAGCACTTGGGAGGCAGAGGCAGACTGATTTCTGTGAGATTGAGGTCAGCCTGGTCTACAAAGAGTGTTTTAGGACAGCCAGAGCTACATAGTGAGACCTTGTCCCAAAACAAACAAACAAAAAGAATAGAAGCTGAACTCTCTTTAGCCTATGCCTGGATTTAAAAAAAAAAAAAATCTGGCAGTATAAAAGCACCTAACTTCATAAAGAGAAACAAGTCCCTGAAATGCCCTAAATCCAAGAATTATCTGCAGATATGATATAGGAACCAGAAGACACTAGATCACCACCTATTACTAAACTACAGAATTTGTCTTCATTACAGGACTTTGGGGGAAAATCTTGGTAATCTCGTGAACACTCAATGTACTCTAACCAACAGTACAAATCCCATCTTGAAGCAGCAAATTAAAGTGGAAAAAAAATCAATTAATAAACACTTAGAAGTTAATACCTAAATGTGTCCATCTTGTTCATGTCTACTTGAACAGTAAGTGATTTTTTCTTGACAAATGAGTAGCGTTTCTCTTCATGTTTTAGGCTTGCATCAAGTTGTTTACTAGAAGAGGTACTCTCTTTTCTGCAATCATTTATTTTTTTCTTCCATGTGTCGTTGCAAGGCCCCAAATCAGCTTCTGTTATATTTGTTTTAGTATAGGAAACGCCGTCTTTCTTGTAGAGTTGAAAAGGCCCATTGACTTGCTCATTCTCATTCTCTCTTCCTCTTGTAGCACTGAAACAATCTGACTCTCTATTTCCAGGAACTTTTAGAGAACTGTATTTTCTGTCTTCTGCCTTCAAGTACTTCGGAAATCTCCCATCGGGGAAGTCCTGCTCGCTGTCTGAGAGCTTATGATGTTTGTGACGGTAATCATAAGATACTCTGGTTGCTGAACTTATCTCTGGGTATTCTCTCTCGGTGTATCTATAGCTTTGTGATCCGAAGCTCCACTCTTCATTCTTCTCTTGGAAAGGTACAAAAGAATGCTCAGGCTTCCACTTTGAGATTCTGGTTGGCTCTCTATTTTCATACCTTGCCACATCCATAGGTCTTTTTGATGTGTAGCCATACTTTCTGAAATCATGATCCTCTGGGTACCTGTGTTGACATAAAGAAGTTTATATTGACAATACACAGCAGTAAACATTTCAATGTGTAGAATATTGAGCAGTCTGGCCTTAAAATGCAGCATGCAATGACAAGATAACCTATAGGACCTCATGCCAACTCATAAAGGCACATAAAGAGTAACATCTTTTAAAAACATTCTCACTTTAGCTGGGCATGGTGGCATATAACTTTAATCCAAGCACCCTGGAGGTAAAGGCATATCTCTGAGTTCAAGATTAGCCTGGTCTACAGAATGAGTTCCAGGACAGCAAGGGCTACACAGGGAAACCCTGTCTCCAACCAAAAAAGAAAAGAAAAAAAAGAGAAGAGAAAAGAAAAACACATTCTAGTTATCAGTATGAATTATCTGAAAAAGAAATATTCTTCTCTTTTGAGACAAAAAAAAAAAGGTGATCATAGTCAACATAAAAGTAACAGACTCTTTTACTTGAGGCCTTATGCCAAACTCCCCAGGCTTAATGATTCCCTGTACCTCTTCTGAAAATGGTTCCTCGCATCAAAGTCTTCTGAGCTTCTTCTGGGTGACTGAGGGTAGCTTTCTTCTTGGACCCTTTGGTGTCTTGATTCATCTTCATGCCATGTCTCTTCAAATCTACAGGAATCTGCCAGTGCCATCTGAGATGGCTTCCCTCCCCTCCCACTTCCTCTAACTCTGTGCTCATCTGGAATATACCTTCCTTGCATTTTGGGGGGATAACAATCTCTTTCGTGCTCTGTGTAGGTTGATGCACTTTCTGAGTATGTGAGCATATACTGAGATCTTCTATCATCATCCCCTCTTCCAGGGAAATATTCTTGGTGAGGCTTATATGTGTCAAATTTTTCTACAGACTTTACATTTGGTGAAGGTGATCTATTTTCATAAGACCGATAATATGGCTTCACACGAGGGGGAATCCTTGGTTTATTCTGTCCATGTTTCTCATCGTCCATTCTCCAAGGAAATGGTCTTTTTGAATCGTTTCTATAATCAGGGTCATAGTGCCCATGGAAATGTCTTTCCTCATAGTATTCAAAATTTCTAGATTGTGGTGACAAAGACCTATGTAAACAAGCACAGAAAAGTTTAGTTCACTTTAAGACATTTAACTGTTTGTTTTAATGTAACCTACCTAAAATACTGACCTTTCCTAGAATTCCACTAACATACTCAAGGTAAATATAGAAATCTGTTACAGATGTACCTGTAATTTATACAGTGGGTTGAGGAGATCTAATGACTCTTTTGTCCCACCTGACAACCATACTCTCTTCATCCAAACTAATATATTCAATGAGCACATTCAACTCGGTTAAACATACCTGTCATATTGGAGGGGGACCAGACCAGGTACATAATACAATCTTTTTTGAGAGACTACTGATAGCAAAGTTCTAACAAAAGTAGATGTAGCAACTCCAAAAAGCCAATGAGGAAAAGCTTACATCAAGTTCAATAGCCAAGTGAGAAGCAAGCATGAATGAAATAAGAACAAACATGTCAAAGAATATCAAGAAAACTGAATGTGACCTCTGAAATTGCATTTTAAGACAATAATGCTACAATCCAAACTCACATCCAGAAATATTTTATACTTTTTCCAACTGACTGTTCTCTCCCTCCAGGTTGTACCAAAGTAAGAAGCTTATCAGGTAGCATGGGCAGAAAAGAGAAGAGTCTTAAGACATCAATCTCTACTTTTCCTCCATATATTAGGTTCCTTTTTTGTTTTGTTTTTAAGAAAAAAACCTGAGTCCCACTCTATAACCCAAGCTGGCCCAACTGGTACTGTCTCTGATGACAAAGGTGACCCTATACTTAATACAATCTTTCTGCCTCTACCCCCAGTATGCTGGGAATACAAGAGTAGACTACTATGCCTACCCCTCCATAAATACTTCTAGCATAAACTGCTTTTCTTTCTAAAATCTCTGCCCTATCAATTGAAAGATGTGTTGTTTAAATAGCTTGGAACTCTAGTCAAAGTGTGTTGTAACACAGCTATATTATAGCTTCTCTTTATCTATCTTTCCTGGTACCTTGACACTGGCAGCATGTAGATTTGTATTTCCACTGAGAAGACTCCCATATTCATGGAAAACACTGTAGGTCACTCAGCCTTAAAGATAAGGAAGGGACTGGGCACAGTGTCTCATACCTTTAATCCCTGTACTTGGGAGGCACAGGCAGGCAGATCTCTGAGTTTGAAGCTAGTCTAGTCTATATACTAAGTACTAGGTCAGCCAGTGAAACTCTGTCTCAAAACAAGCAAGCCAAAAAAAAAAAAAAGATAAGGAAAGAACAAGATAAAGCTCATCTTTGCACCTGAGAACCTTTACCCCATGTGACCTGTCCAATTTCTCATCATCTCCTTTAGGGCTTAATGTCTCCAAAGCAGTAAGAAAGGTGTGCCCTGGAAATTTTTTTATTTACTTGCTCTAAGAAGCTTCTAAATAAGCCGGGCGGTGGTGGTGGTGGTGGTGGTGGTGGTGGTGGTGGTGGTGGTGGTGGTGATGGTGGCACATGCCTTTAATCCCAGTACTCAGGAGGCAGAGGCAGGCAGATCTCTGTGAGTTTGAGGCCAACCTGGGCTACAGAGTGAGTTCCAGGAAAGGCGCAAAGCTACACTGAGAAACCCTGTCTCGAAAAACAAACAAAAAAAAAAAAAAAAGAAGAAGAAGAAGAAGAAGAAGAAGAAGAAGAAGAAGAAGAAGAAGAATCTTCTAAATAATTGGGGAAAATTGTGAATGAATCTCTTTCTTTTCAATGACAAATCTGTGTCTTTACACAAGAAAGGAGGCACATCTATCTTCTTCAGTACCCATTAGGACATTTACAGTGGATCTGGCAATACTATCTTCCAGAGTCACCAAGCTAGACATACTGGCAAATACTACTTATCAGAAGCAGAAACTCTGGCTATACCTCATCACAGGAAGAGAAGCAACTAGAGCCTCTGAGGAATTCCTGGGCACTTTTATCTCTTTTTACTGCTTAGGAGAGAACCTGGCAGTCAGAGACAGATGTCTTCCAGACTGGATGACACACTCAAGATTTAACTTTAGCCCTTAATTCACATTTAAATCTATTCTGAGATCATACTTTATATCTTACTGTATAGTACTCACTTCTGGAAAAAGTTGTTATAATGGTTAGCATTTCTAATTCTCGTAAAGGGGCAAAAGAGACCCAAAGAGTCTATTAGGAGACAACTGTCCAGTCTCTAGAGTTTTGCATGCCTTATGAGTAGAGGCACTGACAACTTTGGTTCCCTAGGAAACAGCCTTGCAAATAGAGATAAGGTCTCCCTTAGGGATAGAGGGCTTATTTGTTTGCTGCCCATGATAATAAGATAATACTTACTACAAGTGACTCAAGTTACTCAGTTGTGTCATAACCCCAGAACCTGTGACTGTTTTGCATCATCTACCTAGCCAGCCACTCTGAAGCCTTCAGGGGATCTTAGAAGGTAGAGAGACTGTCTCTGACATGGGAGTGGCCTTGTAGCAAACTAGCATGTTGGCTTGCAAGTATGACCAAAATGTCAAACCCTTTATAGTTCTTAAAAAAAAAGAAAAACCCCAGAGAAGGAATTAGAAAACCAGGCACTAAGCTTGGCAGAGTCCCTGTGCCCATTACCAGAGCCTCACTAAAAGAAGAATAAAATAAAATGACCTCTGTGCTATCTTCCATGTTATAGTTATTTGTCTTTACATTCTCTTTTCTTTTTGAAATTTCTCCCAAATACAACATGATTTTGTGACATTTATAAAATGAAAACCAATTACATAAATATAATGACGGATGATTCACCATATTATTGGAGCAAGCACAATGGCCAAGCTATATTAACATAAAAATCATGGTTCATCTGTAATGTGCATAACAATGGTCCTTTTCGTCAGTCTGAAAACTTACTGGCTGCAAAGCAGAATTATTCTGTCCCTACAAATGCAGACTGCTTTGCCCAAGTCAGAAGCTCAGCACTTGCCCCACTCTATCAGAATTCCTATTATGTTACTCTCCCCAGCCACTGTGTGCTTGCTAAGGCCACAGAAGGTGGCATACTTGCATCTGTAGTCCCAGAACTTGGCTGTAGGTGATGTACAATCAGTAAACTGGTTGAATTATTCCAATCTAGTCATGTGTACTATAGTACTGATACTACCTATCAGAAAAAAAATAGGTAAACTATAATTGAGCTATTCAAAACCACTATTCTGCCAAGAGGATAGGAAATCTGACTAAATTTCTTGAAACATATTATGAAAAATTAAATGAAACCTACACTGAAGAGTTATAAACCTTGTTAGCTTAAAAAATGTAACCTTCTCAAAATCATTTCTCATTCTGGTTGTGGTCACTGCATTCCTTTCTATTATAGATTAATTCTAGCTGCCAGCCCCAATTAAAAACATTCATCAGCTCCCTGGATCCAGAAATACTGATCAATTGGCTATTGTGAACAGCCAGGTCCAGTGAGGTTATTAAAATAGAAGCTTGAGCAGAAATGATGATTTCCAAATTCAAGTTAACTGTGTAAAACATGCAACTCCTCACCTTTTCTTCCACCTGGGGGATCTGGATCTTGACCGTGCCATCTTTAGCATATGAGCCACCAGATCAACTTTTTACACTGCAAAGAAATAAAAGCATTAGCAAATTTGTTGAAAAAAAAAAGTCTGCAGTATACTCTCATGAATGCAAAGAGAAAGCTGCTTAATTCTTCCATGCATCTATTTCCCGATCTGCAAAACAGGAATAAGAGCACCCACCTTAGTAAAATACTGTCAAGATAAAATGAATTCAATCAAGGATCAGCAAATGTTTTCTATAAAGGACTACACTGAAACTATTGCAGACTTTGTACAGCATAAGGTCTGAATCAAGTCTATTAATTCTGTCTTATTAAAACAATCCTGTGGTGGTATTGTGTTCCCCAAAATACTGTGCACCCTAATAAACTTATCTGGGGTCAGAGAACAGGACAGCCACAATATTAAACATAGAGGATAGGCAGTGGTAGCACACACCTTTAATCGCAGCATTCCAGAGGCAGAAATCCATCTGGATCTCTGTGAGTTCAAGGCCACATTGGAAACAGCCAGGCATGGTGACTCACGCCTTTAATCCCAAGAAGTGAGACTTTAATCCCAGGGAGTGATGGCAAAAACAGAAAGATATATAAGGTGTGGAGACCAGAAACTACAAGCATTTGGCTGGTTAAGCATTTGGCTGGTTGAGCTTTCAGGCTTTGGAGCAGCACAGTTCAGCTGAGACCCATTTGGATGAGGACTCAGAGGCTTCCAGTCTGAGGAAACAGGATCAGCTGAGGAACTGGCAAGGTGAGGTAGCTGTGGCTTGTTCTGCTTCTCTGATCTTCCAGCATTCACCCCAATAACTGGCCTCAGGTTTGATTTTATTAAAAGACCTTTCAAGATTCCTGCTACACAATCCCTTAAGCCAGGCAGTGGCAGTGCATGCCTTTAATACCAGTACTCAGCAGGCAGAGGCACATGGATCACTGTAAATTTCAGGCCAGCCTGCCAGGTCTACAGAGTGAGTTCCAGGACAGCCATGGCTACACAGAGAAATTCTGGCTCAAAAAACTAAAACCAAAACCAAACAACCCCTTAAAATATAAAAACATAGCTGGGCATCGTAACATAATCCTAGACTTAGGAAGCTAAGACACGAGGATCATGAATTTGAAGCAGCCTGGGCTACATACCAAATTTAAGGACAGCATGGGTTACATAGCAAGATCCTGCTTCAAAAACAATGTAAAAGATACACATCAGCTTTCAAAGCCTTGGCAAAATAAAAGAATGTAAAACACTTCATTAATATATTTGAATACTGAGCATATGTTAAAATGATTATTTTTGGTATGCTGCGTTAAATATATTATTAAAACACTTTTATAATTTACAAACAGTGAAGGGGAAGACTTACTTTACAATTTAAGTAAAAAAACATAGCTCTCTGAACAGCTGAAGATAGGTTTCTTCTGCATCCCAGAATTTAATCAATATTTATATGTATAATTCAGCTATAATTTGGCTTAAAGGGTTTATTGGGAAATGTTATCATTTTTACTATTTTCTACAGAGAAAATATTTTACTGTTTAAAATATCCCTGGATTTTTGAATTATAACCTGTTTTTATGTTCAAGCTATCTGTGTATTATTTTTTGAATGTTTTTACATTCAAAAAAGGACAAATACTATAGAATTGTATTGCACAAAATACATAGAATATACAAATTCATAGAGACAGAAAGATTAGATGTTATCTCAAGATGGAGAAGAAAGGAATATAGAGCAATGATTTCTTAAGTACAGAATCTCTGTTTTATGTGATGGTAAAGTCCCACTAATGGACAGTAGTATAAGGACATAATATCATGAATGTAATAAATCAATACAAGTAATGCAATTAATGAATATCATAAATATAATTGAATGAATACTGCAAATGTAATCAATGAATACCACAAATGTAATTAATATCTTGAGTGTAATTAATATCATGAGTGTAATTTAAAAAAAGTTTTTATAATTTAAAAAAATGACAGGAGGTAGAGGCAGAGGTAAACAGATCAGTTCAAGAGCACCCTACATTACATACCAAATTTAAGGACAGTCTGCGGTGTGCATGAGACTCTGTCACACACAAAAAATAATGTTCAGTTTGCTAAAACTAGGTGTGGTGGTGCATTGCTTTTAATGTCAGCACTTGGGGGAGGCAGAGGCAGGCAGATCTCTGTGAGTTCAGGACCAACCTGGTCTACAGTTAGTTCCAGGACAGCCAAGGCTGTTAGGCTGTTACAAAGAGAAACCCTGTCTCGAGAAAACACACACACACACACACACACACACACTCACACACCAGTGACCAAAAGCAACTTGGGAGAGGAAAGAGTTTATTTACGCTTATAGGTTTCGGTCCACTGAGGGAAACCAGAGCTGGGGCTGAAGCAGGAACCTGGAAGCAGGAACAGAAGGATAGACAGACCATCATGCGGCTCTGGCTTGCTCCCAGGCTCATACTCAGATAGATTTTCCCCGTTCTGGTTTCCTTCCATTCTTATTTCTACAGATGTGGTCTCACAACACTGCCCTAGCTGTCCTAGAACTTACTATGTAGACCATGCTGACCTCAAACTTACAGAGATTAACTTGCCTCTGCCCCGTCAATAGTGGGATTAAACACATTCAGTGTGTTTGTCAATTTTTAGACTCGTTTTTGTCTGTAATTTTAGGCCACTTCCTTTTGAGATATGTACAAACCTCTAGTTTTGCTTCATACCAACGCTAAAAAATAAAACAGCATACTCACAAAACAAAACAAAAAAACAGGGAAAAAACTACTCTGGCCTGGTAACATCTTAGCACCTGTGAAACCCCTGTCATGTTAACATTTTATGCTTTAAATCTAAAGCATGTATTATCTATTCTGACGTCCTACAATTCCTTTTCTGCAGTAGTTTCAAGGCAACTTCATCTGAGTAGTGGAGGTACTAAGGTTTCCACTCTCTACTGCTACCACTACTTATCTGCTCACCTTTTCTGGTTTGTAGGACTTTCAACTCTTTTGTCTTCTGGTCAGGGACCCAACCAGTATTGCTGTGGAATAATCCTTCTGTACACTGTAAAGTATGCTGTGGTTGGTTTAATAAAGAAGCTGACAGGCCAATAGCTAGACAGAATTAGGTTAGGCGGGAAACCCAGACTAAGGACACTGGGAAGAAGAAGGGAAGAGGCAGAGGAGTCACTAGGCAGACACAGCGGGATCACATGGAGATGCTAGAGGAACAAGACATGATAGAGGACAAGTAAAGCCACAAACCATGTGGCAATACATAGATTAATAGAAATGGGTTGATTTAAATTGCAAGAGATAGTTAATAATAAGCCTGAGCATTTATAATTTATATTAAGTCTCCTTGTCAGTTATTTGGGAACTGGCAGGTGGGAAAGAAGTCCACCTACACAGTATTTAATGTATGACTTAGGTACAAATCCATTCTTGAGTGAAAGAGCTTTCCTAGAAGGACATCACCTTAAAACCTAATCCAAATCCCCTCACCCTACACCACGTCCTGAGGCATTTTACCCCCTACCCACCCACCTCCGCCAGCCTCAATAAAGGAAGAAGACCCTGTTGAGGTGAACTGATTGTGGATTAACACTGAGGATATTTAATCTTGTTTGTTAGCAAGATTTAAAAATCAACTTCATTTTTGTGTGTTATGGATGAGGAGGTACACTCACAATGATTTTTTTTAGGTGTGTGCGTGCCAGGGGCTGACTTCCTCACTTCAGGTATTTTCCTCTCTCTCTTTCTGCAGTAAGGTTTCTTATTGCCCTGGAGCATACCTTTTTAGCTAGACTAACTAGCCATCAAGCTGCTAGAATCGCAGTCTTGGTTCCCTTCCCTTCCCATTTCTGGATTTCCCAATATGTACGACTATGCCTGGCTTTTACATAGAGGCTAAGGATCTGAACTCAAGTCTTAATAAGCAAGCACTTTACTATAGGCTTATTTAGTAGATCTTCAGATCCAAAACACAGTTTGTCCCCCAGATACTGCCTTATAACCTTTCACTTACAGCATGCACTCTTCTTGCCTCCCATCTCTGCCATTATCAACCCTAACCCCTTGTTTGGTCTCCACCACTGCCCAGCATTATTTCACTTCTTTGACTGGTGATGAAGACATAAGAATTGTCAGGCTCTCAGCCACTTGCTGATGCTTCTCGTAAAATTGTGATTTTTATATGGGCAGGGGGAATTGCTAGGGGGTTATCTTTAAGCCATTCCTGGACTGGGCCTAGGCATCCAGTTGGATTTTCCTCCTCTTCTTCATGTTTAGTCAGACACCTAGTATCTTTTTGTGATCACCAACTACATCAAGAGGGAAACCTTTGCAGCTTAGTTCTAACTCTACAGCGTAGGGCATAAAAGGCTTTCTCAAAGCATGGCTTTCAAACTGCCCTAAGGTGGGCACCTTCACATTCAACTATATGCCTCAGAACCCTTATCTAGAAATTATAAAGGGGTACAGAATTAACAGGATGCCTAATTTGGGGGAATATACTCTAGTCTTGGTTCTCTCATCAGAGATCACAAAAAGTACAGAGGATAACCAAAGCTCTACAGGGCCCTCATCCCAGTTACAGCAAAGAGACAGAAACAGAGATCTGAACAAAGGTATAAGCATGTACTTTCAGGAAAGTAAATAAAAAAAACACAGAAAGGGGTTGGGAAGCTAGCTCCATGGGATGCACTTGAAATCTAGTGCCCAGGAAGTAGAGATAGTGAGGTTGCTAAACTACTTGGCACAGGCCAGGCCAATGAGAAACTACCTAAAGAACAAATGAGGCTGGGGAAGAATGGCTAAAAATTGCTTGCTGAGCAGCCAGGAATACTTGTGGTTCAAATCCCCAGTACCTGTGTAAAATCCAGGCATGGCTGTGTAAGTCTGTAATCTCAGCACTGGGGACCAGAGACAGAAAGATCTCAGGGGCTTGCTAACCAGTGTAGCTGAGATGACAACCTCCCAGTTCAATGAGAGATTCCGTCACACACACACACACACAAAAAATAAGGTAAAGCGACTGAGAAAACCACCCCAACATCAACCTCTGGCCTCAAAAGCCCCCCAAACACATGTATACAATACACACATATACACAATGGATGGTGACTGAGGAGAGACACTCAGGCTGTCCTCTGGCCTACACATGCACACATAGATACACACACAAAATAAAGAATCTTTTGGGGTAAAAGATTTTATAGCAGGGCATAGTGATGCACACCTTTATTCTCTGCTCTTCGGAGGCAGAGGCAGAGTTCAAGGCCAGTCTGGTCTAAATAGTGAGTTCCAGGACATCCAGAGCTACACAGTGAGACCCTGTCTTGGAAAAAAAAAAAGGAAAAGATTTTATATGGTAAACAAAATTTTGTCCTAGGTTGAAAAAAAAGGACCATTTTGTTTTTTCCCAAAACAGAAAAGGAAAAACAAAATCAAAATGCTTCAGAGTATCACAAAAGGTCCAAGTTAGTTGGAAAAGGCTTTCTAGGGTAGTGACTCTAGAACAGAGTCTTTCAGTCTCCAGACCTATGACTTGGTGGTGAAAAGAACTACAGCACTGCATGTGAAGGGCGGTTGGCCTCTTGCTTTGATCAGAAAAAGTCCTTGAACCATGGCATCAAATGAGCTGATAGAACACTTTGCTCAGTTTGGCTATACATTAAAGTGCACTATAGTTTTTGACAGAAATAGACTTTCACAGAGTTATAGGTTGAGTTCAATTTTCTTCATGAGAACTTCAGAATGTACTGCAGGAAAATCATATTATTGATGGAATAAAGCTCCATGTTTAAGCTCAGAGACCAAGGATTTTGCAAAGGGATATAACAGCTGACAAAGATTTCTGACATGATTAAAGTACTATCCAATTAAATAAACATAACTGAGAAAAAGGAAACGTTTTCTTCAGGATAAAATTTAAAGATGGTATGTGTATAATTCAAGGTTGTTAAAGTTCTCAAAGTCAGGGAGCTGGAGAGATGGCTTAGTGGTTAAGAGCACTGTCTGCTCTTCCAAAGGAGCTGGGTTCAATTTCCAACACTCACACGGATGCTCACAACTCTAGAGGATCAGACACCCTCTTCTGCCTTCATCCAGCACTGCACACAAGCAGTACAGACACAAACACACACACACACACACACACACACACACACACACACACACACACAGGCAAAATACCCATACACATAAATATAAATAATAGCTCGGAGGTGGTGGCACACCCCTCTAAACCGAGCACTCAGGAGGCAGAGGCACTCGAATCTCTTTGAGTTTGAGGCCAGCCTTCTCTATAGAGCAAGTTCCAGACAGCCAAGGCTACACGGAGAAACCTGTCTGGAAAAACAAACACAAAGCAAACTTAAAATTTTCTAAGTTAAAATTCTTAAGGCAGCAGTACAAAATTAGGACTCAGCTATAAAAACCAGCAATGTTTTATTATATTAATCTGGTCTTGGTAATCTTTTCAAGATCTGGTTTAAAGAATACTACCTATGTGTACATATGTGAAGGCCAGAGGTTAACCTCAGGCATCATTTTACCTCTTTTCATTTTATTCTATATCTTGTCATTAAGTAAATTATTTCATTCTTTTCTGACGTTTATTTTCTGTCTTCTCTGCTTTTTCATAGAGCAGTGGTTCTCAGCCTTCCTAATGCTGTGACCCTTTAAAACAGTTCCTTAGTCAGGCAGTGGTGGCGCACACCTTTAATCCCAGCGCTTGGGAGGCAGAGGCAGGCGGATTTCTGTGAGTTCAAGGCCAGCCTGGTCTCCAAAGTGGGTTCCAGGAAAGGTGCAAAGCTACACAGAGAAACCGTGTCTCAAAAAACCAAAGAATAAAAATAAAAAATAAACAGTTCCTCGTGTTGTGGTGACCCCAACCATAACATTATTTCATTGCTACTACATAACTTTAATTTTGCTCGTTATTAATTGTAATGTAAATATCTGATATGTAGGATATCTGATGCACAACCCCACCAAATGGGTCACAACCCAAATGTTGAGAACCACTGTCATAGACAGTGCTTTAGAAGGTAGAATGGATCCTTGTCTATACTAATCTGCTGTGTTTTTCTAGTGTCTTAGTGATTATTAAATAGTAGGGTGCTCTGTATTTATAGAAGGGGAAAGGGGGAAAATGAAGGTTGGCTTTGTATTATGTAAAGAATCTCCCTACCCCTTGGATTCATCTGATCTCGTTGAACATCAGTAATTCTAACACGGAATTGTGGCCAGGCGCAGCAGCAGCAGTCTAATCAAAACACTTCGAGTGCTGGAGCAGGCAGCCGTTTCTCCAGGACTTCAAGGCGAGCCTGGTTTACAAAGGAGTTCCAGGGCAGTCAGGGCTAGCTGGTCTCAAAATCAAATGAAAAAATACAAATAAAAAATGAGCCTGGCCAGGCACTGGTGGCACATGCCTTGAATCCCAGCACTCTGTGATTTCAAGGCCAGCATGGTCACAGAGTGAGTTCTAGGACAGCCATTGTTGTTACACAGAGAAACCCTGTCTTAAAAAAACCAAAAAAGAACAAAAAACAAAAAACCCACTCTGAAGGCAGAGGCAGGCTGATCTCTGTGAGTTCGAGGCCAGTTTCTAAATATTGCAGTCAAGCCTAGCCACAGCTACAAAACTAGCCTCAAATAATCAAAATTAAATTAAAAATATAAAACTGAGCCAGGAGATTATGGCGTACACCATAATCCCAGCACTCGGGAGGCAGAGCCAGGCGGATCTCTGTGAGTTCGAGGCCAGCTTGGTCTACAGAGTGAGTTCCAGGACAAGCCAGAGCCAGAGAAACCCTGTCTCGAAACCCATTCTCCTCCAAAAAAAGAAAAGAAAGAAAGAAAGGAAAAAATAGAACTGGCTATCCTTTCCTCTACCCAACCAAGCACTGACTTGGGCATAGTACTAAACTAGCTTAAATACAAGCAAATTTTAATCCTGGGTTCCCAGTGGCTGGCCTTCGCACAGGGGGGAAAGAAGGGGGTGATTTTCCTGCAGTGAGAAGCCTTAAATTTCCAAAACCACCTCTGGTGCAGGAGAGGAAGAGAAGGGGTATAGCGGGTGCCACCGCTTCTGTTCAGTATTCATGTGAACTCACCTACAAATGCCGTGAAAAGCACTGCGCAGGCACAAACATCTCTACAAAATGTCGGCTGCCGCCATTACCGCAGCCAGCCGCCATTACCACTATCATCACTCCGCCACCACCCAGGTGCTGAGACCATGCACGCACGCCCCAGTGGCCACTCGGGAGTGGGGGGGTCGGGGGGGGGGAAATACCCCGAACTGGGAGGGAAAAAATTACAGAAAGGAAGTGTGTAAGAGGGAAGAAAGCAGGGGAAAAGAAAAGAAATCAAAATCAAGCCTTACCCCTTCTTTCTGGAGATTTGACTTTTCAGCTCCACAAAGAGGACAAAAAATTAAGGGCTCCTGAACAGCAGAAATTTCAGCCGTTTGTCTCTCCTGCCTGACAGCCACTTTCTCCTCCAACCTTCAGTTGCGCTTGCGCGATTTCTTTCCTGCTTCTTTTTGCTACCTTGTTTCTTTTTGGAACCAGGGGATTGGACGAGGCTGGCTCCTGGGTCCCAGAATCCGCCTGTCTGCTTCTGCTGTTGCCCAGTAAGAAAATAATTTTAAGGCAGGGAGGGCAAGATGAAGCAGATAAGAACACTGGCTGCTTTTGCAGAAGAACCTGGTTGGATCCCCTACTATAATTCCAGTTCCAGGAGAACAGACACCCCCTTCTGGAATCCAACACACAGTGGTACACAACCATCCATGTAGACACACGTACACATAAAATAAGTCTTGCGAGCCAGGCGTGGTGGCGCATGCCTTTCATCCCAGCACTCAGGAGGCTGTGAGTTCGAGGCCAGCCTGGTCTACAAAGTGCGTTCCAGGACAGGCTCTAAGGCTACAGGGAAAACCTGTCTCGAGAAACAAACAAAAAAAAGTCTTGCTTGGCAATGGTGGCTCATGCCTTCAATTCCAGCATTCAGGAGGAAGAGAAAGGGGGAAGGAATCTCGTGAGTTCAAGACCAGCCTGGTCTACAAAGTGAGTTCCAGGACAGCCAGAACTACACAGTGAAACCCTGTCTCAAGACAAAACAAAAAAGTCTTAAAAAGTAAATAATTTAAGTGGGAAAAAACAAGAACATATATTTATAACAAGAAAGGAAAGCAAAATAAAACCCAGTCAAATTAATCCTAATGTTTCACTATTAGTAAAAGATTAAATTAAACCAAGTGTGGTGACACACGCCTTTAATCTCAGCACTTGGGAGGCAGAGACAGGTGGCTCTCTGTGAGTTCAAGGCCAGCCTGGGCTACAGAGTGAGTTCCAGGACAGCCAGGGCTACACAGAGAGAAACACTGTCCTGAAAAAAACAAAATAATGATGTTGTTGATGATGATGATGATAATATACAACACACTTTTTTTTAACTTTAAGTGTCTGTTTTCCTCTACTTAACCCTAACAGTCCAAATCAAACTCCTTGTTTTTTTCCTAAACAGGTCATGCTGGACCCCTATATCAATGCCCTTGCCTCAGTTTGCCTGTGCTGTCCTAAATTGCTTGACCCCACTCCCACTGTCCCAGGGCTCTTCCTTGAATTTCTTTCCTTTTTTAAATTCTGAATTTCTTTCTCCGTAGGTATTCTGGATTTGCTCAGTGATTATTTCAACACATTTTATTTATCTACATAGTAATAGTAATTTAAATAGGCAAAGTCTCTAAACAGTGTATCCCAAAACCAAAACTCAAATAACCTATGAATGTAAGAGATGAATTAGTAATTGGAAAATGCAAATAAAAAACCAGCCATTTCACACCCATTAAATAAAAAAAAATATGAAGTCCTTATTTTGGAGAGTAGGCAAATGTATGGCACAGAAGGACCCCTCACATACATACACACACACATACATACATACATACATACACACATACATACATACATACGGGCAAATGTATGGCCCAAGGGGAACACTCATGTACTGCAAGAATATACACGACTATAAGTAGCTTGGAAATAGCCCCAAAATATTGAACATACCCATATCTAAACACTGAGCAATCCCACACAAATATATACCTTGGAGTAGAGATTCTCAAATTTTGGTGTACAATGGAATTACCTGGAAGGATGGTTAACAGAGATTGCTAGATCCCGACCCTGGTGTTCAAAGGACCAGAAAAAGGAGGAATTATTGTTGAAAGAAGCAGCAGCAAGAAAGATGTAGCATATAAAGTATAAAATATTTACTACCTGGCCTTTTACAGAAAATGTTTGTTCATCCTATTTAAATTTCCTTCCTCTAACACCAATGTTAATTAAATGGACAAAAGCTTTAAAAGAACTCAAAATAACAGACAAAAACCAATCTGGTTGTGATTGAGATGTCAGAAACAGATGATAATCCTAATTA